>NC_140502.1:26626422-26668164 GCF_964271855.1 Acomys minous | reverse complement strand
CTAACCCTAACCCTAACCCTAACCCTAACCCTAACCCTAACCCTAACCCTAACCCTAACCCTAACCCTAACCCTAACCCTAACCCTAACCCTAACCCTAACCCTAACCCTAACCCTAACCCTAACCCTAACCCTAACCCTAACCCTAACCCTAACCCTAACCCTAACCCTAACCCTAACCCTAACCCTAACCCTAACCTAACCCTAACCCTAACCCTAACCCTAACCCTAACCCTAACCCTAACCCTAACCCCTAACCCTAACCCTAACCCTAACCCTAACCCTAACCCTAACCCTAACCCTAACCCTAACCCTAACCCTAACCCTAACCCTAACCCTAACCCTAACCCTAACCCTAACCCTAACCCTAACCCTAACCCTAACCCTAACCCTAACCCTAACCCTAACCCTAACCCTAACCCTAACCCTAACCCTAACCCTAACCCTAACCCTAACCCTAACCCTAACCCTAACCCTAACCCTAACCCTAACCCTAACCCTAACCCTAACCCTAACCCTAACCCTAACCTAACCCTAACCCTAACCCTAACCCTAACCCTAACCCTAACCCTAACCCTAACCCTAACCCTAACCCTAACCCTAACCCTAACCCTAACCCTAACCCTAACCCTAACCCTAACCCTAACCCTAACCCTAACCCTAACCCTAACCCTAACCCTAACCCTAACCCTAACCCTAACCCTAACCCTAACCCTAACCCTAACCCTAACCCTAACCCTAACCCTAACCCTAACCCTAACCCTAACCCTAACCCTAACCCTAACCCTAACCCTAACCCTAACCCTAACCCTAACCCTAACCCTAACCCTAACCCTAACCCTAACCCTAACCCTAACCCTAACCCTAACCCTAACCCTAACCCTAACCCTAACCCTAACCCTAACCCTAACCTAACCCTAACCCTAACCCTAACCCTAACCCTAACCCTAACCCTAACCCTAACCCTAACCCTAACCCTAACCCTAACCTAACCCTAACCCTAACCCTAACCCTAACCCTAACCCTAACCTAACCCTAACCCTAACCCTAACCCTAACCCTAACCCTAACCCTAACCCTAACCCTAACCCTAACCCTAACCCTAACCCTAACCCTAACCCTAACCCTAACCCTAACCCTAACCCTAACCCTAACCCTAACCCTAACCTAACCCTAACCCTAACCCTAACCCTAACCCTAACCCTAACCTAACCCTAACCCTAACCCTAACCCTAACCCTAACCCTAACCCTAACCCTAACCCTAACCCTAACCCTAACCCTAACCCTAACCCTAACCCTAACCCTAACCCTAACCCTAACCCTAACCCTAACCCTAACCCTAACCCTAACCCTAACCCTAACCCTAACCCTAACCCTAACCCTAACCCTAACCCTAACCCTAACCCTAACCCTAACCCTAACCCTAACCCTAACCCTAACCCTAACCTAACCCTAACCCTAACCCTAACCCTAACCCTAACCCTAACCCTAACCCTAACCCTAACCCTAACCCTAACCCTAACCCTAACCCTAACCCTAACCCTAACCCTAACCCTAACCCTAACCCTAACCCTAACCCTAACCCTAACCCTAACCCTAACCCTAACCCTAACCCTAACCCTAACCCTAACCCTAACCCTAACCCTAACCCTAACCCTAACCCTAACCCTAACCCTAACCCTAACCCTAACCCTAACCCTAACCCTAACCCTAACCCTAACCCTAACCCTAACCCTAACCCTAACCCTAACCCTAACCCTAACCCTAACCCTAACCCTAACCCTAACCCTAACCCTAACCCTAACCCTAACCCTAACCCTAACCCTAACCCTAACCCTAACCCTAACCCTAACCCTAACCCTAACCCTAACCCTAACCCTAACCCTAACCCTAACCCTAACCCTAACCCTAACCCTAACCCTAACCCTAACCCTAACCCTAACCCTAACCCTAACCCTAACCCTAACCCTAACCCTAACCCTAACCCTAACCCTAACCCTAACCCTAACCCTAACCCTAACCCTAACCCTAACCCTAACCCTAACCCTAACCCTAACCCTAACCCTAACCCTAACCCTAACCCTAACCCTAACCCTAACCCTAACCCTAACCCTAACCCTAACCCTAACCCTAACCCTAACCCTAACCCTAACCCTAACCCTAACCCTAACCCTAACCTAACCCTAACCCTAACCCTAACCCTAACCCTAACCCTAACCCTAACCCTAACCCTAACCCTAACCCTAACCCTAACCCTAACCCTAACCCTAACCCTAACCCTAACCCTAACCCTAACCCTAACCCTAACCCTAACCCTAACCCTAACCCTAACCCTAACCCTAACCCTAACCCTAACCCTAACCCTAACCCTAACCCTAACCCTAACCCTAACCCTAACCCTAACCCTAACCCTAACCCTAACCCTAACCCTAACCCTAACCCTAACCCTAACCCTAACCCTAACCCTAACCCTAACCCTAACCCTAACCCTAACCCTAACCCTAACCCTAACCCTAACCCTAACCCTAACCCTAACCCTAACCCTAACCCTAACCCTAACCCTAACCCTAACCCTAACCCTAACCCTAACCCTAACCCTAACCCTAACCCTAACCCTAACCCTAACCCTAACCCTAACCCTAACCCTAACCCTAACCCTAACCCTAACCCTAACCCTAACCCTAACCCTAACCCTAACCCTAACCCTAACCCTAACCCTAACCCTAACCCTAACCCTAACCCTAACCCTAACCCTAACCCTAACCCTAACCCTAACCCTAACCCTAACCCTAACCCTAACCCTAACCCTAACCCTAACCCTAACCCTAACCCTAACCCTAACCCTAACCCTAACCCTAACCCTAACCCTAACCCTAACCCTAACCCTAACCCTAACCCTAACCCTAACCCTAACCCTAACCTAACCCTAACCCTAACCCTAACCCTAACCCTAACCCTAACCCTAACCTAACCCTAACCCTAACCCTAACCCTAACCCTAACCCTAACCCTAACCCTAACCCTAACCCTAACCCTAACCCTAACCCTAACCCTAACCCTAACCCTAACCCTAACCCTAACCCTAACCCTAACCCTAACCCTAACCCTAACCCTAACCCTAACCCTAACCCTAACCCTAACCCTAACCCTAACCCTAACCCTAACCCTAACCCTAACCCTAACCCTAACCCTAACCCTAACCCTAACCCTAACCCTAACCCTAACCCTAACCCTAACCCTAACCCTAACCCTAACCCTAACCCTAACCCTAACCCTAACCCTAACCCTAACCCTAACCCTAACCCTAACCCTAACCCTAACCCTAACCCTAACCCTAACCCTAACCCTAACCCTAACCCTAACCCTAACCCTAACCCTAACCCTAACCCTAACCCTAACCCTAACCCTAACCCTAACCCTAACCCTAACCCTAACCCTAACCCTAACCCTAACCCTAACCCTAACCCTAACCCTAACCCTAACCCTAACCCTAACCCTAACCCTAACCCTAACCCTAACCCTAACCCTAACCCTAACCCTAACCCTAACCCTAACCCTAACCCTAACCCTAACCCTAACCCTAACCCTAACCCTAACCCTAACCCTAACCCTAACCCTAACCCTAACCCTAACCCTAACCCTAACCCTAACCCTAACCCTAACCCTAACCCTAACCCTAACCCCTAACCCTAACCCTAACCCTAACCCTAACCCTAACCCTAACCCTAACCCTAACCCTAACCCTAACCCTAACCCTAACCCTAACCCTAACCCTAACCCTAACCCTAACCCTAACCCTAACCCTAACCCTAACCCTAACCCTAACCCTAACCCTAACCCTAACCCTAACCCTAACCCTAACCCTAACCCTAACCCTAACCCTAACCCTAACCCTAACCCTAACCCTAACCCTAACCCTAACCCTAACCCTAACCCTAACCCTAACCCTAACCCTAACCCTAACCCTAACCCTAACCCTAACCCTAACCCTAACCCTAACCCTAACCCTAACCCTAACCCTAACCCTAACCCTAACCCTAACCCTAACCCTAACCCTAACCCTAACCCCTAACCCTAACCCTAACCCTAACCCTAACCCTAACCCTAACCCTAACCCTAACCCTAACCCTAACCCTAACCCTAACCCTAACCCTAAACCCTAACCCTACAACCCTAACCCTAACCCTGACCCCTGACCCCTGACCCCTGACCCCGACCCTAGACCCTAGACCCTAGACCCTAGACCCTGACCCTGACCCTCACCCTCACCCTAACCCTAACCCTAACCCCCTAACCCTATACCCTAAACTTTAACACCCTTACCCTAATCCCTAACCCCTAACCCCTAACCTCTAACCCTAACCACTGTACTCTTGAACCCATTAACCCTAAACCCTTAACCCCTAATTCCTAACCCTAACCCTAACTTCTAACCCTAACCTCTGACCCCTGAGTTTCCTTAGCTTCTGACACTCCCTTCAATGCAGCTTACCTTTTTACATGACAAATGTCACAGCATCACCTTTGGGTAAGTGAGGAAAGAAAAAGTTTACATACAGAAAGGAAGTAATGTGCTTCTGAGAGGAAAATAGCAAATACTTTGCACAGCAATTAACTGTTGAAAATACAGCAACACAACTACAAGACATTTGATACAGTGTGTGTGGGAGGGTCATCCTATCACAGCCACACACAGAGACACACTGGCATCACATAATTAACATGAAAGCAAATTGTTACACAAGGAAATTCGCTCATGACTTTTTCTTGTGTACATTTTATATATGTAACCCAGATAATGAGGCATAATTTTTTGTTTTGTTTTTGTATTATCAAAAAATAGAAAACAAAACAAAACAAAAGAAAAAATAGAGAAAAATAGAGACAGGGTTTCCGTGTCAAACAGCGCTGGCTGTCCTGGACTCACTTTGCAGCCAGGCTGGCCTGGATCTCAGTGATCTGCCTCTGCCTGAGTGCTGGGATCAAAGGCGTGCACCACCACACCTGGCTGATGCTGAGGCTTAAAGAGTTTTTCTATATCATGAAATGGTCCATGTAACAGAAAGAAAGCATGTGGGCTTGAAGCCAGAGAAACTAGTTCTTCTCAGTTGGGGATATCATTTGGGAAGATTTAGGACATGCTGCCCTGATGTTTGAAACATGTCACTGGGGGTGGGTGACAGGCCGCTGTGGCTCTGTTTTGGTGCGTCTCATCCCTGCCCCCAGAGGCACTTGCATTGTCTCAGCTCCTGTGCCCAAGAAGCTACTGATGATGGCCGGTATTGATGACTGCTACACATCAGCCAGGGGCTGTACTGCCACCCTGGGCAACTTTGACAAGGCCACTTTTGATACCATTTCCAAGACCTACAGCTACCTGACACCCGATCTCTGGAAAGAAACTGTGTTCACCAAGTCTCTTGTGAAATGTTCAGAGGACCCAGGCTCCAGCTGTGGCTACCACATAAGGGTTTTTACAAGAAAAATAAAGTGGATTAATTCTGTTTTAAAAAAGGAAGAAAGTTTACATCCGGGGCTGGAGAGGTGGCCCAGAGGTTAAGGGCACTGACTGCTCTTCCAAAGGTCCTGAGTTCAATTCCCAGCAACCACAGGGTGGCTCACACCATCTATAATGAGATCTGGTGCCCTCTTCTGGCCTGCAGGTGTACATGCAGATAAAACATTGTATACATAAATAAAATTGAAAAAAAAAAAAGGAAAGTTTAGATCCACACACCATGTCCAGGTTTACTCTGTGCTTCATATGCTGCAGGTTGAGAATGTGAGCTCTGAGCTTCCTGCTGTAGCTGCCATGTGTGACACTTGCTCATTGCCCCTTTCATGGTGATTCCTTTTGCTATCTTAAACCAAATTAAACTTGTATAGCTTGCCTTAGACATTGATTTATCACAGCAAAAGAAAATGTAATTAAACACATCAATAAAGTTTTATACCTATAATTGAGTTGTGAAATCTAAAAGGGATACATAACTATTTGAATACATATTTTTTAGAAGCCTTTGCAAGTCAAAATAAAGAGGGACATCATAATGTTTGAATAGATTTTGACACTTGTCATGTTTCTTCTCAGTAAACAATCTTGTGTAACTGAATGTAAGTGTGTTGGCTAAGGATTTTATAGCCCTAGAGTCCCTTGTGTATGAGTTCTTTCAAGTCCTCAAAGACTACTGTGACACGCAGGGGCTTTCACTGGTTGATTACACACTAAAGGTTTTTACTCTTCTGTAAGAAAACAAAGTGCAAAACTTTACCACACTGACTACATTTAGGAGTCTCTCTGCAGTATGATTTTTTTTCTCATGATGACTAAAACTGCTGCCACATACAAAGTATTTACCACACTGCATACGTTTTCTCTACGGTATGTGTTCTTTTATGTATTTGCAGGTAACTGTGCTGTGAAAAGGGTTTGTGACATTGGTTACATTTTAAGGTTTTTCTTCAATGTGTTCTGTTACAATTTAAATATGTGTATGGCTGGTTTCATATATAGTTTCATTATGGGTATGAAACTATAATGATTGGCAGTTCTACCACATAGCTCAGGGGCTAAGAGCACTGATTGCTCTTCCAGAGGACCCTGGTTCAATTCTCAGCACCCACATGGCAGCTCACAACTGTCTGTAACTCCAAAGTCTGATACCCTCACACAGACATGTAAGCAGGCAAAACAGCAATGCACATTGAAATAAAAATAAATAAGTTAATAAAAAGATTACTTTTTAAGATAATTGATCCTTTCTTTGTAATCACAAATTGCAGTCTGTCAGTGAAAAGCAGCAACTGGCTAAAAATTATCTTGCCTGCTTTCACTTTGTTGATCTATAGCACGCTGCTTAGTTGTGAATATATGTAGGTTCTTGGGAATAATTTGTTTTCTTCACCTGCAATGTGAAAAAGTTTTTCATGTAAAAATATTGGGGTGTATACTGTTTTTACATAGCCATTCACTAAAAGAAAAATAGAATGTAATCACTTTATAATGCTTGGAAGTTGTTTGTTGGGAAATGGAAGCTATAAGAAAAAATAAAGTTGTTGGAACGTGCCTTGCTTCATCTACCGTGTGTGTGTGTGTGTGTGTGTGTGTGTGTGTGTGTGTGTGTGTGAATATTCCCTCCTTTTTTATTTTTCTTCTTTGCTAGTGACAAGCAAAACTGGCCCCCAGCTGCTGGCCAAAGGGAGAACTGGCTCCAGTACATCAAGCCAGATTCCATCAGAGAAAAGTCTGGTGAGGGATCAGTCACCAAGACTATGTCCTGCCTCAATTTACCCTGTAGTGTTCAAGCTGGCCTTCAGCAGAAATGTGCAGGGGCTTCACCTTATTAAATATACTCACAGGGTTTCTATCCAGTACGAACTTTTTCATGCCTTCGAAGATGACTGGGACATGTGAAGGCTTTATTATACTCATTAAATTCATAGGGTTTCTCCCCAGTATGTGTTCTTTTATGATATTGGAAACTACTGTGATGTGCAAAGGTTTCACCATAGTAAATACCTTTAGAGTATTTCTCCACAGTGAATTATATCATACCTTTGAGGATGGCTCTGATATGCGAAGGCTTTACCACATTGAGTATATTCAAAGTGTTCCTCTCCCGTGTGACTTCTTTCATGCCTGCAAAGATAATTAGAGCATGTGAAGGCTTTCCCACATTCATTACACTGAATTAATTTTCCTATGTGAATTAATTTTACAGTTGGGTCTAATGGTAAAGAGGAACCAGATCTTAAGGTTTTAACACTTTGTTTACATTCATGGTTTTCCCCTTCTTCATGTGTTGAGTCTGTGAAGATACCTATGGTAGTGAGAGCATTTATTACATGGCTCGCATTTATAGCATCGTGTTTCTATATGATGTTTTTCATATATTTGAAGAGAGCTGGAAGAACTCAGAACTTTAACACACTGACAGCATTAACAAAATTTTCTAGAGTGTGAGTCATACCACATTTGAAAAGTGAACCAGGACAAACAGAATTTTCATTCTTAGTACTCATAGAGATTTTCTGCAGTGTGAGTTTGTGGAGGTTCACGATGATGGTGGAAAACCAATTAATTGTAAAGTTGTATCACATTCATAAAGTCTAATCAAATTGGGAACTCCTACATATCTTCTCACTGTTCTAGAGAGAGGTATGTTGCTTCTTTCAATATCCCTATGCTCACATGGCTTGTATCCATTGTGACATAGGATGCACCCACTAAGAATAAAAAATGACAGGTTTCCACATTGTATTCAGTTTGATTCTTGTTCCTCACAGACATGGTATGAGATTAGGGTTTCTCCACAACAACATTCATGATTATCATAAACTGCCCTCTCACTGGTATTAGCAACATTACTACAAGTCTATGTCTAACACTATCAATGCTGTGGACTTTTTGCTTATAGAAGGTTTTGGATATATGCCTGTCACATATTCAATGTGTATTCCTTTTGCAATATCTATGTGGTATGAAACTAAACCGACTGGCAGTTCTACAGCACAGCTCTAATAGGGCTACGATTCGAATAGTGACATCTGTTAAGTCACTGTTTCCTTGTTTCAGTTCTTAGATGAACGCCTTAAGAACACAAATCAGCGCTGGAGAGATGGCTCAGAGGTTAAGAGCACTGGCTGCTCTTCCAGAGTTCCTGAGTTCAATTCCCAGCAACCACATGGTGGCTCACAACCATCTATAGTGAGATCTGGCGCCCTCTTGTGGCCTGCAGGTGTACAAGCAGGCAGAGCACTGTATACATAATAATAAGTAAATCGAGGAGGGGAAAAAAAAAAGACCACAAATCAGATTCCTGACATTGAGGTGCGTGGTTTTGTGAGAATATAATAATCATCACTGGACTTAAAGCAGTGGGGTTTTGGTTGTTTTCAGGTGTTTTTGTTCATTTGTTTTTTGGTTTAGGTTGTGTTTTTGTTTTGTTTGTTGTTTTGACGATTCTGAGTTTTATAGCAAACCATATTGTACAGACTTGGGGGTTTAGGGGTCCAGACTGGCTGGGTCCCACACTTGCCCCTTGACGGGGTGCTTTCTTCCCTCCCTCAAGAGCCCCCATGGTCGAGCCTTTCTCCAACCCCAGGTCCCCCACATCTGCCTTTGGTCTGCCCAGCCCCCACCCCCAACCTGCCACCTTCCTGTTACCTGAGGTGTGTGGATCGATTCCCCTCCCCCACCCCCATGTGGTACAACCCAGTTCCCCCTGGACTAAATGGAGTGGGACCTGGACCCAACTCCTCCCTCAGGATCTTGAGACTCCACCCCCGCACTGGAAGAAGGAAAGGGGTGGGGAGAGGGGAGGAGCCAAGAGTCTGTAACTAAGTTCCCACAGCAACTAAGAGGGACTGTCCAGTCTTAGCGCTGATTTCCGGAAGGGTCCATTGGCTGCTATTTCCACGGCAACCAGGAGTGGCAGTTCCCTGGGCAAATGGGACACAAGTTTCCATGACAATGAAAGAATGGAATGAGCCAAGCTGGAGGAGTCCCATCTCCCTTATCTTTAAGCTGACATCCCCCACCAGGTTGGAGCTGTTAGAGACAGTAATGCAAGAGAGCTGGGGGTGGGACAGTCCAAACGGGGTGCCCACTAGCCCAGTTTAGGTCAAGCTGGTCCCCTCAACATCACAGTCCCCCAGATCAGAGATTCCCCTGGTTCAGTACAGACGAATGTTCAAGTACTGTGTAGAGAGCCGGGCAGGGGTCTGGGCTACCCCTCACCACTCCCCTGGGCCACAAGCTATACAGCAGGTTGACCCGTGGCCCCCACTCCTTGCAATAGCTGCCATTTTCAGTGACGTTCAAGGAGTCAGGGTCAGGGAAAGAACTGAAATCTGGGCAGAGGGGAGGGAGAGGGGTAACCACACAGGGAGGGAACGAGCCCCACATCTGCTCCTCTCCCGGGCCCCAGTCCTGGCATTTCCTGGTTTGTAGAGCCCCCTATGTGACTCCTGGATCCCCAACTGCTGCTCTGGCTTCCCCTTTTTGGACTCCCATCCCACCCCAGTGGCCTTTGGTCCCTGAACCCTTGTTGGTCTGCTCTCTGCCCTCCCCGCACCCATCCATCACCTCCCACAGCCCCGTGGCTCCCAGTATCCTGCCCCCTCACTCTTCCATACTCAAGACTTGCACCTTCACCACCCCTCCCACCATCCCTTTAGCTCAGCACCTCCCCTGTACCTCTTGACCCACACCCCCAAGGGGATGGACAACGAAGCAGGTAGAAGGCAGAGATGGGAAGCAAAGATCCCCAAAGATATCAGTGCAGGTGTGTTGGCTCAGTTTATTAACAATTAAACTTTATTATACAACCCAACTAGCATATACAAGAAGGAAAAAAAGGTTAAAGGGACAGAAGATTAAAACCTCCTGGAATCCGTTCGGAAGGACGGGTCCTTAGGTGTCTCAGTCCCACGAGCTGGTCCGGTCCTTTCCTCTCTCTCCGCGCCTTCTTCCTCTCTCCTTCTACCTCTTCCCAGTCATATGCAAAGGGCGGTCCCTTCTCCCTTCGAGGGTCAATTAGGAAAACAATAGCCACGGTGGGGTTCCTAGGTAGGCTTCCTGAATTCCAAGCCCAGGAAGGCTCCAAACAGTCTCTCACAAGGTATTCATGGTGTGCCCTAAGGATAAAGCCCGTCAAGACTGCTTCCACCTGAGACAAAGCTTAATCTTTCCTATACCTCACCCTTCTCTCTAAAAAATTAAGAACTATATACACATATATACATATATACATACTCATCAGGAATCAAGAACATAACAAAGTCCTTTTATACTTGTTAACCTAAGGGAAAGTATACCACTATCCTACCAAAGAGAGT
The DNA here is from genome assembly GCF_964271855.1 of Acomys minous. Lineage (NCBI taxonomy): Eukaryota > Metazoa > Chordata > Mammalia > Rodentia > Muridae > Acomys > Acomys minous. The sequence goes on along the minus strand of NC_140502.1, from coordinate 26,657,327 downwards.
CCTTTTCTTTCATGAGAAATTGTAATTATTAATCTACTAAAGCTTCTAGTAACACTGTGGCTATCTAGTCTTCAATCCCATCAGAGACCCAAGAAGGAAAATCTATCTAATAAAGGAAGTGCTGGCAGGCAACTTCCAAGTTGCAGAGTACAGAGAGAGCAGACTGCCTGGATAGTCACCGAATTCTCTCCTTCATTGGGGCAATCAGTCTTCAGCCTTTCGGCCCAAAACATCCAACGAACTGCTTTTTGAAGCAGGAAATCCGACGGTCTGGTCCATCTATTCTCTTTAAAGCTGGACAGTCATCTTTCCAGCATCATTGTTGATCGTTGCAGACAGTCAGCCTGTCATCAGCCGTAGAGATAAGAGCAGTAGCAGAGCAGTTTTTCCGTCTAGTGACCATTCTGTCACCAGCGTCTCTTGAAGCCCCCATCTTCAATGATGCAAATGGAGAGGCGGCCAGGAGCGGATGTCTCTCTCTGTCAGGAAAGCCCTCATCATTAAATGCCATATTCTGTGGATCTCTGAAGAGTTTGAAGAGCAAATCTATCTATTCTTACAGTTATCAATCTATTCCTTTGCAGACATAGACAAGCTATTAAACAAACCTGCTCTATAACAAAGTGAGTATCTAATAGGATTTCTACGTAACTAAATACCAACTTTTATCCCCGATGATTCCAAACAGTTTTTTATAAGACATTAGTGGTACATGAATAATACATCAAATAAACATTGAACAAAAAGAACGTAAATTTCTGACATACAATATACAATATTTTGTCAACATATAACATACAATACATAAGGCAAAAATGAATGGAGTATACAATTTAAGTTCATATCAATGTGAAGCAAAAGTTGAAGTCTTAAATTTCCATCAATCAAAAGTCTTAAATTTCCATCAATCTACAATACCAATGTAGAAATTTTTAAGTTAGTAGATTCAATAATCTACCTTTTATTCTACAATCCTGTATCCTCCCTTCCTTCCCCCCTTTTTCTTAATATTAAAAGGGATAGAAAGTAAGAGAGAAAGAAAGATAGAAGAAAGAAATCCCCAAATGAACTTTTATTAATTGTAAATAACCCCGTTAGGCAAAGATGAGCATTGGTAACCCACCAAAAACACACATCCCACCTACTGGGAATGGGGGCGTCGTGTTCTCAAAATTACTTGATGCTGTTTAAGAAAAAAATATTTTTCGGGTACCCAAGAAAAATAATATATTGGCCAAGTGCTGGAAAAGCTAGCTGTTTTTTGTCCAGTCCTTTTGGGATCGATCCTTTCGGCTAGCCGATTTATTGTTAATATGCATGCAATTTCTGGAAGAAGCAGTAGTGCCAGAGGCAGAAGTTCGATCTTCATAATTGTCCTGTTTTTTGCTCTGAAAGTAAGCAGACTTTATAAATCATTAGTACAGGTATGTTAGTACATATATAATTTTCAAGGGAACATCATTTGAGGCATCTTGCTCGAGGTGCCAGAGGCATGCTTTTGGGGTTAAATCACCCATGCTGCCTGCTGTCTTCAGCATTGTCCTGCTTTTTGCAAATACAGGGCTCTACCTGCATATACACCAATAGGACAGAAGAGGGCATTAGTTCTCCAAGCTGTAAGGAACAATGTCAAGCTGTTAAGAACCAGGTAGCTCTTAAGATTCACTTGTTATATGGTCAGATCTAATCTTTATAAGTTTAGTTGGTAGCCATATATTTTCACTCCCTGTGGAAACATACGCATACCCACGACCCCATCTCAAAACTACTGCAGGTTTCCATTTCATACTTTCCAAGTCCTTGAAGAATATTGGTTGCCCCAATTCTTCAGTTTTTTCTATTATCCAATGTCTCTCCGCAGCTGACGTCCCTTCATCATTCACATTAAGAAAATTTAGAGTCAACAAAGCATTATTTAATCGATCCCTGGGTGTCTTTACCCTTCCCTTTTGTTTAATAAGCATTTCTTTTAAGGTACGATTAGCTCTTTCCACAACTGCTTGTCCTGTGGGATTGTGAGGTATACCAGTAACATGTTTTATATTATAATACATAAAGAAGTTTTTCATCTTAAGGGACACATATGCAGGAGCATTGTCAGTCTTAATTTGTGCAGGTATTCCCATAAATGCCATTATTTCTAGTAAATGAGTAATCACACAGTCAGCCCTTTCAGAACTTAAGGCAGTTGCCCATTGAAAACCTGAATAGGTATCAATGGTATGATGCACATATCTCATTTTTCCAAATTCTGCAAAATGAAACACATCCATCTGCCAAATTTCATTCCTTTTGTTACCTCTAGGGTTAATTCCAGCAGGTAATGGTAGTTGACTATATAAGGAACAAGTAGGACATTTATTAATTATTTCTCTAGCTTGTTGCCAAGTGATAGAAAATCTTTTCTTCAACCCCTTACCATTGACATGATGTTTTTCGTGAAATTTGGAGGCTTCAAATACATTACCTATCAATAATTTGTCGATCTCTTCATTTCCTTGTGCCAATGGACCTGGTAAACCTGTATGGGATCGAATATGAGTAATATACAAGGGATAATTTCTGCTTCTGATGACCTGTTGCAGCTCTATAAATAAAGTAGTCAATTCTGTGTTATCAGGAGTAAATTCAGCAGTTTCTATATGCAAAACAACCTTTTCAGCATATTGAGAGTCAGTAATTATATTAAGAGGTTCAGGAAAATCTAACAAAACCATAAGGATAGCATATAATTCTGATTTTTGAACTGATGTAAAGGGGCTTTTAATCACCTTGGTCATTTTCTCAGACTTATAACCAGCCATACCTGATTTATTTGCATCAGTGAAAAAGGTGGGTGCCCCTGAGATTGGTGACCTCTTTACAATACTTGGAAGGATCCAATTAGTTCTTTTTATAAACTGTATACGTTTGCTTTTTGGGTATCTATTGTTAATGTCTCCCAAATAATTACTACAAGCTTTTTGCCAATCTTCATTAATTACCCATAGTGACATAATCTCAGAATCAGTAAGAGGCACTACAATTTCCGCCGGGTCCATCCCTGACAGTTGACGCAACCTTATTCTTCCCTTTGTAATCAATTCAGAAATTTTCTCTATATATGTTTTCAATTTTTTGCTTTGTTTATTTGGCAGGAATATCCATTCTATAATCCGGTCTTCCCTTTGCATGAGAAGCCCAGTAGGAGAATGTTTTGAAGGCGAAATAACCAAAATGCAACCAAGTTCAGGATCAATTCTATCCACATATGCCTTTTGAAGTTTTTGTTCCACCAGAATTAACTCCTTTTCTGCTTCAGCAGTTAAACACCTAGGACTGTTTAAATCCGAATCCCCTTGTAAAATCTGAAACAAGTTACTTAACTCATAGGTAGCTAACCCGATTGTAGGCCTTAACCAGGTAATATCGCCCAATAATCTCTGAAAGTCATTAAGAGTTTGTAATTGATCTCTACGGATCTGTACCTTTTGTGGTCGAATTTTTTGTTCAGTTATTTTATAGCCTAAATAGGTAATTGAATCTCCTCTTTGTATTTTTTCCACCGCAATCTGTAATCCCCAGCATGGCAGAATTCTTTGTGCTTCCTGAAACATTTTTTCTACAATACTAGGATCAGAATCAGCTAGCAGAATATCATCCATGTAATGGTATATGATAGATTGAGGAAACAGCTTACGAAGTATTTCTAAAGGTTGTTGTACAAAATACTGGCATAAAGTTGGGCTATTTAACATTCCCTGTGGAAGTACCTTCCAATGATATCTCTTCATTGGAGAATTACTGTTCAGAGTAGGTACTGAGAAAGCAAACCTTTCCCTGTCCTTCTCGTGTAGAGGTATGGTAAAAAAAACAATCTTTTAAATCAATTGTAATTATATGCCAAGACCGAGGTAATAAGGAAGGCAAAGGAATTCCAGGTTGAAGCGAACCCATGGGTTGAATCACCTTGTTTATGGCCCTCAAATCTGTTATCATTCTCCAACCACCTGATTTCTTTCTTACCACAAACACAGGGGAATTCCAGGGACTGGAAGATTCTTCGATGTGTTGAGCCTCCAGCTGCTCTTGCACTAAACCGTGAAGCGCCTGTAACTTTTCTTTTGTTAAGGGCCACTGCTCCTGCCATACAGGTCTGTTTGAAATCCATTTTAGGGGCAAGGCGGTTGGTATCTCAGCAGTGGCCCCTCTTATAAATTTTGACACTCTAAATCTGAAGAATTCTGAGGTTGGACAATGGGCATAGCTGGTGGTCGCCTCTGATCACTTACATTAATCTCTTCCCTAGAAGCGCATACCAATTCACCCATTGTTTCAACCTTCTTTATCTCAGTATTTGCAGGAATAGTAATCTGAGTACCCCATTGCTGTAAAAGGTCTCTTCCCCATAGATTTATAGGAATGTCAGCCACATAGGGTTTCAGCCTCCCTATCTGCCCATCTGGTCCCACACACTCAAGCCACTGTACACTTTGTTTTATTTGAGATAACTTGCCAATTCCTACAATTTCTGTATAAACCTTCTTAAGTGGCCAAGTTTGGTTCCAAGACTTCTGGCAAATGATGGAGACGTCAGCTCCACTGTCTACCAAGCCTTCTATTTTAATACCATTCAATTGTATAATTAACTTAGGTCTCTGATCATTAATTACTGTTTGCCAGAACACACGGGTCCCTGTGCTCCCGAACGCACCAGTCCTTTCCACTGGAGCGGCTTTCCCCTTAATGTAAGGAAACAGTAGGAGTTGAGCAATCCTATCCCCGGCATCAATTTTCATCTCCTTTTTCGCACATACCAAGATTTTTATTTCCCCTTTAGAATCTCCATCTATAATACCAGGATGCACAATAAAACCTTGAGACGTCAGCCCGCTTCTTCCCAGAACCAATCCTACTGTGCCTGAAGGCAAAGGTCCAAAAACACCAGTATTTAATTTGTAACATTCAACCTGAGGAGTTAGGGTAAGAGACATATTTGAAGCCAGATCCAAGGCTGCACTGCCTTCAGTAGCATGCATTAGATCGCTAACACTCAGTTCCCGTTTTCCTGCGGGTTTGTCACTTCCTGACTGGCCAAAGGAATTCGGCTGGCATTGTTTACGGGGGCCCGAGCCGATGGCCCCCTCCTGCCGTTTCCCGTCGGCAAGATATTGCCTTGCACATCTCGCTTAGATTGACAATCCTGAGCCCAGTGTTTCCCTTTTCCACAGCGACTACAGTACCCTGGGAGTCTTGGTACCTCATTACCATCATAACCAGAACCCCCCTGTTCTCTTCTATGAGTTACGTTTTCTCCTGGGTTAGTGCGCCTTCTATTTCTACAGTTTCTTTGCACATGACCGATTTGACCGCAATTAAAGCACCGAGTATTATGATATCTGGGCTCTCTGACTAAAGCTTGTCCCACAATATTATTCTGATATTCCTGAGAGTTGATATTAACTGTCTCCTTTACCCAGTCATCTAATGGAGCGCCTCTTTCCTTTAACGGTCTAAGCACCTTCTTACATTCAGCATTTGCATTTTCATAAGCCATGATAAGTTTTAATGCCTTTTTGTTATCAGAATCTGGCATCGCCTTATCCATAGCAGATCCTAATCTCTGCAAAAATTCTGTAAAGGGCTCCAGAGGTCCTTGGAACACCTTAGTAAAAGAAATAGTTGTTTTCCCAGGTTCCTCTACCAGCTCCCAAGCTCTCAAGGCTGCCTTACGACATTGTTCAATCACTCTATCGTCAGCTTGAATTTGCTCTCTCATGTTAGTATATGGTCCATCACCAAGTAACTGATCTCTATTAATATTTATTCCCTGTGCGATATTTTCTTGTTCTATTTTTATAGCCTCTGTTCGCCACCATGATAACCACTGTAACTGTTGTGCTGCTTCCAATACCGCTGAAACTAAATTTTTCCAATCTTGGGGAACAAGTCTATTCTGATAGGCCCAGCTGTTTAACATTTGTTTAACGAAGTTAGAATGCATACCATATCTGATGATGGATTCCTTAAAATGTTTTAAATCCATCATGTCTACAGGACACCAGGCTATTTCGTCATGACCCTCAGCACCATTTGGCTCGATTACATGTCTTACAGTGACTGGAAAAGCTGAAGGTGCCTGGGTGACTGTGGAAGTATCCTCCACTGGTACATTTACTTCCAAAGACCTTTTGGTCGGTCTGGCTTCCTTTGCCTCTGGTTTCTGACCTTCTCCACCCTTTTTAACCAAAGGTGCCTTCTGCTTTTCCAGCCCTTCCACTTTTCTCTGTATTTTGCCTATTTGTTCAGTCAAGTCAGTAATTCTTTCCAAAAGGATAGAGCTTATTGACTCTTCCTGATTTTTCTGGCTTTCCGGTCTCTCTATTTTCTGTCCTTCATCACTACCAAATGCCAAAAATTCTATCCGTTTTCCCATCCCTTCATTTTCATACCTCAGCCTTTCTATCTGTCCAGTCAAATCTGCAATCTTTTCCAAAAGGATAGAACTTACTGACCCTTCTGGCTTTTCTATGCCATTAGCCTGTCTTCTAATCCTTCTAAGCATGAAATATTGTAATAAAAGGACAATGAGAAAACAAAGAATTCCCTCTAAGTATAATGCAGGAAAGAGTTTTGCAACAGCAGCTGCAATTTTGCCAATACCCTGAAACAACATTTCTATCCCGTGGAATACTGAATCTTCCCTCATATCATTAGGGATTGTGGAACCCATCGGGCCCCACGTTGGGCGCCAGATGTTGGCTCAGTTTATTAACAATTAAACTTTATTATACAACCCAACTAGCATATACAAGAAGGAAAAAAAGGTTAAAGGGACAGAAGATTAAAACCTCCTGGAATCCGTTCGGAAGGACGGGTCCTTAGGTGTCTCAGTCCCACGAGCTGGTCCGGTCCTTTCCTCTCTCTCCGCGCCTTCTTCCTCTCTCCTTCTACCTCTTCCCAGTCATATGCAAAGGGCGGTCCCTTCTCCCTTCGAGGGTCAATTAGGAAAACAATAGCCACGGTGGGGTTCCTAGGTAGGCTTCCTGAATTCCAAGCCCAGGAAGGCTCCAAACAGTCTCTCACAAGGTATTCATGGTGTGCCTCAAGGGTAAAGCCCGCCAAGACTGCTTCCACCTGAGACAAAGCTTAATCTTTCCTATACAGGTGGGAAAGGGGAAGGTTGGCTCAAGTCCCTGGGCAGAAATCCCAAGATATTAAACTGAGGAGTGTCAAGTCATGAAGAAAATAACCTGACCTCACGTTAGGGGGTGAAATGAGGGCAAGAGGTCCAGGATCTGGGAGTTCTTAACATCCATAAGAGCCACGGTGCAGGCAGTGGGGTGGAGCCCAGGGCAGAGACGGAGAGCCAGGACCACCCAGAAAGCACCAAGTCCTGCAAGCCTTGCAGTCGGTTCAGAAGCCCATGAGCTGCTTTTTGTGGAGAGGCCTGTCCAGCTGAGGTCCAGAGCACATGGCTGGCGGCAAACAACCCCATTAAGCATGGGTGGGGTCATCAACTTCCTCCAGCTTAGGTCCATCCGAGGCCACAGACGCTTGTTGTAGCACCAGCGGCTCCAAGTCCGGCAGACTCGCATGCAGACACATCGCTCTTGGGATCCAAGGTGCTGGAAGACATGGAGCCATGCAGCCTGAGGCAGCAGCCAAAGGCAGAGTGTCAGACTCAGGGCTTGGGGGCGGGGGGCAAATAACTGTAGAGGCTATGGTGGTGAGGCAGGGCCCAGGGGCCAATAGAACAGTGGTCCCCCTCTGCCAGGGCATTTAGCCCACCGCCACCCCGTGGTTTTCCTTCTCGCCATAGCTGCCCCAGGCTGGCCAAAGGCCATTCCAGGCCTCCCCAGGAGCTTTGTCCTCACTAAGCGATGTGACCTAGGAGTCTGAGTCTGTGTCTGAGTCCTAGGAGTAAGAAGAGGTATCAGGCACCCGCTCCAGCAGCTGGCACATATGCTTGAAACACTCAAGTTTCTCCCTCTGTGGTGATGGGAATGGCACTGCTGGGCCCTCAGCAGAAGCCATAGGTGGCTTGAGTTTCTCCCAGTTCTTGGGAGGGAGCCTAGGGTGGCAGAATGAGAATGCCTGGCTGGGATTCGGAAGCCTGGGGGGGGGGAGAGAAGGCCAGGGCTGCCTGGGTCTGCTCCTCAGAGGAGGCAGGCATCTCCACCCACCTTCTTCAAGTGCCTCTCTTGGCCTCCTTTCACCTTTTTCCTTGGGGTCGGGGGTCTCATTCCCTGCCTCCCACTCCTTCTGTTTGGGGGCCCAGACACATGTTCAGGGGGAGGGCCAGCAGGTAAGGTTCCCTTTCTTCTGGGCAGAGGTGGAGGTGGTGGCTCCTCTGTCAGCTTCCATCCACCCCTCACCACTGTCAACCCTGTGGTGCCCTGGACCCTCACCTGCATCCTTGTCCATCCTTCCTGGGTACATCGGGGACACTCCCAGCAGTTGGGGATCTCTGAATTGATAGCACCCTCAGCCTTTCCCATCTTCAGGCAGCCAGGGTGGATGATCCCGTTGCAGACTGTATACTCCATGAGGCTCAAACCAAACTTCTCTTCCTCTCCATCCACCTTCCTCCTTCCCAGCTCTCCAACACAGAAGGCACACAGCTGTGTGTGGGAGCACGGGCGCAGCGCACTGCCGAAGCAGGCAAGACCACTTCATGCGCCCGCCCCGCCAACTCCCCCAGTTTCTTCATGTCTCCTCAGAAATGGCAGTCCCCGCACTCAGTTCGCACACAGGCCTGGCAGCGGCGGCAGCAGGTTCCACGTTGGTGCCCTCCAGCCCCAGGGCTCTGGCTGCGCGACGACATTGGGGGTGTCAACACCACCGAAGACTCTCACGTGTCCCGGGAGCCATCTCCTGGCGGGTGGACGGCCACTGGCAGCGCAGGGCGGGAAACGCTCGGAACGCCTCGGTCCACGCCTCCTGAGGGCGCTCGGCCCCTCCCTCCAGCGGAGGGTGGGACAACAGCGAGTAGAGGTCGGGAGCTCTGGGGGCCAGGCCCTCCCACCGGATGCTGCAAGGCCCTTCCAAGGGAAGGTCCTGCTCTGGGGGGCTCAGTCACTCAGCCACTCCAGGCAACGGGGTCTCCTTGGGTGCAGGGTGCTCAGCTTTTGCCCAGGCCCCACTCAGTCCCGGTACGAGTCTCAGCTCCCCACCCCCACCTCTCCCCAAAGCCCCCCCACACTTAACTGGCCCCTTCCCAGCTCCAACTGTCTAGAAGTCCAGGGAAAGATCCAGGGCTCCCCACCATTTCCGGAGTTCAAACCCCTCCCACTGCTGGTTCGGGGGGGGGCGGGGTTGCTGCAACCTGCCACCCTCCCCTGGGTCCCCCTGACCCACAGAGACAGGGCATGCAGAGGCTGGTTGGTGTTTTCGTTTTTTTAACACTGTTGCTTTTCTTTAAAACTTGCAGGGCACATTAAAATTTCTTCTGGAAGACATGTATCAGCTTGCACATGAAAATTACCCTCCATGTCTTCTAGAACTTGACAATGTTCTTCAATATTATGGTCTCCCAAATTGTAGCTTAAAATATAGTACTAGAAAATATATTATATATTATTGGAAATTAGGAAAACTGAAGTTATTATATTCAGAGTCTCTCAGAACCATGCCTGATTTATTCTCCTCATTATTCCTCATTCTCATTTGAAATTGCAGAAGAACATCAGTAACAGAGAAACATTTGTCCCCTGACTTTAAAAAGCAAAAGATAATCCAGTCCTACCTACAGCAGCTTTGTTCGTGTAGGTCTCCAGCATTACATCCTTGTAAAGACTCTTCTGGGAAGGATCCAGCAAAGCCCACTCTTCCGAGTGAAGTTCACATGCTCATCATCATAGGTCACTGCATCCTAACGTATGCTGTACATGTGTACACAGAAAGCAGGGCACTGACATCACTGTACATGTCTGCGTCATTGACAACATAGTCGTGTAACTCTGGTGCTTCCTCCACTCATTTCCAGACACAGAAGTTCTACTGTAACCACCAAGTCATTTTAGAAGGAAACTAAATAATGAGGTTCATCTCCATCAAGGGCCAGCCTTGACACACATGCTTAGTATTTGGACAGGACACAGTGTTGGCAAATTCCAAAGAACCATCTGATGCTTTATCAATTGAGCTATTTGGTTTTTCTGGCTCTTCTGCTGCCAAAGCCACTCCTTAGCTAAGGAGTCTATTGTTTAACAGCAGGTGGCTCTGACGGTTTCCTGCTGTAAACAACAGGAGGTTGTAAAAGAAAAACTTTACTTTTAAGCTTAGTGGCTGACTTAGGCATTCAACAGAGGCTTGCTGGAAGCTAGAAACCTGAAAAAGGCCAAGGAACAGTTCTGGACTGGTTTTCTTGTGGCCAGCTAGACAAGGAGAGGGGAGAAAAAAAAATCAATCAAACAAACAAACAAACAAAGAAGACAGAAAGAACTCAGAGGTCCTTACTGAAGTTCCTACAAAGAATTATACATTCACTCCTGTTTGATATTCATCTTCCATAACCCTGAGGTATCCCAGTTTACACTGTAATATTAGTAAGATTTTACTGAAAGGGAATGCATGTTTAAACATTTATAGATGAACAGAAGGAATTAATAGCAATATAAATGTAATAAATATAAATAGCAATATAAATAAACAAAATAGGACAGGAGAGATGGCTCACCAGTTAAAAGCTCTTGCTGGTATTGAAGATAATTGAGGTAAGCTGGGCATTGGTGGTGCATGCCGTTAATCCCAGCACTTGGGAGCCAGAGGCAGGCAGATCACTATGAGCTTGAGGCCAGCCCACAGCCAAGGCTACACAAAGAAATACTGTCTTGAAAAACCAAAAATAATAATAAAAGAATAAGAAAAAGAAAAAGAAAAGTGAAGGAAAAAATAATTGAGGTCAATTGTCATTATTTACATGAGGATCACAACTATTCATTATTCCAAGTTCAGGAGTTCTGACAGCAGTGAGGAGGAGGCACACATGATATACATGTTCATGCATACAGGAAAAATACTCGAAGTCATTCAAAAATTCAGAACAAACACATGTAGGAAGAATGTCACACGCCTGCAATGCAATGACTCAGAAGGCTCAGGTCGTATTAATATCATGAAGACATGCCATCCTAAAAAACATAATATATTCTGCAAAATTTTAAAATTCAATATATGGATGAAGATCAGCACAACAGCATATGCTTCCTTGTACAAAAACCTACATTCCAAGAACTTCCACTAACTTTACTTAAAAAACAAAAAAAACAAAAACAAACAAACAAACAAAAAAACCAGGGAGCTAGGGGCCGGAGAGACGGCTCAGAGGTTAAGAGCACTGTCTGCTCTTCCAGAGGTCCTGAGTTCAATTCCCAGCAACCACGTGGTGGCTCAAAACCATCTATAGTGAGATCTGGCGCCCTCTTCTGGCCTGCACGTGTACATGAAGGAAGAGCACTGTATGTATAATAATAAATAATAAATTTTAAAAAAAATAAAAAACAGCCACACATGTTGGCCCACATCTAATCCCAGCACTCTGGAGCCAGAGTCAGGTGGATCTCTAAGTTTAACACCCATCTGGCCTACATACTTTCAGGAAAGCTAGGACTATAGAGAGAAACGTTGTTTTCAAAAACAGAAACAAAAACAACAAATTTAAAAATATTAAAACCCCAGCAAATTAGCTTAGCATTGGGTAGCAATTGCTTCTACTGTATCTTATGTGACTTAGGGATAGAGTCTATACTGATGCAGGCATGACAGCATGAGAAGGAAGCTGACTGATCAGTTTTAACCACAACACAGTAGACACAAAGAAAAGGAAATGGATTGAGTCTATAGACAACCAAATTTCATCCCCAATAAGGAATCTTGTTGAATAGTTATTAATATTTATAATTTTAAGATAATCAGTGCTTATTTCTTAACCAAAACACCACACAGAGAGACTAGGATCTGTTTAATTAGCAGAAAGCATAACACTAAGCAATAATTACTCTATCCTAAACCTCCAACCTAGTATACCTTCCTCTCATTCAGATTTCCCACATTATACTTGCTTTTTACTGCCTCCTAGGTCCAGTTCATTTCTCCTGGTGTTGCCTGGTCCTCTGCACAGGCATCCTTCCTTTCCTTCCTGACCTTTCTCCTCCCTACACTGGACCAGGAAGTCCCACCTAGTCTCTGTTACTGCTCAGCACTGGCTAGTTGACTTTTATTGGCAATAAAGAGAACAAATGGTGACACAACTTAACACAAACTTGACACCTGAGATACTTGAAATAAACATCACAATGCAAACTAGATAGTGGGGTAGAGAAATCAGCATTTGAGTCAACAGGAGTAAACTATACACAATACACCAACAGAATCTAGAAAGGCTCCTCCTACTAAAGTATCCATAAGCTCCACAAAGGCCAGACAAGTGTTCACAGACAGCCTCTATTCTAGGAGCTTTTTGACTCAAACAACTGCATTCTCACCGTGGTCACTATAGGTTTATGGTCATCCTGTGATACAAATTCATTTAGTCTAATTGTAATGATCCTAATAATCTGCAACAGCCTGTACTCTATGCAAATGCCCAAAGCAACAGCCTCTACACTGTGCAAATGCCCAAAGTCGCTTCTGACGATTACAACAACCTCTTGATTCACATATCTTATAAAATCATTACACAAGTTCTATCTTTCCAACACACAGTGGCACAGAATAGTCCTTCTCATTCCGGGAAATGTGAATGTGTACACAGTGAGGGAAGATTAGACCAAGGCAAGAAACTCAGCAGGGCAAACACCAAACCATGCAGCTCTGTCTCACACACATGGATCTCCACGTCAAAGGGCTTAGATGCCCTACTCCTGTACCTTTTCATACGTCCCTCAGTTTGGCTACTTCCTCTCCCTATCTGCATCTCTCCATGTAGATTTCTCAATGGCTTGGGTGTCTCAGCATCTTGTTTGTGGTCTCCAAAAGCAACTCAGGCTTCCTCCTCACAGCTTCAATGCAGTGAACTCTCACAGCCTCCTCGCTGGGACTATGAAGCTGCCAAACATAAATAGCCGGGACATTGCTGAACAGAAACCACAGAGGAAAATTCTTTGAATCTTGCATCTTTCTTGTTTCCAGAAGCAGCAGAATAAGGTGATCCTGTCAAGATTGGCTTCTATGTTGGGATGGACCCTGCCATGTTTGGACCACAGTAGCAGCAGGTTTTCTCAAAGTTTTTTCCTGCAACTAGGAATCAGTTTGCATACTCTTTCCACTTATTTAAGGCTTAGCAGGAGGAAGTATTGCCCTTAAGGCACCTTGTTAGGCTTCCAACCAGATCAAGGGCCCTCTTTCTTTTCTCCTTGAAAAGTCCTGCCTGTTTCAGCATCTGACTGCCATCTGGAACTGCCTTGTGCTGTTTTTCTCTACAAACCGCAGACTTTGTTTTTACTTCTGGCTCACGTTTCACTTTTTTAAAATGTAGTCCTGAGTGAGTCACAGGTTTTACCCATTCAAAAGGGTCAATATTCCATCTAAGAATCAGCCCACTGATTTTCAGTTCTGTCTCAGGGCATGAGCAGAATAAGAAACATTTTGGGAAATACCACACAAATGTCCTCTAGCTAAATTTTTCCCGGGGTCTATTTTCTGCTGAATCCCTATGACCTTAACTTCCTCTTTCTGCACTACTCAAAACACTCTGACCTTCCAGGTCCTACAAGAACAGCCGATTAAGCTCAATTTCTGATATTTTCCACATTCCTCCCAAAGAGAACTTCCCAAGATCTGTCCAACAGAAAAATCACTTTTTGGGTACCATTTTTTGTTTTAACTTGCTCTATCCTCTAATCAAAAGCATCTCAGGTAGTAAGTGGGAGTTTGAGATGGTTCTGTCAGATCACAGCCCATCATTATGGGAGCTCAGGATAGAAAGTCAAGATAGAAAGTCAAGGCAAACACCATGGACAAACATTATTTCCTGGCTTGCTCTCGTTCAAGGTTACCGTGTCAAGTTCGGCTGCCCCAGGCCCATTGGCTTAGGGATATATCCTCACTGGAAGAGCCTTCTCAAATAAATTGTCAGTCACACAATCTCTCACAGACATAGCAACCATTATGATGAGAGCATGCTGTCAATTGAGGCTCCCTCACATGGCTGTGGGGTCTGAAATGTTGAAAGCTGAAGTTAATTAGGACACAGAGAAGTTAATATATGAGAAAGTTTGAAAAACCACAAATCAATATGTTAACCATATCACTCACTCAACTGGAGAACACAGACTTGCCAAGAAATGATAGGCAAACATTTAGGATCAAGAGATAACTAACACTGTTTCTCGGCAGAGAGCTCACAAAGTAACAAACACTAAAGGAACTCATAACACACTCAAAATCAACTAAACAGATACCAAAGAGAAGAGTACAAAGAATCAGGGAGCAGCAGCAGCACCTGAGGCAGGGCACTGAGCAGTCTTTGGTGCAGTCTAGAGCCCTGGCCTCCCTTTCTATTCACGCGCCCAGCTCCATGTTCTAAGATAAAGATGGAGATCTGGGTCATGAGTTCAGGGCATCGTGATGCTGGATCTGCCCCCCCCCACGCCCGCCTGAATCCACGTGGATTTCCCCCAGACACAAGCACCCACTGCCCCAGCAAGAAACTCCCAGACTCAGGAGTCAGGCTGATCCCCCAACCCTGAATAAACTAAACTCTGTTGCACCAGAAAACAAACAAATACAACAAAGAATCAATGAAACAGAGCTGATTCATTGCAAAAAAACAAAAGAGACTAACCATTATCCAAACTAACTAAAACACAGAAGAATATGCAAATTTTAAAAATCAGAAACAGAAAGGACATACAAGCAGACAATGAGGAAATCCTGAGAATAGTTAAGGACGCACTTTAAAAACCTGTACTCCAACAAATGGAAATCTAAAAGAAATGGATAATTTAATTGATAGGCAACTATAACCAAAGTTAAATCAAGACCAGGTAAACAACTTAAGTAGACCTATAACTGCTAGTGAAACAGAAAATTTCATTACAGGACTCCCAACCAAAAAAAACAAAAACAAAAACAAAAACAAAAAACCCCAGGGCTGGATGATTTTAATGCAGAAATCAACCAGACTTTCAAAGAAGACTTAACACCGATACTGCTCAACCTATTCTGCAAAATAGAAACAGAAGGATTATTATCCAAATCACTGTATGAAGCCACAGTTACCTTGATACCCAAAGCACTCAACAAAGAAAAAGCACTGCTGACCAATTTCCATCATGGACTTAGATCCAAAAATACTCAAAAAATATTTGCAAACTCAATCAAAGAACAGATCAAAAAGATCACACACAATGTTCAAGCAGGCTTCATCCCAGAGATGCAGGGAAAGTTCAACATACAAAAATCAGTAAATGTAACCCACCATATAAATAAACTGACAGAAAAAAGAAAAACACACAGGATCATCTCATTTGCCACCTACCAAGCCTTTGACAAAAATCCAACACCAATTCATGATAAAAGTCTTGGAGAGATTAGGGATACAAGGGACATACCTGTTGTGGTTAATTTAATCAGTATAGCCTAATAATGTTTATTATTAGGCCTATAATTATCATTACAGTGGTATTCTCTAACCTGCTAGCAACCAGTCAAGGCGCAGACACCAGTTATATTTTAAAACAGCCAGAGTTAACCTTGGGCAGGGCAGATATTAAATACCTAAACTACTTCTTATGACATCTGCTTCTAATAATTTCTATCAAGCTACCTCCCACCCATAATCCCAAATACTTGCTAATTTTCATCATCTGGACCAAATCTGCATCATGCTGGCCATATCTTCCTCCTTCGTCCAATCCTCAGCGCAGCTTTCCTCCGCCTCTCCTCTCCTCCCGAGATTTTCTGTGTCTCCCAAAGCCCGGGAACCTTAGCCACACCCATCCCATTTGCCCTGCCCGGGGATGATGGCCTTTTATTAGTCAAACAGGTTAGGTTCTTAGGCAAGATACAAACTGGCAAGCAGTACTTAGCATCAAAATACACCAGACCCACCTCCAACACATACCTAAACATAATAAAGGGAATCTGCAGCAAGCCTATAGCCAACATCAAATCAAATGGAAAGAAAGTAAAATCAACTCCACTAAAATCAGGAACAAGACAAGGCTGCCCATTCTACCCACAACTATTCAATATTTTGTTTGAATTTCTGCCTAGAGCAATAAGACAACTGAAAGAGATCAAGAGAGTAACAGACCCTATGGAGCTTGAGCTCTGTAAAGATGTCAAGTCCCCAGGCAGACACAGGAAACTGAACCTGGAAACTGCAAGAACAACCACTGCCCTTGACTGCTGAGTCACATCTCCTGCCCTGTAATGGTTCCTTAAGCAGCTACTGTGGACTCTTAAGTCAATGAACTGATGGAGCTCCAAGGAGACTTTCTTAGAGCATAAGAGGAGTGCAGCTCAGGAAAGACAATCACACAGAAGTGACAAAGAGAAGACAAGAAGTTTGGCAGCAAGAGGCTCAGGTTATGAAAGATATTTGCCCAGAGTTATGTGCCTGAGGGCTTTACAAGCATGAAAACAATCTGACGTAGTATGTAGAAAGAAAATAGCAAGGCTATGCAGAGATTAATGAACTAGATAGAGACTCAAAGACAGTACAGTGATTCAACATAACAGAACTGTTTTGGTGCCGGGACTAAAGTAATAACAAAGCATCATTCACCTAATTCAAACTGGAAAAGTGAATTTATATGTATTAGAAGTAGAGCTAACATGAGGATACTGAAAGATTTGACAAGGACTTCAGTGTTATCTTGTGCAGTGCTGTGGAAAGTCATACATACATAAACCACAACTGAAGAAGACATGATGAGTTCCTAGAAACTAGTGACTGAATCAGCCTCCTACATGATACAACTACAACACACAGCAAGCAGCTGCTGAGACTGAAGCAGTAAGAGTTTCCGCCAACAGTGTCTGAGGACTGCACAGATTAACATGGAATTCTCCTTTCCATACAAACCTTATACTAATGCCAAAAGGAGAACACTGCATAAAACACAAAAAGAAGAACAATAGAAAGTCCTCATGCAAAGCTGGCTTTACCTCGAAGCACAAGGCAGGTGAGCCCACACAAATATATGCAAAAAATTAAAAAATCATAGAGCAGTTGCCAGGATCTACACAGACACAGAGATCATCTCTAAATAACACAGAAATGGAAAAATTGAGTTCACAAGAGTGCAAGGCTGTTTCAACACCTACAGACGAATCTATGTAAGACACTGTCGCGAGCAGAGAGTTTACACTCAGAATCCGGAACAAAAGAGTCAGGCCAAGAGCAAGTGGTACGATTTAGCAAGAGAGGTTTATTAGCAATACAAAGGCAACTACAACAAAAGGCAGCGGCTAAGGCTCCAAGGCCAAGCCACCAATACCATTTCATTACACTCTTATGCCATTAGGGTATACGACCTGATATCGAGAAGTTCTGTCGAACAGGTTCGCTGCTGCGACTTGAATCAGTTCTCGGGTTGTTATCTGACAGCATGTCTGTCCGCTCCATCCTGGGAGAGCGCCCATCGGCTGGTAGCATTTTAGGTGATCATGGTGACAGCGAGAGAGAGAGAGCTAGCGAGCGAAGAGAGCTGGCTGCTTCTTCTCAGGGTTTTTATACTTACTTTAACCTTACCCTCTCTAATTCACACATCTAGCTTTCTGCGGCACTCTTATCACTAACTTGCAGTCCTGGCTGCTCCTAGGTCAGAACTTACTACTAAGGTTTTATCTATCACTCACACATCTGGTCAGACGTCAGCTTTTTGGGCTGTCAGCTATTTTCTACGCTGGGCTTTGAAACAAGCCCAGGCATGTAGCTGCTTCCTACACTGGGCTTTGAAACAAGCCCTGACATGTTTATTACATTCCACCCCCTGACACCTGAAATGATGTCAACATGAAAGGTGTCATCCTAGTTAAGCCATCAATTGTTGGCTATTGATGGTTAAACAGTTGCCTCGCAGGGCTGGGGTTTACAAAGTCATAATGGCGCAAACTTCTAGTAATTAAAGTAAATGGTTTCCTTAAATTAGCTTTAATATGCAAACGTTTTAAAATTCTATATCTTCTATTCATTTCATACCATGTTTTAAAAGCTGCAAATTCTAATAACATTTCATCCATCATTGGTGCTATCAGGGTTCTAATTGCCCATGATTGTAAGCTATTTGGGGTATCATTGATTTGGTCAAAATGCCTGTGGTAGAAGTGTGAGATGAAAATGTGGGGTCCGTTGCGCTGTAACAGGTCACATCGTCTTCCACTGGGTCCTTTTCCGAAGTTTGGCATGTTTTCCTCTATTTCTGCATAATAAAGCAAATTTTGCAAGAATAATGACAACAATAGCAATGCCTGCTACCATTACCATTTCTTTAAACCATTCCCACCATCCATATAGTGGGGAACATATCCTATTTTCCTGCTTTGTTTGTCTAGCCGCCAATAATGCTGCAATTACTTCTGCGTGTTGCGCTGACTTTTCAGTTCCTTGGTCAGTTATGACCTTACCATCTTCTGGCCTATAGGCTGCAGCTTTCCACTTCACTATATTATTAGTAGTTGTTGATGACCCATCTGTAAACCATGCATTTGGTATATTCTTGCTGAACTCCTTAGTGCCCCACAGACCAATGGTCTGATCTGGGCCAGGTTCAGTGCCCTTAGGTATAAGACTGGGTGGTATCAACCAGGTTGGGTTTTCTGTAGTCCCTGATCTCAGAACTTCTTCTGAGGTTTGGGATATATGACCCTGGGTTGATACTTTATTGTGTCTGAAAAAGTCTGACAGGTACCACTTCCAGTGAAGTACTTTGCCTTCCATGGGTAGTCCTGCCCAGGCTTCTCCTGGTGCTTTAATCCAGTCTATAATGGGCATTTCTGTTCGGATCACAGTTGGGTTATTCTTTATTAGTGAGTGGGCAGTTCTGCATGCCTCATATGTAGCCCAGATGGTGCTCTCAAATAGAGAGTATTTATTTTCTGACCATGGGAACTTTTTGCAGTAAAAGCCAATTGGTGTTAATCTACTTCCTTTTGCAAAGATATTCCAATTGCCATATCCCTTTGTATACAATACTTCTATTATTACTGTATCTTCCTTATTAATATAGCCAAGGGATTGATACTGTCTGATTAGGTCAATCATGGTTCTGACCGCCTGTTCCTGTGCTTCTGACCATTCAAAGTCTTGAGCTTTTTTGATAATTTTGTAAAGAGGCTGCAGTAGGAGTTGCTGATAAGGAATGTGTTGGCGCCAGTAGCCAAACAGTCCTATCAGGTGCTGCACCTGCTGCTTATTTTTAGGCTGTTCCAGTGTATCTAGTTTACTAATAACTTCTTCTGGTATTTTAGGTCCTTCTGTGGACCAATGTACTCCTAGAAATTTTACTTGTTTGCTAGGTCCTTGAACCTTGGTTTGATTAATAGTCCATCTTTTATCTCTTAAATGTTGTATTAAATTTTTTACTGTGTCCTGAATTTTGTCTTTGTCCTGTCCATAAATCATCAAATCATCAATATAAGATACTAACTCCACCCCCTGACTATCAAAGTCCTCCAGGGTTTTCATTAGGGTGGTATGGGCTATAATTGGACTGTTTAAATAGCCTTGAGGCAGTCTGAGAAATTTATATTGCTTTGACTGCCAGGTAAAAGTTGTTATTTCTTGTGATGCTGGATGCAATGGTATTCCAAAGAACATATCTGAGAGATCTATAGTTGCCATCCACTTTGTCTTATTCTTAAAAATATATCCTCAATGTCAGGTAAGGTTCCTGGCATTTTTGGACTTAATTCATTAATTTTCCTATAATCTACTGTAAATCTCCATTTGCCATTTGGCTTTAATACTGGCCAAATGGGTGAATTATAATTAAAGCTTTGGGTAGGTGTTACTATGCCTTCTTTAAGCAGTTCCCTTAAGGTGTTTGTAATGTCCTCTATTCCCCCTTTTATAGGATATTGTGGGGTGAAGGAGGGCTTAATTTCTGGTAACCTTACGTGTTCTATTTTTACTTATGCTAAATTAGTGAAGAATTTTTTAATATTTTTGATTTGCAAAAATTTTGGAAAAAGCATCTTAATATGATCTATTCCTAAAACACTTGAGGGTGCAGTAAAGCTTGCCATGTCTAACTCATATTTTTTACCAAATAAGTCTACTGTTACCTTAATAACTGGTACTGTTTTAGTTGAATTTACTCCTTGTACCTGTATATTTTAAATCCTTTGTTTTGGTTTGGGTGACAGTTTATAATACTGATTTGACTTCCTGTATCCAGTAGCCACCTTACTGGTTGTAATTTTCCATTTATATCTATTGGGAAGTTAACAAATGGTCTGGAGTCTAGGTCCTGCCATTCTGGTTCCGTTGCCATTGTCTGACTTGTGCTTGTGGGTGAGGAGCCCTGTGGCCCCCATTGCCTAAAAAAGGTCTTGTCCTCAGGAAAGGTCTTATCACTGCTCTCTAGGTTTGACTTTCGCTTGGAAAGATACCACTCGTTCTTGTTCTAATTCTCTGAAGCCTTTAAAGAAATTAATAGCTTCTGCCACTGTTTGGCAGCCCTGAATGCTTCCTGTCAAGCTCATTTTCAGATGTTGTGGAGCTCCTTTAACTATAATTCGCTTGAAGGATGGCAAAAATGGTGCTGCTTGGGGTGTGTTAGCCTCATTATATATGAACCATAGAATACCCAGTTTTCTGCAAATGTTAATTGCCTCTGCATAAGTTGTCCATCTACCTGCTGTTTCAAATTGTGTTAGATCTAGGGTGGGGAAAGCTAAGCGCCAGGCTGCAGTTATCCAATCCAGGAGTGGGTGTGTGTCACCTTTAGCGGTGTCCAACACATGTTCCAATGCTTCATAGATAGACGGGTTCTCTATGATCCCCTAATTCTCCGCATCTCCTGTTCTGTTAGAATGATTGTGTCAGCCCCTTTTTCCCACAATCTGACCATGTATTGTGCATCTTTCTGACCATTTTGGGCATATTCCCGTCTTAAATCTGCCATCTCCTGTGGGGAGTATGGTCTGGACTCTTTGACCTCTGTTCCCGGGGTATAGTGGGGCTGTCTGCCATCGCTGAGGGGATTCAGACGACTGGCAATGTTCCTGATTGGAGTCCTTTTACTTGTAGTTACTACCGGGAAAGAGTATGAGGGTTCAGATGAACTGGCCAGGTTCTTCTGTTTCCTCACTATATTCATGGCTAGCCTTTTGCCCATAATTCGGTCCTTGTCTATATCCTGTATAGTTTTCACCAAAATTGCTGGTACTTCATTCTTAGGCGCCTGTTCACCAGCGGTTGCACTACTGATAGGTCAATAAGATCTATTCTTATATCAGTAGGTTTCATGCCAATTCTATTTTTAACTGCCTGGGCTGTTCCCAACCATTTCTATTCCTCTGCAGTTTCTGGGGGGCTTCCTGTGGCTGGATTTAGATGTAAACCTCTCATTTTCTTAATTAAAGACTTCATTTCCACAGCTTATTTGCCAACCAGTATAGCAGTTTAATCTCTCTTTTCCTAAGGTACCACTGAAGGTTACTTGTTTGAGTGCTCTTGATTAATTTTTCAAATTTTAGATCGGCCAATCTTTCAATTCGTTTACTGAAAAATTTCAGCATTTGTTTGAATTTTAGTTGCCTTATATTGAGTTTCTTTCCTCTGTGCCATTAACCAGCTCTTAAGTTGGCATCGGGCACTGAGTTCGTCCTACTTCCGCACCCTTAGGGAGGGTGGTGTTTTCGGACCCAGGCTTTCCCCACTCCTCTGGCATCGAGGAGTCCGGTAATCACCTGGTAACTCGATATAAGTTTTCAGCTAGATTACATGCAAGCCTTTTGTAAATTGGGGAAAGTTAGCATAAACTAATCCTTTCCCCAGCCTTGTTCCAGATCCTGCCGACTACGCCAGCTGTCGCGAGCAGAGAGTTTACACTCAGAATCCGGAACAAAAGAGTCAGGCCAAGAGCAAGTGGTACGATTTAGCAAGAGAGGTTTATTAGCAATACAAAGGCAACTACAACAAAAGGCAGCGGCTAAGGCTCCAAGGCCAAGCCACCAATACCATTTCATTACACTCTTATGCCATTAGGGTATACGACCTGATATCGAGAAGTTCTGTCGAACAGGTTCGCTGCTGCGACTTGAATCAGTTCTCGGGTTGTTATCTGACAGCATGTCTGTCCGCTCCATCCTGGGAGAGCGCCCATCGGCTGGTAGCATTTTAGGTGATCATGGTGACAGCGAGAGAGAGAGAGAGCTAGCGAGCGAAGAGAGCTGGCTGCTTCTTCTCAGGGTTTTTATACTTACTTTAACCTTACCCTCTCTAATTCACACATCTAGCTTTCTGCGGCACTCTTATCACTAACTTGCAGTCCTGGCTGCTCCTAGGTCAGAACTTACTACTAAGGTTTTATCTATCACTCACACATCTGGTCAGACGTCAGCTTTTTGGGCTGTCAGCTATTTTCTACGCTGGGCTTTGAAACAAGCCCAGGCATGTAGCTGCTTCCTACACTGGGCTTTGAAACAAGCCCTGACATGTTTATTACAGACACCAAATATGTAGACTCAGTGAGAAAAGGAAAATGGCTATGTCAATAGATACATTAAAGCCCTGTGGTAAAATGTGACATTTTCTCAGTATAAAACCTCTCAAGGTATGAGGACAGAAGGAACATACCTCAGAATAATACAGACAGACACAAAGCTAAAGCCAACAGTGTAAAAAAGGACACTGGAATAATTCCACTCTAATCAGGACTCAGGGTTAGGGTTACACAGTTCTCTGACAGAGAAAAATGTAAGAGGACAATAGAGTCAGAAATCAAATGGATCTCCATAAAGGAAAACAACAACAACAACAACTCAGGCCAACAGTGATGGCATACACTTGGGAGGCAGAGGCAGGTGGATTTCTGTGAGTTTGAGGCCACCCTGGTCTACAGACAAGGCTACACAGAGAAATCCTGTCTTGAAAAACAAAAAAATGAAGAAGAAGAAGAAGAAGAAGAAGAAGAAGAAGAAGAAGAAGAAGAAGAAGAGCCGCCTCAATCAAACCACTCACACTGTCTTCAGACATCTTGGACTACATTGTAATACCATTCACAATGTCAGAAACAGCCATGCAGACTGAGGAGGGCAGAGTCATCAGTGGTCACATCCCAATTTGGATCCTGTGTGCTACAATCCAAATCTGTCAGACATGCCCACTGGAGCCATACTGGCAAGACTATTTGTAGTAACAGAAGGTTTTCTGGTTCAATATGATGGTAATTGCACGGGGATAAATACACAGATTACACTTGGAACCTGACCAAAGCAAATGATAAGGAAGGTCACAGACCCTAGAAAGGAATCCACCATGACATTTGCTACACACACAAATGGCTCGGTTCACACCCAAGACCAGGTGCTGCTTTCAGTCTGGTCAGAGACTTTGTTTTCAATGGGCAACAGTTATTTCAGAGACTCGAAACTAATCAAATACAGGAAACGACTGAATGCTTAATGTACTGCCCATAATGGGAAATTCATTTTACCACATCTAACATTATTCTCAGTGAAAATTTCCAGAATCATTAATGAAACCGAATCTTGCAAAAATCAATTTCATGTCCTGTTTCCATTGTCACTTCAGAGCCACCACACACCATGCTCAATCTGTCTAACATACCTGGATCCTTTGCTACAATCTCTGTCCTCACTATCTAGGGCTCTTAGTTGTCACTCACAGGTGAGCAGATCAGGCTGAGCAGTGGGACACCTGCCCATGGGAAAGAGGTGCAAAGTACTTTAATGGAACAAAACTGAAAGATGCTAACACCTGCCAAAAGGATAACCAGGAAGGAAAGAGAAAGTATCATAAAAATGTCTCTTCTTCACTGAGGATTTCACTTAGTCTATGAGATGTGAGACTCACTCACACACAGTTTACACACATGCAGAGCCATTTTCTCAGGTAGCCTGAGGAAGGAAGACTGCAAGAAA
The DNA here is from genome assembly GCF_964271855.1 of Acomys minous. Classification (NCBI taxonomy): domain Eukaryota; kingdom Metazoa; phylum Chordata; class Mammalia; order Rodentia; family Muridae; genus Acomys; species Acomys minous. The sequence continues at coordinate 26,633,285 of NC_140502.1, read as the reverse complement.
ACTGGACTCTGACCCACAGAATCCAGACTGCTGCACCACTACAACAGGAGGTCTCTGAAAAAAATCCCTGAGGCCAGGGTCCAGGCATTCCCACTCCTGCTAGAAGTCTACAGTGAGCCGGGCGTGGTGGCGCACGCCTTTAATCCCAGCACTCGGGAGGCAGAGGCGGGCGAATCACTGTGAGTTCGAGGCCAGCCTGGTCTACAAAGTGAGTCCAGGACGGCCAAGGCTACACAGAGAGACCCTGTCTCGAAAAACCAAAAAAAAAAAAAAAAGTCTACAGTGAAAAACCTCAGTGTTAACATGCCATGATTTTAAAAACAAGAGTTTGGCCACATGTGCACAGGCACAGTGACTTCCTTGAACCAAGGAGACATTTTTCTGATTTAAGTCAGCAATCATAACCACTCAAAAGGTGTATTCTAATTTTGTTGTAATCTATAGTGAGTTTTCTATCTATAACAACAGTGTGTAAGCTCTCACAGCATGCATAGTGGGCTGGGCTCTCAAAGAGACTCAGGACAAAGGGCTACCTGAGATTAACATGTTAAAGGAGACATTTGTGGAGAGGTGATTTCTTGCTGCCTGGTTCCTCTGTAACCCCTAGTCTCTCCTCCCTTCTCTTTCTGTCCCCCATCTCCTTCCCTCTTGGTCCTCTCATGAGCTGGCTCAGTCTGGACCCTTCTAGATACATTTGGCTGTTTTCTCCCTCATACTGTAAAACCCAAAATTGACCTGCAAATACCACCTGCCCAAGAACCAGATTAGCTACCTGGAATGCTGGGAGTTGTAGTTCTTCAAAATTAACAAAGCCACATGGGAAAATATGGTGGCATATAGGTTTGTATTCACAAGCCCCTGTAGCTCTTGACCAAAGTCCATTTTTGGTCATATTTACTATTTATAATAGTATATGCTCCGGTGGTGAAATTGGTTTTTCTCCAGGGAATCTCAGAATGAACATAGAATAAACCTCAACCATACCCTGGAGCAGTCAGATCTTCAGTTTTCATCAGACCCAAGGTATAACATTAATAACTAAGCATTGAAGACACATTTCTGAATGCTACGCTCACATCCAAGATGTTACTGTTTCCAACCATAACTATGATGCTTTATAATATATATTTTCTGATTCAATCAAATCTGCCCTGGTTCCACATATGACCAACATGTACAAAGCTTTCTGTGGATGCCTATTCCCCAGGACAAAGGACACACTCTTGAATAGGCAAATAGAGGAACAGGGCAGTTAAGACAGCATGGGTGAATTTGAATTCGAGGAGATTTGTAACTGCTGTAGCAGTGAACCCGGTGTCCAAATACACATACTGCAAATGCTCCGTGAGATGATTTTATGAAAGTTATTCTGGCAACCATAAAAGAAATTAAAAAAAAAACCACAATAAACCCCCTACCCGACAATGGTAAAATATCCTCAACATAATTGTGATAGTGGCATCCTTAAGAGCAGGAGGCAGAGGCAGGCAGATCACTGTGAGTTCAAGGCCAGCCTGGTCTACAAAGCGAGACTAGGACAGCCTAGGATACACAGAGAAACCCTGTCTCGAAAAACCAAAAAAAAAAAAAAAAAGGCAGCTGAGGAAATCACGCTGCTCCTCTCCCTCGGTTTCCCATCCCACAGCCCCTCTGACTTGGGAGGGTCCAGGGCCACCAGGCTGCTGTTCCTAACCCTAACCCTGTGCTGCTGACTGGTGACTGTCCCAGGCCAGCAGCCAGGAAACTGCATCTGAGGAGAGTTGCTAGGTTTCTGTAAACAACCTGCCCCACATGCCCCCCATCCACAGAAGGAAATGGTGCATACTCATAAAGACCCGCCCACTACCCCTCAGTTCCAGTCACATGGTTCCCCAAACCTTTTCAAGGGCCACCCAGATTTTGTCTCTTCCTTGTCACTCTCCTGGTTTTTAGTGTCGCTGCCCTGCAGAGACTGGCCCCTCCCACTCCTTCTCAAGTTGCTGGCCACACAACTCTGTAGGCTCAGTTCTCTTAACCAATATATTTTATTACAACTTATTAACCTAGCCTACATCACTTATAACCCAACTAACCAAAACAATAGGAAAAGAGGATTAAAGAACACGATAACAATACCGTAAGGATATCAGTTCCGAGGAACGATTCTCCTGGCGTAATCAGCAGGATTTCTTCTGCTGGAACCTGGAGTAACCAGAACCCAGAACCTCAGCAGGAGCCAGAGCCCGGAAGCCTTCCCTCGAGCAGTTCTCTCCAGAAGTGTCTTGAAGTGGAGCATTGAACAGCCAAGACTATCCCAGGTCTCCAAAAGCTCTGTCTCCAGTTCTGGGCTACTTTATATATCTCCTCCCAGCGTCTGGTCACGGATCTTTTCAGCTGACAACAATCAAGCTCCTGCACGAGGCGGTTGGTCTTCTAGTGGATTAACCTCACCTGTTCTCTCACAAGACCGTTCTGATCCCACACTTGGGATCAAACAGGTTCAACTCTCCTTCACAGCTCCAACTGTCAGGCTGCCCTGGCTCTGCTCTGCAAGCCTTCCAGCATTCTTGCTGCCAGCATAGACCAGAACTGGGTCTAGTAGGGTGCTGCACCCCAATATCTGAGCACTATAGTGAATTCTGAACCCTTCATATAAAAGATAGGCAGCTTAACTTGTTAGCTTGGAATACAAGCCTCCTAGGCTAAAAAAAAAGCAGGGCAAAAGACATCCAACACCCTAATTCCAATTTCTTTTGGTCTCATTCACAAAACAAATTATTTACAAAAAAAAAAAAAAGTACTAAACGCCAATCATAACCGTAGCTGTACCCCCTAAAAAGAGCAATTTAAATAATATCCAACATTCAAAACACGGTTTCATGATGATAAGTGCAAGGAAAATGGTTGATGGTATAGAAATGCAAGGAAATGGACAAAGGAACTGAGGGCAATGTAGGATAAGAAAACTGCCGGGCAGTGGTGGCGCTCGCCTTTAATCCCAGCACTCGGAGGCAGAGGCAGGTGGATCGCTGTGAGTTCAAGGCCAGCCTGGTCTACAAAGCGAGTCCAGCATGGCCAAGATAATGTAGAGAAACCCTGTCTCAAAAAATCAAATAAATAAATAAATACGGGCTAATATCTAAATATATAAAGGGAAAGCCTTTGTACATACTGTGTAAGGGCACCAGATATTGTCTAACACCCCTTTCAAAAAACATTTTTACACAACTGGTACATTTATTTGTTACTGTTACATCTGAGGTTATTTTCAGCTTTTCATACTAAAAATAGTTATGTAAAAATTAAGGTGGCTAAGTATAACCAAAGGTGTCTAGCTCTTTAACTTCTACTACATTACTTACTTACAAAAATTTTCCCTCATTCGAAGTCAAAGATATTAAAAATTCCTGATAAAATTTAAGGTTTCTCAGAATATGCAAGACCATGTGGGGAGGGTTGGGGGCAAAGATACAATTCCAAATGAAAAAACTTATTCTGAAAACTTGTAACAAAAAAGTTATTAATTAAAAATCTATACATAGGTAATCTTAATTTGTTATTGTATACTTATATGTAACTTCAAATCAACTCTTGTTGCCAGGCATGGTGGCACACACCTTTAATCCCAGCACTCCGAAGGAAGAGGCAGGAGGATAGATGAGAGTTTTAGGTCAGCCTGGTCTACAAAGCGAGTCCAGGACAGCCAAGGCTACACAGAGAAACCCTGTCTCAAAAAACCAAAAATAACAAAACAAAAATCAACTCTTGTTATCTCTTTTTAAACTAAGGAGATAACAGCAGGTCTCCAAGACATTTTGGATTAGGATGGATTTTATCCTAAAACTTTTATTTAAAAGACAAAAAAATTTAATAAACAAAACATATTTAATATATAAGATTAATAAAGTACTAACATTTACACAGATTAACAGTTACTGATTAGAGATTACATGACATTCTAATGATCTCTAATACTACACAAGAATCAAAAACAAAACAAAGTTTCCAATCACTTTGTGGACTATATTTATGGTGTTGTAAAATTACCAGCTTCTCTGTGGGCTACATTTATGATTTAAAGTTTTATTTTGGTACTAAGAGATCTTCCGTCCAAAACTTGTAGTTTTCAGGCTAAAGCTTAACATGGATAAAACTATCAAATACTAATCTTATTAAAGTCAATAACTTGCCGTCGTGGTGGCGCAGGCCTTTAATTCCAGCAATAGGGAGGCAGAGGCAGGCGGATCGCTGTGAGTTCGAGACAAAGAAACATTCATAAAATGTTAGGCTTTACTTGGGTGATTTTGTCATTCTTTAAAAAAAACTCTACCTCCTTAGCTATACCCCACTTGGGTGGACAGCTGCTAACAGGTATAAACCCCTGAAGCTATGTAGTCCTATTACTGCAATTATCATCTTAAAAGGAGAGAAAGGAAAAAGCAGACATTTCTTTACATCCAGGGGGATCTTCCTACAAGTCAATAATAGGTGCATGTGTTTGCTAACTAAACACGGAGATAGACATTTCAAGTTTGTACGCAAGCTGATAATCTTAAATGGATTTTACTATTTCAAATACTATCCAAATACACTCTATTTATTCCTTAACGTCAGTGGGAACACTGTAAGATGAAGACTTTGTCCTAGCTCTGTTTGTGTCAACGTGACATAACCAAGTGTCATTTGGGAAGAGGGACCTTCTATTGAGAAAACGCCACCACCAGATTGGCCTCTGGAAAAGACTGTTTTCTTGACTAATGATTGATGTCCAATGCCTCGGCTCACCATGGGGGATACTATTTGATTACTTCGCTTTGGCAGAACGGCCTTGTCAGCCACAGGCAAAGCAGCTCAGTCTGGATGGGCAGGTGGATGGGTTGGGCTCCTCGTTTCTAAGAAATAGAGGCGAGATGACAGGGGAAGAGGGACAGGGAGGAGAGGAGGGAGGGGCCTATGACTGAGATGTAAAGTGAATAAATTAATTAATTAACTTTAAAGAAAAAGTGTGTGATGGCACACGCCTTTAATCCCAGCACTCGGGAGGCAGAGGCAGGAGGATCGCTGTGAGTTCGAGGCCAGCCTGGTCTACAAAGCGAGTCCAGGACAGCCAAGGCTACACAGAGAGACCCTGTCTCGAAAAACCAAAAAATAAATAAAAAATTTAAAAAAGAAAGGTATGCTGATTCCCTTGGAGCCTTTCTTATTTAACACTTTATCCACATGGGTTTGCATTAGTTTGAGGGAAGTTATTGATTAGGTCTTCTGTTCTCTCTGCTATTTTCGTTTATTTTAATATTCATATTTCAAACACAGTTTGTGTCAAGGATTTTTAAAGTACCTAAATTTTAATTCAGTACAATGGATTGCCTTCTGTTATGATGTACAATGAATTTGTATAAAGTGTTGTCAACTTGATTATTAACACAAATACCACGTTTACCACTAAACTGTGGGGATCTTTACCAGTGGTGACCCAGAAGGGTTCAGTTCTACTGGGGTTGAGACCTCTTCCTGTTGGGTCGCATAACTATATCTTCATTTCAGGCAGACCAGCAACATCATCATCTCAGGTTAGGGTTGGGTTTTTGTTCAGTGAGAAACTCTGTGGCTCAGCTGTGCGCAACTGCCAGGCATGCCGAGGGCCGTCCTGTTAAAGGCGCTCATTAGGCATTCGGACTTCCTAGGAGGTGATCTGATATTCTGCAAGGTCTGTACTGTGATGCACCTGCAGAATTGCGTCCGACCTCTGAGAACCCCATCAGTTGTGCACTGCTGAATGAGAGCCAGGCAGTGTCACATCCCTTCCTTTAATCCCAGCACCCAGGGAAGCCGAGGCAGGTGGATCGCTGTGAGTGAGTCTAAGGCCAGCCTGTTCTACAAAGAGAGTCCAGGACAGCCAAGGTTACACAGAGAAACCCTGTTCCTGTCTCAAAAAACCAAAAAGAAAAAACATCTGGCATTGGTGTGAACTGTCACTTTCTGGATATTGACCAGTTCTGATTGCGCAGACTTCCTACAGGATCTTGTTGAAGATGTACTGTTTGTTGTTCAGATGAATTAATCCCTGATTATGGAATTCCTGATTTTAAAATTTTAAATCCAATAGTTAAAAAGTTAAATTGCTTTAGATCTTCTAAAAATAATTTTAGAGAGCTTTTGGCTGCAATAAATACCTTTGTGGACCTCCAGATGCCACACTAGGAGGTAGCCTTGAATCAGACTTGTGGCTTCAGATAAGCCTTCACTCCAGATGGCACCATAAATATAGGCAAGTTAGTTTAAACTTCCCATGAACCAAAGATATAATGGGGCTACCTAGAAATGTCTAAATTAAGCATAAGACTTAATGTCTAAATATACAAACTGTTTGTTATAATTCCTTATATATACCTTGTCTTATACTTTGTGGTATCATGTGTTGCCATTGTTGTATTTTTATTTTACATATTTATTTGCTTTGGGTATTCGAGAAAGAGTTTCTCTGTGTAGCCTTGACTGTCCTGGACTCACTTTGTAGACTAAGCTGGCTTGAAACTCACAGCGACCTGCCTGCCTCTGCCTCCCGAGTGCTGGGATTAAAGGTGTATGCCACCATGCCTGGCTGCCATATGTTTTAAATTTACTCTGTTTCCTAGAATGAAAGACAGATAAAATTATTGTCCTGGGGCTGGAGAGATGGCTCAGTGGTTAAGAGCACCACCTGCTCTTCCAAAGGTCCAGGGTTCAATTCCCAGCAACCACATGGTGGCTCACAACTGTCTGTAACTCCAAGATCTGACACCCTAACACCAATGCACATAAATTAAAATTAAAAAAATATTTTTAAAAATTACTGTTCTGAATTCATTATGAACTAAGAGATAGCTGGATAATGTATAGCTACA
>NC_140502.1:26563922-26621422 GCF_964271855.1 Acomys minous | reverse complement strand
TCAAGGTTGAAACAAATACCAAGTCTGGACCTTTCAAGGATAAGTTCTCCAACGGGGCAGCGTTGACTTAGGGTGGAAATTGAACAAGATAATGCTAATTAAAGCCAGCATCCCAGATCTAATAATGTAGAGCCTGCTACCCCAAAACAATCCACAATGGGTTCTATGTGACATCAGAAGAATAAAGTAATGCAAACATTGACTCATAAACATTGACTCCCTCTATGGTGGTTATGAAATCGGTCCTTCCAAGACAGAACCTACATCAGCCCATCCAGATGTGTCATGTCTGACAGTCTGGTCTCAACTCTATGTATTTTCCAAGGAACTGGCTTCTGCTAAAGCTTTCACCAGCAGTAACTGACAAAGGCAAGGTGGGGAATGAGCAGCAAGTACCTTCTAGTGGTGCTGCCCTGCCCTGATTTCATCACAATCTCTCCTTGGACCTGCTTAGTGATGTCCTTTGAGCCAGTCTCCTGAGCATGTTTCAAGCATCTTGAGTTCTGTCCTGTCAGCTGTTTCTTTGTGGTCCAATGATCGAATCCTGCAATACAGTTAAACTGAAAACACCAGAAACAGAAACTGACTTCGTTGGAGTTCTGTCGGCATTGAAGACTTCCTCCATGTGAACCACATGGTACCTGGCGTTTGGGTCAGTTTTGTGGAGTTGGGAGGGCTGCTGTACGTTGGAGACTTGGATATCTCAGATTTGGTCCATTTTAAGCAGAAATTACCCTCATGCCGTAAAGGAGACACCAACAGCAATGACTCAACCACTGCTGAAATCTGAGAAATGGAAGCGTTGCTCACTTCTTTCCACGACCTTCGTTTTCCTACTAACCCTTACACTGGCCTTTTCTGCCTATGCTTTCCTGACCCTGGGAAAGCAGGAGACAAAGTACATTCTGTCCAGGGAGAGCATAACAGTTAGAGAAGTGGACCACCTGAAAATAGTGAATGTGTCCAGGATGTTGTATTATCAGTCGAATCTAATTATACCTAGTAGTGAAGACATGGTCATACAGACCCCTTGGCTGGCCCCCATTGTGTGGGACGGGACTTTCCAAATACAAATCCTGAACCAGCAGTTCTGGCTCCAGGATGTCTCCATTGGGTTAGTCGTGTTTGCCACCGGGAAATACGTAGCCTTCCTAAAAGTGTTTTTGCAGACGGCAGAGACATACTTCATGGAGGGACACAGGGTGAAGTACTACATTTTCACTGACAAGCCAGCTAGTGTCCCACTTTTGAAGCCACAGAAGGGAAGGCAGATGGTGATTCTGGAAGTCCAGGGCTCTGCCCACCAACCCAACACTTACGCATACAGAATGAAAACAATCAGCCATTTTTCCCAGCAGCGCTTTACAAAGGAGGTGGACTACCTGGTCTGTGCACACGTGAACTTAATTTTCTGCAACCCTGTGGGAGTGGAGATCTTGTCCTCCCTGTTTGGCACGCTGCATCCTCTATTCTTTGGATTCCCAAGGAAATCTTTGATCTATGAAAGGCAGCCGAAGTCACAAGCCTACATTTCTGAGGATGAGGGGGACTTTTACTATTCGGGTGCCTTCTTTGGGGGAAAGGTACTGGAGGTTTACAGGCTCACCAACTTCTGTTACCAGGCAGCCATGATGGACCAAGCTCATCACATCCAGGTCATGTGGCCCGAGGAAAGCTACTTGAACAAGTATCTTCTTTACAACAAGCCCACCAAGGTCCTCTCTCCAGAGTACATGTGGTATAAGCAACTTCTGGATAGATTCCAAGAAATGATGATAAACTGGAACGTACTTGTGAAAATCAGCAAACACCCCTGGGCCAATGCTAACATGGCCCATGGCAGGACCTTTCGGGCTTCGAACATGGTGCCTGAGGTCGGAACCAATTTTTACTAGTGTGAGTACAAGCTTCATGCTTCCAATTGGTTGAGGAACATGTTCAAATCCTTTGTGAGGGGCCTCCCACATCAATTGTCACTAAGAAGATGCCCACATAGTGATGGAGGCAGTTGCTCAGCTGAGGTCTCCTCTTCCTAGGTGACTCTGGGGTGTGTCAAGTTGACAGCTGAAGTGGACTATGACACCACCCTCCCACCCCAAGTTTATCAGACACAAAGGCACCCCATCCCCAACACATATTTGGGTGAGCTAATTTCTTAGGTCCCTTCCACCTAGTTCTTTAGGTTGGATGAGGCTGGTTGTACCTCTTGTCTAGGCCTGGTGAGCAGAGGGTCACAGGCAAGACCTTTTCCAGGACAAACGAGGTTCTTAGTCACAGAGCTCCTGCCTTTTGTAGAACAGTAACACACGTCCTGCTTTGGTCTTTGGCTAAGTTTAGCTTGAAGCCAAATCAGTTCCTCTTCAGATTCATTGTGACCATGGGAGAGTTCCTTGAATGTTGACTTGGAAAAGGGATGTGATGTCAGATCAGAGCCCTCTTTGCTCATGCCTGGCTCCTTGTGCATCTCAGAACACCGTCAGCTGACAGCAGTGAGCACACCTACCAGTTGCCTGTAGCCCTGTTTTCAGCTTTGCAGTGATTCTCTGAGTGGAGGAAGATGATTTCTTGAGAACAAGAAGCTTCTCTCTCTTTTACTTAGAAGTTATTCTGTGTTCTCAGTAAGGATACATATGGGCAGAAATCCTAGATTTGCATGGCTCTGTTTTAGGTTTCTTTTTCTTGGTTTTCCCTATCCAGTGCAAAAGAGAGGTGAGGAATCACACAGTAGTAGCCCCTGGTTGTCTTGTGTGCATGAAAAAATGTATATTTTATATATATATATATATTCATGCCAATGCTATTTTTACAAAGGAACAATTTAGCAAAACGTTGTGTGTGGGTTCCCGGCCCCCCTCCCACACTGCCCCGGCTTTTTTGGTTTTTGAGATTAGAGGTCTCTGTGTAGCCCTGGCTGTCCCAGCACTTTCTCTGTAGACCAGGCTGGCCTTGAACTTTCAGATCCACCTGCCTTTGCTTCCTGAATGCTAGAACTAACAGTGTACACCACAACGGCCTGGCTTGTTGCCTCCTTAATGGAAAGTGAAAACATGCCAGTGGTGTTCACAGGGCCAGTCACACAGCAGCAGAGCAGGTCCTGACGCCCAGATCATCCCTCCCATCACTGCAGCTTTGCAGACCAATCCTGCAACACACAAGCTTTGTTGGGGTGGGGTAAGGCAGAGTGAGGGGGGCATTCCAGATCTGAACTCTAATGCTCATCTCGCTGTCTTCCAGGGTACCACCACCATTTCCCAGAAGGCAACAAGAGTGATAAACTTCTATGTTGAGTCCATTTGAAACTAAACTGTTGGTGGAGATGAACCTTTGCAACTGGTGCTTCTTCCCGCCTTGTTGTGTTTTTTAAACTACAGCTAAAATCTGTGTATATCACAGGACTCGAATAAAGCAGCCATGACTCAGCCCTAGCTACCAGGCTCAGTGTGCTGTGCAGAGAACGTGTGTTGTCTGCCCAGAGATCCTGGCAGACGATAAGAAGTCACATGTGTGGTTGGACCTAGCGTGAGGACCAGAGTCAGAAGAATCCCCATCCTTCCCACTAACTGTTGTATAAAGTGACATCACACATTATGCATAATGATTGCATAATAGTCACATTGCATGTGCATTCAATAATATAACATATTTTGACAGTATTTACCCACTGTTACCTGCTTGTCACTACTGTTCATAACCTAGTCATCTGAAGTCTCTCTCTCTCTCTCTCTCTCTCTCTCTCTCTCTCTCTGTCTCTCTCTCTCCCTCTGTCTCTGTGTGTGTGTGTGTTTGTCTTTACAATATCAAGGTTCCATACATGAGAGAATCTTCAGCATTTGTCTTCCTGAGTCTGATTTATAAACTGATGAGATGTGGCATAGATGTCCAATAGACTTCTGTGGTACCATAAAAAAGAAAAGTATTTGCAGGAAAATGGGTGAAACTAGAGATTACATCAAAACCTGCAAGCCATTTTATGTCTAGAGCTTTTTACTCATTTGTAAATAGTCTTTTATATTTTTATCCAGGAGAATAAAAGTTAGTTTTACAACAAACCATGGGAAACCTCCATTGCTTCTATGAACTTCTAGTGAGAGTACCATATTCCTCAGAGTTAATGTATCTGCCATTTTGAGTTCTGAAGCTTTCAACCTTCAGTTTGTAAATGGCCAAAGTCACGACAATTAAAGCACTGGGTGTCTAGCTATGGCTGGTCCTATGATGCTAGAATGATGCTCACAAGAGCCAATATCAACTGTGTCTCTTATCCACTCATCTTTCTGGGCTGCTTGCGCCTTTAATGGTATAATTACTCTATTATATCCTCATATGCCAAGGTCTCTATCAACAGCTGCTGTCATCAGGGATTGGTACAGCCTCGGTCCCGCAGAAGCCAATCTCTGTAAGAAATCTGCGAAGCTTCTTCAGAGCCTTGTATTTACCTTAGCACATGAGGCAGATCTTGTCCCTGGCTCCTCAACCATATCCCAAGCTTTGAAAGCTGCAACTGGATACTGCTCTGTAACACACCAGCCTGTATTTGTTCTGAGGTCGACGCCATTCACCAAGCAACTGATCCCTAAGGACATTTACCCCCCTTGCTGTATTTCATTGTCTATCTTTATGGCTTCATCCCCACCATAACAACCACTGTGATTGCTGACCAGCTTCTCGCACAACTGATATCAATCCCTTCCAGTCTTGGGGAATAATTCTATTTTGGGTAGCCCAGTTACTTAATATTTGGTCAGCAAATGGGGAATGCATCCATTGGACACAGTAGACTCTTTAAAATACTGTAACATTTCTATTGGGTGCCATGCTCTCTCATCATACTCAAGGCCAACACCGTTCCAACGGTGCTGTTTGCTTCCCAAGTGCTTCCATCTCTACTTGGAAACTCTCTTGACCAAGAAATGTTTGAGAAAGGGAAAGAATATAATCAAAATACAACGTATGAAAAATTTTAATACTGGGTGGTAACGGTACGTGCAGAGGAGGCAGAGGCAGGCAGATCTCTGAGCTTGAGGCCAGCCTAGTCTACAGAGTGAATTCAGGACAACTAGAGCCACACAGAAAAAGCCTGTCTCAAAAAAGAATTATTAAGAAAGAAAAAGCCAAGTTGACACAGTGCCTGTAATGGTGAAACTCTCCAGCAGTGTGAAAACACAAAATGTGGTGCGGTCTTTTAAGTCTCTCACCATGCTGCCGTGACAAGTCTTCACTGCTCCACGGGGAAATCAGAGAGGAGTCATGAGACCATTTTGTCACCTTTGCTCATCTGTCTCTTACTGTCTCTTGCTGCTTTAAAATTCCCAAGTTAGGTTCGTGGTACAGAGGATGACTGCTGCTGACATTTCACCTAAGTGAATAAGGAAACTAGGATTTACTCTGCATGATTCTTGGATAAAGCTCAGGCCCAGATGATTCCTAATACATAATTCTTCAGATGACACGTGATGCCACAAGGTTGTTATAGGGATGACAATCATGGGTCTCTTCAGTCCCTGTTATTTCTCTTGCCCTCAGATTATCCCTGCTGTAACACTGAAAAGTGCTGTGTCAGCATGTGCTTGTTCAAGTGGACTGGGGTGAGCACAGCTGGGGAGACTGCCCTGTGTCTTTAAGACCTGGTATGGATCTTTTGGTGCTGAGTGGAAGAAGAGCTGTGGCTGACGGTCTTTCCACATTCACAGCACCCAACAGGCTTCTCTCCCGTGAGTTCTCATGTGCCTAACTAAGGCAAAGGTGTCATAAAAGGCCTTCTCACATACCATGCACTCCAAGGGTTTCTCTCCAGTATGGATCTTACTGTGCCGAAGAAAATTTGCAGGTTGAGTGAAGGCTTTCCCACACTCTCTGCACACGTATGGCTTCTCTCCAGTGTGGAGCCGCACGTGTCGGATAAAGGAAGAGCTGTAGCAGAAGGCTTTGGCACACACTTTGCATTCCAGGGGTTTCACTCCACTGTGGGTTCTAGTGTGTCAGAAGAAGACCGAGTGATGGGTAAAGGCCTTCCCACACTCACTGCACTCAGACGGCTTCGCCCCAGTGTGGAGCCACGTGTGCTGAGTCAGGGACGAGGTGTCACAAAAGGCCCTTCCACACTCCTTGCACTCAAAGGGCTTTTATCCAGTGTGTGTCCTCTTATGCCTGATAGAAGTGGAGCGCTGGGCGAAGGCTTTCCCACACCCATACGGCTTCTCCCCAGTGTGGATTCTCATGTGCTGAGTGAACAATGAATTGACAGAAAAAGACTTTCCACACTCTTTGCAGACAAAGGGCTTCTCCCCAGTGTGGGTCAGGCTGTGGTGAAGAAAGGTTGAGTGGTGAGTGAAGGCCCTGCCACAGGCCCTGCACGCATAGGGCTGCTCCCCAGTGTGCGTCCTCTTGTGTTTCACGAACGTGGAGGAGTGAGTAAAGGACTTCCCGCACTGGCCACACTCGTACAGCTCCTCTCCAGTGTGAATCCTCATGTGCTGCACGAACAAAGAGCTGTAGTAAAAAGCTTTGCCACACTCTTTGCACAGGAAAGGCTTGTTCGTAGAGTGGGTCATCTTGTGCTGGGTGAAAGTGGAGCGATGGGAGAAGGTTCTCCCACATTCTTTGCACGCGTAGGGTTTATCTCCAGTGTGTGTGCGCTGGTGCTCGGTGAGGTAAGAACTGCGTTTGAAGGCCTTCCCGCACTGGACGCACTGACGTAGTCTCTGCCTGGTGTGAGCCCTCATATGCTGAATAAAGTCAGCCATGTGACAGCAGACTTCCCCACACGCGTTGCATTCATGGGGCTTTACTCCAGCATGAATCTGCTGATGCCATACCAAGGCCCAATTATTCCTAAACACTTTGCAACACTCTTGGCATTGATGAGGGTTCCTCCCTACGTCAGCTACAGGCTCTTTCTCTGGTCCCTGGGAATCGTGTTCACGGGCAGGGTCCTGTAGATCAGCTCGCTGTGAGACTTGTAAATGGAGACTATCACCTGACCCCACGGTGTCCTGTTTGTGGCTCAGCCCTCCGGGGCATGGCTCCTTGGAAGAATCTGTTGTCTCTGCATTCCCACCCGGCATTTCTGACCATGGCTCTTTATCCTTGGTGTGCCCTAACCTGGGATTCTCCAAGAATCTCTGGGACAGATGTTCTTGGAAACAAAAAGAAGGCTGAGAAGCAGTGGGTTTTGAGTCATCGCTGGATTTTGCTTCTTCACCTAAAAGAAATCCAACACGAATGAGGTGTCTATTTATTAGCGATGTAAACAGAACCACACAAACACCACAGGAGCAGAAGGGGAAACATTGCCTCTGAAGGCTGTTGCGTTCACATATCTTAAAACCATGTTTATAGGTTCTTTTGTATTTGCTAATGTTTGGGCTCTTAACACCTTTCAGTGGAAAAGCTGGCACAGAGAAGAGAAAACCACGAGCTCAGGGTTACTCAAAACTCCAGGATGGGGGAGGTGGGCAAACCATGTGTATAATGTGCACAGTCAATGTGGTATAAACAAGTGTCACGACGCTGTGACAACAGGGAGAAGCCCAGCTTGGCCTGGAGAGAAGGCCAACAGCGACTCACAGCAGAAATACTGGTATGTGATGCTATTTCTAAGGAAGAGTAAGAAGAGTTACCAGGCAGAGCTGAGGGGTGGTGTGGAAGGGAACAGACGCAGACACGGCAGCAAATGCGGACAGCCCAAAAGGACCCTGGATACCAAGCAAAAAGGGAAGAAGGTGAGAACTGTGCCAATAAGGACGCGGACAGGTAGGGAAAGAACACGCACTGCTACACAACGCTAACAGCACCGACATAGATTCAGTGACATAAGGACGTGGACAGGCAGGGAAAGAACACGCACTGCTACACAACGCTAACAGCACCAACATAGATTCAGTGACATAAGGACGTGGACAGGCAGGGAAAGAACACGCACTGCTACACAACGCTAACAGCACCAACATAGATTCAGTGACATAAGGACGTGGACAGGTAGGGAAAGAACACGCACTGCTACACAACGCTAACAGCACCGACATAGATTCAGTGACATAAGGACGTGGACAGGCAGGGAAAGAACACGCACTGCTACACAACGCTAACAGCACCAACATAGATTCAGTGACATAAGGACGTGGACAGGTAGGGAAAGAACACGCACTGCTACACAACGCTAACAGCACCGACATAGATTCAGTGACATAAGGACGTGGACAGGTAGGGAGAGAACACGCACTGCTACACAACGCTAACAGCACCGACATAGATTCAGTGACATAAGGACGTGGACAGGTAGGGAAAGAACACGCACTGCTACACATCGCTAACAGCACCAACATAGATTCAGTGACATAAGGACGTGGACAGGTAGGGAAAGAACACGCACTGCTACACAACGCTAACAGCACCAACATAGATTCAGTGACATAAGGACGTGGACAGGTAGGGAAAGAACACGCACTGCTACACATCGCTAACAGCACCGACATAGATTCAGTGACATAAGGACGCGGACAGGTAGGGAAAGAACACGCACTGCTACACAACGCTAACAGCACCGACATAGATTCAGTGACATAAGGACGTGGACAGGTAGGGAAAGAACACGCACTGCTACACAACGCTAACAGCACCGACATAGATTCAGTGACATAAGGACGTGGACAGGTAGGGAAAGAACACGCACTGCTACACATCGCTAACAGCACCGACATAGATTCAGTGACATAACAAGCAGATAGATCCTGACACTAGCAACAACAGTAAGGATCCACAGGAAAAGAGGTTAAAAATACAGTTAACTCCCCCCAGATTCATCTAGAAATGCAATATAACTCCATCTCACTACACCAGAATAAATATCATCAAGGCTACAAACAACAGCAGACGCTGGTGAGGATATGGTTAACATGCTGCTGGTTAAGATGTAAGTCGGGGCCACCATTATGGAAATCAGACTGGGTCTCTGCACAGCACTAAGAACAGGTCTGACCCTGCTACTCCACTCCTGGCTCTCTACACAAAGGTGTCTAAGTCTGCACAGCACAGAAACAGACACCTGCACATCTGCGTCTACAGCACTATTCACACAACTAAGTTGTCTGAGCACGGGCAGAGAGTGTGAGGTGTGTGTAGTCAGGGTTAGTGCGCCATGATCTGACCAAATGAGACTCGGCAGGCTGCGGAGTCTCAGCACAGTTGCCCCTTGGTGTCCCAGTGACACTCTCAGCCACCTACCTCCCTGCACAGGTGCTTTGGGAGAGGCCTCTCTTCACTGCCCACATTCCCTGCCAATGCTCCTGGAGGGAGATCAGCTCTCATTTGGGAACACGGTGGCCTGGCATGAGAAACACACAACACAGCATTTACAGGTGAGGATGGAATTAAGGATTTATGCTTACAGGAAAGCACGAATTAGCCTTCAGGACACCGGGAAGGGAGACACAGTCCCGGCCCTGGGAGGAGTCTCTGTCAGTCTGAGTCCGAAGCACTGGATAGCATGATTTCCTAGCAGTGCTGGGTTTCAAAACCAAATTAAATCAAAGGACATTTTGGCCATAAGCACTCAGCACTTAGTTTTCACAGTTCCCACGTAATTATGGCGTTTGGGGCCCCTCCAACTGAAGAAGGGCAGCTACCGACGGCTGTTTAAGGCCTCCTGTACCAGGGCCAGTGTGAGGACTAGGGCAGCAGGGGACAACAGGAGCATGGAGCCAGCACCACCGCTATGGTGGGATCTTACACTTGGCTTACGGGATGAGTCTAGTGTGACAAGTCTCCTTTTACTTTCAGACAAACACATGTCACCAAATATGAAGGCAAGAGGACAGAATCAGGCTGAGGTAATCATGGTAAAACCACTGGGAAATCCCACAGGGCGGACAGAATGCAGCCGGCATTTGCTGTGCAAAGGCTCACGGACAGCTGTTGCACACCTGGCACTGAGCAGAGCACCGACTCTCCTTTCACTGAGCCCCCTGTCCTCAGGGACTTGACTTTGCTGGTTCCCAGTGTGCTTCCCTCTAGTACTAAGCACAAGCAGCACTGTGTTTACTCCACTGTGGACGCAAGGCTGGCAGAATCCCCAGACCATCTGAATGTTGGGGGAAAGGGGCCCCTGAACTTCCGCTCAATACCTATGCAGGTGGAAGGTGCTGGGGGTTTGTCTGTTATGCAGAACACCGCAGCACTGGGATGGTCCCGTTCTATGCACATTCTAGGTGTTAGCTCAGTTGCTTTGCAGGTGTTATTAAAAGACGCACTAAGAATGAAACCCCAAATAATGGCATGGTCCCCGCTCTAAGCTGGCCTGTAAGGTAAATTCTGAGGAGGTCTGGTGAGAGTGGAGGATTCGGCACTGAGCTGCCACTTTGCCCAAGACCTTAGGATATATGTGTGGGAAATGGAGGTGACAGAAGCTAAAGACGTCACTTGGCTGAGGCCCTGTTGCTTCCAGACACCTTACGGCCGGGTGGGGAGAGGGCACTCCTTTATGTCTTGTGCTCTCTGCGGAGCCCCAGCTGCCCTTCAACTTTTGGTTCTCATGCCTTGGTCTCCCGTGGATGACAAACTGAATCAACCTCCCCACCCTGCAGGGTCCTGTGGCTGGGCGGTGACAATCTCTCTCCCAAGCTCGCTGAGCTGCTCACCTTCACATCTGTGGAACAATGACTGACTGACAGGGTCATGGTATAGTGAGAATTTTGGAATTTGGGGTTCTTTTAAAAACACAAAGTGTTATTAGACTATGCTTTTGTTTTAATCCCAGATGTGAGGGTATGTGGCTGCTTTACAGCTGACTACGTCTTGCCTTTTTCTCTAGCAGGGGGTGTGAGTTTGCCAGCTGCAGATATTTCTGTGATTGTGTGACATTTGGAATTCTGGGGACTTTTCAGAGGATATATCAGTGCTAGGGCCCAGAGAGTCGGGGTAGGTTGTTGGTTGCTGTTGGTGGCACTTTGTCAAGTGGTCATGCACAAAGAAGAATCAACAAAAAGAAGAAATTACATACCTGACGGCAAAGACCAAACTTTCCCCGGAGGCTCGACGCCCCAATCAGCAGGAAGTAGTGTAGTGATAACGTCGCCCCCTCTCTGACCTCTGGCTTTATTCAGGGACCTCTTTCCTCTCTATCCTCTTTTCCTCTCATATCTAGTATTAGGGAGTTGAAGGGTGGAAGAAAAGGAGTGGAGAAGGAGGAAGAAAGAAGAGCCCACAAAGTAGCAAACGCTGGCTAAGGCGAGGAGTCTGTTTCTTACATATTAATCCCTGGAGTAGACACTGCGACGCCAACCACAGTAAGCCGAGGTCGCAGGAGGATGGGTGGTGGCCTCAACCAGCAATGCCTACAGACGGTACAAGGAAGGAGGCCGTAAGCCCTGCACCCAGAAGAGAAATGGATACTTACCCAGTGAGACCAGAAGCCACAGGTCTCCATCATCACCTCCTGGTACACGGTCTTCTGAGCCACGTCCAGATGCCCCCATTCCTCCACAGTGAAGGACACGGCCACATCTTCAAAAGAAACCAAGGCCTGGGATAATAAACGGAGGTGGTTGGGTGGCTGTGTGGGTCACACGCAAGACTGGAGGCTGCTGCTTGGTCATGGGCAAGAATACGGAGGCAAGGCCTGAACTGCAGATCATCCTGTGCAGGAAGGCATGAGAGAGAGAAGCCTCCCTCCTGTGCAGGAAGGCATGAGAGAGAGGAGCCTCCCTCCTGTGCGGGAAGGCATGAGAGAGAGAGAGGAGCCTCCCTCCTGTGCAGGAAGGCATGAGAGAGAGAGGAGCCTCCCTCCTGTGTAGGAAGGCATGAGAGAGAGAGGAGCCTCCCTCCTGTGCAGGAAGGCATGAGAGAGAGAGAGGAGCCTCCCTCCTGTGCAGGAAGGCATGAGAGAGAGAGAGGAGCCTCCCTCCTGTGCGGGAAGGCATGAGAGAGAGAGGAGCCTCCCTCCTGTGCAGGAAGACACTGGAGACTGAACCAAACAAGGTGTGGTTGTGGAGCACCTGACAGTGGCCTGGATCCTAGAAGAGCCAGGCTCAGGACACTATAGTCCCAACAGCAATCAGCACCTCAGCAGCCGAGCCTCACTCTGCACAGCTTGTTGAGCAGAGCCCATTGCGCACTGAGTTAGCGTAACTGGGACAGCCAGGGCTACACACAAAGACACAGTAGCTCAAACAAACAAACAACAGCAAAAGATAACTACACGCAGGGCTGCTGTTTACTGCTCTAGTTGGTGTAATGAACCTGGGAGAGCAGGGCCTGAAAACGAGGCCGACTAAAGTATCACACAACAGGCAACTTTATTCAGAGCATCAGACAGTTTGCACTCTAAGGGTTGAGTCGCCCTAGTACAGCCGTGCAATCACAAGGACAAGCCGCACACGGCAAGAACATGGCTCCATGAGGCACATGAATAACAACAGCTGAAGTAAATTCACGCCTATCTGCCACACCTGGGAGGAGGGACACATTCCAAGAACAATTCTATGCTTTGAAGAAACCGGGTCACAAGACTCTTGCCTTGTTTTCCTGGAGTGTTCTCACAAGCACTCAGACATCTCTTCACACAACTCCATTCTTGGACCACGTTCCAACAGGCAGGGAAGAGGGTGGTGGCTGAAGCACTTGTGCCACAAGGATACGACTCAGCTCCCCAGTCCCCATGTATGTGCTGCGTGCACAGGGTCTCCAGGGCAAGGATACGACTCAGCTCCCCAGTCCCCATGTATGTGCTGCGTGCACAGGGTCTCCAGGGCAAGGATACGACTCAGCTCCCCAGTCCCCACGTATGTGCTGCGTGCACAGGGCCTCCAGGGCAAGGATACGACTCAGCTCCCCAGTCCCCACGTATGTGCTGCGTGCACAGGGTCCCCAGGGCAAGGCGCACAGCTTGATGGGCTGACAAGTGAGCCCTGCATTCAATGGGGAGACACTGCCTCAACAAACTAGGTGTGCAGCAGTCGTCAGACATCAGCCTAAGGCATCACTCACTCACTCAAGTGTGTCAACACACACACACACACACACACACACCTGCCTCTGCCTCCTGACTGGTGGGATTGAAAGCGTGAGTCTATACATGTGCTGGCTAGAAATCATCTTAAAAGAAGGAACCTTCAATTGAGAAAACGCCTCCATAGGACTGTAGATAAGCCTGTGGGGCATTTTATTGATTGATGACTTATGTAGGCTGCCCCCGGGCAGGTGGTCCTGAGGTGTATAAGAGGACAAGCAGAGACTGAGCCCAGTTCCGGGTTCCGGCTGAGAAATTAGGGAAACTACACCCCTCACAATAGCCACAAATAATATAAACCATCTTCGTGTAACTCTAACCAAGCAAGAAAAAGACTTATATGAAAAAAACTTCAAGTCTCTGAAGAAAGAAATTAAAGTAGATATCAGAAGATGGAAAGATCTCCCATTCTCCGGGACTGGGAGAATCAACATAGTGAAAACGGCCATCTTACCAAAAGCAATCTACAGATTCAATGCAATCCCATTAAAATACCTACACAATTCTTTAAAGACCTTGAAAGATAAATTCTCAACTTCATATGGAAAAACCAAAAATTCGGAATAGCTAAAACAATCCGTACAAGAAAAGATCTTCTGGAGGCATCTCCATCCCAGATCTCAAGCTGTGCTGTAGAGCAACAGTAATAGAAGCAGCATGGCACCAGCACAGAAACAGGCTGGACAGTGGAATTGAATCAAAGACCCAGAAATAAACACACACACCTACAGACACTTGATTTTTGACAAAGAAGCCAAATCCATACAATGGAAAGAAGACAGCATCTTCAACAAATGGTGCTGGTCTAACTGGATGGCTACAGGTAGAAAAATGCAAATAGACCCATATTTATCACCCTGCACAAATCTAAAGTCCAAATGTATTCAATAACTCAACATAAAACCAGGCACACAAAATCTGTTAGAAGAAAAAGTGGGGAAGAGCCTTGAACTCACTGGCACAAGAGACAACTTCCTGAACAGAACACCAACAGTTCAGGCTCTAAGAGCAACAATTAATAAATGAGACTTCATGAACTGAAAAGTCTCTGTAAAGCAAAGGACAATGTAAACAGAAAAAAACGATATCCTACAGACTGGGAAAAAATCTTCACCAACCCTACATCCAACAAAGGGCTAGTATCAAAAATACACACACACACACACACACACACACACACACACACACACACATATATATATATAAATTAAATACCACGAAACCAAATAACCCAATTAAAATATGGAGTACAGAGCTAAACAGAGAATTCTCAACAGAGTGATATCGAATGGCTGAGAAACACTTAAAGAAATGCTCAACATCCCTAGTCATCAAGGAAATGCAAATCAAAATGACTCTGAGATTCCATCTTACACCTATTAGAATGGCTAAGATAAAAAAACTCAAGTGACATGCTGGCAAGGATGTGGAGAAACGGGAACATTCCTCCATTGCTGGTGAGAGCGCAAACATGTACAACCACTTTCCAAATCAATCTGGCACTTTCTCAGAAAATTGGGAATAGTGCTACCTAAAGACCCTGCTATTCGACTCCTGAGCATATACCAGAAAGATACTTCACTATACAACAAGGACATTTGCTCAACTATGTTCATAGCAGCTTTATTTGTAGTAGCCAGAATCTGGAAACAACCTAGATGTCCCTCAGCTGAAGAATGGATAAAGAAACTCTCGTACGTTTACACTATGGAATACTATTCAGCTCTCAAAAACAAGGGAATCTTGAAATTTGCAGCCAAATGGATGGAGCTAGAAATGATCATACTGAGATAACCAGACCCAGGAAGGTATGCATGGTATATACTGACTTATAAGTGAGTATTAGCCCAACATAGATGTCCACTGAGAGACTCCACCCAACAGGGAACCAGGACAGATGCTGGGACATGCAGCTGGACTATGGGAGAAGAGCTGTGAATTCTATGCAAGAGTGGGGGGTGGAGGGTCCTGGAGGGAGCAGGCGCCCCACAGGGAGACCGTCAAGGCCTACAGATCTGGACAAAGGGGAGGTGCAGGCAGAGAGCCAAGACTCCTGCTCAGATGTAACCGATAGACTGCCAATTCTCCACAGGGGGCGCTGCTGCTGAACCTCTGACATGCACTCTGTCTGCCCCTAGACAAGACAGCCCAGCAGGCACACAGAGCAGGAGGATGCCGGCTATCCTGATGTGGGGTGGGGTGGGGAGGGCCCTACTGTCGGGCAGAGGAGGGAGGACAGGAGAGAGGGTATGGCAGTCGGATGTAGTGTGAATAGGTTATAATAAATATAATATATATTTAAAAGAAAAAGGTCAAAATTAAGAAGATCTAGATGAAAACAAGACTCCTAAGTCAAGTCAGTGTATGCTTACACGAATTCAAACTGCAGAACAAGCAGGTAACTTGTATTGCTAATCTGAGCTGAGACTGGCTGAGACATGAATGTCTATGCATAGGCAATGTTTCTTGTTGGCTACAGAATCCCTGTGACTTATTTTCAGATGCCATTCTTCACATGGTATGAATGGAGATTTACAGATGTCTTTCTTCTGCTCATACAAAGAGCAGAGAACCAGCCTTAGTTGTTATGTGCATCCTGCACACCTCATACATTTACAGCAGTAGGACTGCATACCCTAACCCTAACCCTGATTGTGAGAAATTATATGTTTTCAGAACAAAAGAACCAGACACTGATGCTGGATCAGACCTGACAGGATCCATTCCTCTCAGCATGCTGGATGCTCTCATCCTGCGTCCTTCATGTTCCAGCCCCATGTGCTCCACAAAAAGCTTCTAATCTCAATTGGTCCAGCATTCCAGACTGTCCCACACAGGACTTCTATTAAGCCTAGAATTTCTCAATATTTAGAAACTGGACCACAAATGCTATCCCTGGCTTGCTTAGCCATTTTCCCCAATTGTATTTGTGCCCCTACAAAGTTATTATTCATCCCAAACCAGCCAGTAGAAGTCTTAAAAAGAGAATGATGCCCCATTTCCTTTAAAAGTGGTTGGGTTAGGGTTTTGGTTGTTTTCTTGGGATATGGATGTTTATTTTCATTGGGAGTTGGTTATGTTATTATTGGTCATATTCAGAGAGAAAACAAGGTTGGACTCAGGGATTTCTCTCTTTTCCTTTATCTTTCTTAGGTATGGAGATAGGGGTTGAAAAGACAAAAGGTGAAATATAGAAATATATAGGGATGACAGGACAAAAAGTAGATTATTGAACCTACTCCTCAACTTAAGGTCTTAACAGTTACTCTCACAAACAAGGTCATTTTTAATTCATTGGTATAGAATTCTGTATATGGATGAAAAATAAGTTCAATTTTGATACACTGGTATAGAGTTCAAATTCAAGTTTATTTTTCACACACATTAAATATATTTTTACTCTAATAGGAGGTAGTGCACCCATACAACTCAATTATAATAGAAGGTTTACTTTCAGTACTTTGAAGGTGCTTTTGCAGGCTGTTTAGGATAATTAACTAATACAAGTTAATTTTTAGTTGATCTACCCATGGTCAAGTCAATTACTAGTCTATTTTCATCACAAGAATATATACCCTAGGGCTGGAGAGATGGCTCAGAGGTTAAGGGCACTGACTGCTCCTCTAAAGGTCCTGAGTTCAATTCCCAGCAACCACATGGTGGCTCACAACCATCTATAATGGCGCCCTCTTCTGGCCTGCAGGTGTACATGCAGGCAGAGCACTGTATACATAATAAATAAATGTTTAATAAAAAATAAAAAGAATATACACCCTAGGTTTAACAGATAGATATGATTTTATAGATATATACGGTAATATAGTCAGATAAGGTCTTCAAAAACCTCAGAGACCTATATAATATGGCATTTAAAGATGTTTTTATGATTTTAAGGAACCGTTGACAATAAGACAGCTTAACTCCTGGCAACACGCAGTCTACCTCAGAGAAGATGAGGAGCATCAAAGAACCTCCTTATGGAGATGGCTTCAAATATGGCAAACCAGCTACTGGGCAAAATGTCCTTGTTTCAGCCACAGGCAGAATTCTGCCTAAAAAAGGGCAAGCTTGGATGCAGGCAGAGCCGATGGCCAAACTCTGCCAAGACAGGGTAAGCAAGTCCTCAATGGTTCCTGCCTCACAAATATGTCTGTCAGGTACAATGGGTCAGAGGGCTGAAGATGATGCTCCATGTTATAGAGTTTGGGTGATTACCTAGGCAGGGAACTGCCTCTGTCCTGTTCTCACTTTGGAAGCTGCTAACCTGCACATCCTGTTCACTCAGACCATTTTATTCCTTCTCAAGACTCTGATGGGGTTGAAGACGAGATAGTTTAGTTTTACAATTAAGCTTAGTTGTTTAGGGGTTAAGATATTTTTAGATCTAGATAGAAGTTTTTAGGTTGATAGAGATGAGATATGATAGGTCCTGATTTACATTTAGAGTTACAGACTCACCAAGATAGGGAAAGATGTTTTCTCCAAGGTTTGTAGGCTCAATTTTCTTATCAATTATATTTTATTACGAACCTATCCACCGAGAGCACCTCACTTACAACCCAACTAACCTAAACAATAGGAAGGAGCCAGATGCGCCCCAGCAGCCGCCCGCACGGTGATGCTGTCTAGGTCCTCGTGAGCACAAGGCGCGAGCCGCACATGCACACCAGGCCCCGTTCTCGAGGGCGCAATCATTACGGACACCGCACACAGAACCCGGAGCGGGGCCAAGGGGGGCGACTGACACCGGAGCCTCCAGGTCCCAGGGCACCGTCTCAAGGCGGAGGTCCGGGATCCAGGACGCCCAGCAGACGGCGGCCGTCGCCATGAGGACCAGTGCTGCCAGGAGAGCGCGGCTCGCGTGGGTCCATTGCCCTGGGCCGCCCGGCTCGCTCCCCTCACGAGAGCCCGCTACGGCTCACAGCGGAGAACTGCTGGGAAGGCGGGTCCCCGACGAAATGTCTCCGCCCCGGAAGTCCAGCCCCCGAAGCCCCAGGAACGCCCACTCCGCTATGCGTCACTTCCTCATCCGCGAATCGGCATTATGGGAAATGGAGTTTTTCTGTTTTGTTTCGGTTCCCTTCGGTTAGGTTCTTCAAAACAGGGTTTCTCTGTGTAGCCTTGGCTGTCCTGGAATTCACTTTGTAGACCATGCTGGCCTCGAATTCACAGAGATCCACCTGCCTCTGCCTCCTAAATGCTGGCATTAAAGGCGTGGGCCACTGCTACCTGATAAGTGTTTTTTTTGTTTGTTTGTTTGTTTTCGTTTTTAAATCTGAATCCCAGCGGCACCCGGAGCACACTTCGTGTTCGTGCATCTCTGTAAAACGCTGACCTTTTGAAACACTTGTGTAGAAGGGTCGTTCCCAACACTTGGTAGTCTTCCCTCCGGCTGTTCTACAATTGTCTTCCTCTGTGTTTGTCTGTCTCAATGTCCTAAAACACTCCTCTGCCATTTTTGGTGATGTCATTTAATTTGAATAGTCTCTGTAAAGACCATTCTCTCTCTCTCTCTCTCTCTCTCTCTCTCTCTCTCTCTCTCTCTCTCTCTCTCTCTCTCTCTCTCCCTCTCCCTGTCTCTATCTCTCTCTCTCTCCCTCTCTCTCGCGCACACACACACACACAGACCATCTTCTAGCAAGTGTTGACTTCAACATCACAGGCATCATATGTTTTAGGGAAACGTGATTTAACGCATAACACCTTGGTCACTCCCTCTAGTAAGGATAGATATTGGCGACTGGGGTCCACACTAGCTTGCAGAAATGTGCTTCATTCCAATATTTTGTCCATTTTGGGTCTCTTGGGCCACAGCTGCCTGACCTGCCTTCCCACACGCAGATAGTACAAGTATTTTTAAGCATACTTAAGAACCCCTTAGAGAGGCTCCAAGGCTAATGTCCCACGTGGCTGGAACTTCTGAAGGGTCAGAGATAATAGTGGCAGAGCAGTGCCATCACCTCCTGTTGGCACTGTCCCTCTGTTCAGTCACTAGCCGTGGGCTGTTGAGCTACAGTTTGTGGGACC
Source organism: Acomys minous (assembly GCF_964271855.1). Lineage (NCBI taxonomy): Eukaryota > Metazoa > Chordata > Mammalia > Rodentia > Muridae > Acomys > Acomys minous. Next base: position 26,602,392 of record NC_140502.1, on the reverse strand, counting down.
AAAGGTCCCCTGCAAGAGCCACCTCCCACTACCCAGGGGCTGAATGTGGCTAGGGGATGTATTGGCCAAGCGCACCATAAGCCCTTGTAGGGTTAGTCTCTGTGTGCGTGCGTGTGTGTGTGTGTGTGTGCGCGTGTGTGTGTCTTTACAATATCAAGGTTCCATAAACGAGTGAACCTTCAGCATTTGTCTTTCTGAGTCTGGTTTGTGGAAGAATGCCTTGAGTGGATGTAGCAGTTGTCAATAAAGCGCTGTTTAGCCAATCAGCTGGGCAGAAGGACAAGGACGTGGAAGGTGGGGCTTCTAGGAGAGGAGTTGACAGTTAAGAGGGTTCAGTTGACAGAGGGAGTTGATGGGGAGAAGCTGGCCAAGGAGGATCAGATTGGCAAGTGCTTGGGATGTAGTTGGTTGTGAGGATTAAAGTGGTTTATTTTAGTTTACTAGTACATTAGTAGCAGTTTAGATTCTGCCCAGTGTAGTGCTTGCAGGTTTGAATTATGTTTCAGTCTCGTTGTGTCAGTTATTGGCTTCCTAGGCCATACAGATGCAATATCTGCAGCACCGGTTTATAAACTGATGAGGTGTGGCATGGATGGCCAATAGACTTCTGTGGTGCCATGAAGAAGAAAAGTATTTGCAGGAAAATGGGTGAAAGTGGAGATTACATCGAAACCTGCAAGCTGTTTTACGTCTAGTGCTATTTACCTATTTGTAAAGTAGTCTTTTCCATCTTTATCTTTATTTTTTAATTTATTCATTTATGTGTATGGATGGGTTTTCTGCATGTATGTATGTGTGTGCAGGATGTAAGCTCTTAGCTGGGCCATGTCTGCCTGCCACTGTACTCCCCACCATGATGGTTATGGACTCACCCTCTGAAGCTGTAGCCAAGCTCCCAACTAAACACTTTAAAAGTTAAGCTGGTCAGGGTGTTTTGCCACAGCAATAGAACTGTAACTGAGACAATGAATTAGCCTTACCATGAAGTTTGTTCCAGGAATGCATTTGTGGTTTGCTTAATGCTCAGGAAGCAACGAGTCAGCAGAGAACGTATTACCCAGGACAAAGACCTACTGATGGCGTGTCGTTGCTGCTGAACGTTCTTCTCTCTTTCTTCTCTCTACAAATGCATTATGTCATAAACATTTAAAGGGTGCTGGCATTTCAAAAATGTGGGAGCAAAGATGTACCTGGGTGGCAGATCAGTTGCCTAGACTCTCACTCAAACCCTGTGCTTCTCTGCAGGTCTTAGCTGTCTTGTGCTTTGTGCTGTTGATCCTGATGAGAGTAAAGACCATTACCGAATTTCTTTTAGTTGAAGTAGGCAAGCTTCATTTTCCGTCAAATAGGGATATCGCCCTAAAGTAGATTTTGAGAAACATAGCATTGAACACAGAGGGTGGGGTTTATAGTAGCACCCAAACCGCAAGAGCATGCAGTTTGCAAGGGGTTTTGGTTACATAGGAACTTGGCAGAACACTTCAAACTTATTTGACAACATGTCTTATCAGGCTGGAAGTTAGGGTGCAGGGTGTGGAAAATGTAAAATTCCAGAAAATGGTCAAGACCTTTCAGGTTTTACAGAGAACAGGGATGAACTTGTTTTGACCTTGTAATAAGATGGCTTTTAATCTTAAGATGGAGGCAGGCTGGTCCATCAAACAAACAGCCTTAATCCTATCCATAACATGGAAAGGAAAGTTGGAGAACCTCTCCATGCAACCTAAGATGTAGAGTAAAACTACGTTAATGAAAATGGTGTGGCCCTAGTGAAATAGTAGACAGATTGCTCAATAAACAAAACATAAAGCTTGGGCATCAACTTCCATAAATATATTAAATATATCTTTGACAATAATGCTAAAAGAACTGGATACCAAAGCAAAACAAAACAAAAAGGCACAGAGAGACAATAATAAAAATGAAATAGAGTTTTCTTGGAGACGTCACAGTGTACATTAGGGAAGATGCTGGCAGGCGTTGAGGACGAAGGTGGGGGGGATGGAGTATATGTGGGGGGGATGGGGTTGAGGATGGAGGTGGGGGGATGGGGTTGAGGATGGAGGGGGGGATGGGGTTGAGGATGGAGTATATGTGGGGGGGATGGGGTTGAGGATGGAGGTGGGGGGATGGGGTTGAGGATGGAGGGGGGGATGGGGTTGAGGATGGAGGGGGGGATGGGGTTGAGGATGGAGGGGGGGATGGAGTTGAGGATGGAGGGGGGGATGGGGTTGAGGATGAAAGTGGGGGGATGGGGTTGAGGATGGAGGGGGGGATGGGGTTGAGGATGGAGGGGGGGATGGGTTTGAGGATGGAGGGGGGGATGGGGTTGAGGATGGAGGTGGGGGGATGGGGTTGAGGATGGAGGGGGGGATGGGGTTGAGGATGGAGGGGGGGATGGGGTTGAGGATGGAGGGGGGGATGGGGTTGAGGATGAAAGTGGGGGGGATGGGGTTGAGGATGGAGGGGGGGATGGAGTTGAGGATGGAGGGGGGGATGGGGTTGAGGATGAAAGTGGGGGGATGGGGTTGAGGATGGAGGTGGGGGGATGGGGTTGAGGATGGAGGGGGGGATGGGGTTGAGGATGGAGGGGGGGATGGGTTGAGGATGGAGGGGGGGGATGGGGTTGAGGATGGAGGGGGGGATGGAGTTGAGGATGGAGGGGGGATGGGGTTGAGGATGGAGGGGGGGATGGGGTTGAGGATGGAGGGGGGATGGGGTTGAGGATGAAGGGGGAATGGGGTTGAGGATGGAGGGGGGATGGGGTTGAGGATGGAGGGGGGGATGGGGTTGAGGATGGAGGGGGGGATGGAGTTGAGGATGGAGGTGAGGGGGATGGGGTTGAGGATGGAGGTGAGGGGGATGGGGTTGAGGATGGAGGTGGGGGGGATGGAGTTGAGGATGGAGGGGGGGGGATGGGGTTGAGGATGGAGGGAGGGATGGGGTTGAGGATGGAGGGGGGGATGGGGTTGAGGATGGAGGTGGGGGGATGGGGTTGAGGATGGAGGTGGGGGGGATGGAGTTGAGGATGGAGGGGGGGATGGGGTTGAGGATGGAGGGGGGGATGGGGTTGAGGATGGAGGTGGGGGGATGGGGTTGAGGATGGAGGTGGGGGGGATGGGGTTGAGGATGGAGGGGGGGATGGGGTTGAGGATGGAGGGGGGATGGGGTTGAGGATGGAGGTGGGGGATGGAGTTGAGGATGGAGGGGGGATGGGGTTGAGGATGAAAGTGGGGGGGATGGGGTTGAGGATGGAGGTGAGGGGGATGGGGTTGAGGATGGAGGTGGGGGGATGGGGTTGAGGATGGAGGTGGGGGATGGGGTTGAGGATGGAGGGGGGGATGGGGTTGAGGATGGAGGTGGGGGGGATGGGGTTGAGGATGGAGGGGGGGATGGGGTTGAGGATGGAGGGGGGGATGGGGTTGAGGATGGAGGTGGGGGGGATGGGGTTGAGGATGGAGGTGGGGGGATGGGGTTGAGGATGGAGGTGGGGGATGGGGTTGAGGATGGAGGTGGGGGGATGGGGTTGAGGATGGAGGTGGGGGGATGGGGTTGAGGATGGAGGGGGGGATGGGGTTGAGGATGGAGGTGGGGGGGATGGGGTTGAGGATGGAGGGGGGGATGGGGTTGAGGATGGAGGGGGGGATGGGGTTGAGGATGGAGGTGGGTGGATGGGGTTGAGGATGGAGGGGGGGATGGGGTTGAGGATGGAGGGGGGATGGGGTTGAGGATGGAGGTGGGTGGATGGGGTTGAGGATGGAGGGGGGGATGGGGTTGAGGATGGAGGTGGGGGATGGGGTTGAGGATGGAGGGGGGATGGGGTTGAGGATGGAGGTGGGGGATGGGGTTGAGGATGGAGGGGGGGATGGGGTTGAGGATGGAGGTGGGGGGATGGGGTTGAGGATGGAGGGGGGGATGGGGTTGAGGATGGAGGGGGGGATGGGGTTGAGGATGGAGGTGGGTGGATGGGGTTGAGGATGGAGGGGGGGATGGGGTTGAGGATGGAGGGGGGATGGGGTTGAGGATGGAGGTGGGGGATGGAGTTGAGGATGGAGGGGGGATGGGGTTGAGGATGGAGGGGGGGATGGGGTTGAGGATGGAGGTGGGGGATGGGGTTGAGGATGAAAGTGGGGGGGATGGGGTTGAGGATGGAGGGGGGGATGGAGTTGAGGATGGAGGGGGGGGATGGAGTTGAGGATGGAGGGGGGGATGGGGTTGAGGATGGAGGGGGGATGGGGTTGAGGATGGAGGTGGGGGATGGGGTTGAGGATGAAAGTGGGGGGATGGGGTTGAGGATGGAGGGGGGGATGGAGTTGAGGATGGAGGGGGGGGATGGAGTTGAGGATGGAGGGGGGGATGGGGTTGAGGATGGAGGGGGGGATGGAGTTGAGGATGGAGGGGGGATGGGGTTGAGGATGGAGGGGGGGATGGGGTTGAGGATGGAGGGGGGATGGGGTTGAGGATGGAGGGGGGGATGGGGTTGAGGATGGAGGGGGGGATGGGGTTGAGGATGGAGGGGGGGATGGAGTTGAGGATGGAGGGGGGGATGGGGTTGAGGATGGAGGGGGGATGGAGTTGAGGATGGAGGGGGGGGATGGGGTTGAGGATGGAGGGGGGGGATGGGGTTGAGGATGGAGGGGGGGATGGGGTTGAGGATGGAGGGGGGGATGGGGTTGAGGATGGAGGGGGGGATGGGGTTGAGGATGGAGGGGGGGGATGGAGTTGAGGATGGAGGGGGGGATGGGGTTGAGGATGGAGGGGGGGATGGGGTTGAGGATGGAGGTGGGGGATGGGGTTGAGGATGAAAGTGGGGGGGATGGGGTTGAGGATGGAGGGGGGGGATGGAGTTGAGGATGGAGGGGGGGATGGGGTTGAGGATGGAGGGGGGATGGGGTTGAGGATGGAGGGGGGGATGGGGTTGAGGATGGAGGGGGGGATGGGGTTGAGGATGGAGGGGGGGGATGGAGTTGAGGATGGAGGGGGGGATGGGGTTGAGGATGGAGGGGGGGATGGGGTTGAGGATGGAGGTGGGGGATGGGGTTGAGGATGAAAGTGGGGGGGATGGGGTTGAGGATGGAGGGGGGGATGGGGTTGAGGATGGAGGGGGGATGGGGTTGAGGATGGAGGGGGGGGATGGAGTTGAGGATGGAGGGGGGGATGGGGTTGAGGATGGAGGGGGGGATGGGGTTGAGGATGGAGGTGGGGGATGGGGTTGAGGATGAAAGTGGGGGGGATGGGGTTGAGGATGGAGGGGGGGGATGGGGTTGAGGATGGAGGGGGGATGGGGTTGAGGATGGAGGGGGGGGATGGGGTTGAGGATGGAGGGGGGGATGGGGTTGAGGATGGAGGGGGGGATGGGGTTGAGGATGGAGGGGGGATGGGGTTGAGGATGGAGGGGGGGATGGAGTTGAGGATGGAGGGGGGGGATGGGGTTGAGGATGGAGGGGGGGATGGAGTTGAGGATGGCCCTGAAGCTGTTAAAAGTATTAGCCATCTAAGAAAATAACTGACTTCCCTGCCTGATTTATAGCACCAGTATGACAAGAGACCTATATAAAAGTGTGTGTGTGTGTGTGTGTGTGTGTGTTTTGTGTCAGTTTCTCTATCAATCTCCACTTTAGTTATTTTAGGCAGCGTCTCCTGTTGAGTTTGGAACTCACAGATCCACCTGGACTTGGCAGCCATTGAGCTCCAGGGACCCTCTTGTTCCCCCTTGCCAGTGCTGATGGAACATACAGTTTTCTGAAATTTTCATAAATTTCATTCCCTCCCTCCAACCCCTCCCACTCTGTCTGTGATTCATGGCCCCCTGTGCTTTAATTATCACGTTTACACACACACATATAAAAGTGAATCCACATATAAATACAACTTGCCAGATCCATTTAGTGTTGCTTATATGTATATGCATAGGTTTTTAGGGATGATCTCTTGGTATTGGGTAACTAATGAGGGGTTCACTCCTGGGAGGACTGGTTCTCCCCTTTCGGGAGTCGTTCTTTGCCTGGACATCTCCATCTAGGGTGGGACCTTGTGAGGTTTTTTTCACATTCACGTTGGCCTGCCAGCTGGCACTGAGTGAGGGAACTCAGGCAGGAAGAGAGAGGTCGCATGTTCTGTCGTATTTGTGCATCCTAGCTCCAAATATTCAGATATGAGTCTATAACCTGGAGGAACCACAGAAACAAGGAAAGAACCAAGGCCTGTGGCAGGTGGCAGGGAGGAGCTCTAGAGAGGCGGGTAGCAGGACATGGGTGCTATGGAAGGGAAGGGGGAAAGGAGGGGGGCTTTAGATGTGTGGGTGAGGAAGACAACAGTGAAGGAGAGGGAAGGAAGAGACATAAATAACACCAAGTCTGTTTGAAAAAGCCATGGGGAATATTACTTCATTTACCTAAAATTACTTCTAATAAGCCGGGTGTGGTGGCGCACGCCTTTAATCCCAGCACTCAGGGAGGCAGAGGCAGGTGGATCCCTGTGAGTTTGAGACCATCCTGGTCCAAAAGTGAATCCACAACAGCCTTGTCTCAGGAAAACAAAGAACAAGCCAAAACAAGCAAAAAATAAAACAAAAAACATATACATCCAATGTATGTAAGGGTGTGAGTATATGTACCTATAGAGTTTAAAGGAAAGTACACTGCTTGGGCTGACAGTGCTCCCCTCCAATAGCTTAGATTATCTAACAAACCCCAGCGCCAGGCATTGGAAACTCCCTTTGGAACTGTTGCCCTTGGTTGCCTCCCAGAACTTGAAGGTGAGTCCCTGCTACTGAAGACAGCCATGCACTGTGGACACAGGACGTGGAGGGCTTGAGGTGGGTCTGACCCAGAAGCTCCCTCTAGCTTTTGTAGCGCCAGAGGGAGCTGTGCAAGCTGCCAAGGGAGAAGAGCAATCAATAGTCCTGTCCAGTTGTGACACTTAGGAGCCACAGCCATGACTGCCCTGGAAACGTCCCCAAAGCTGCAGCAGTGGGTTCTCATGTCTTGGTGGCAACCAACAGCTGCCCAGCTGAACTTAAAGCTTGCTGGAAAGGGAATCCATGCCTGATGCTATGACCCTAATCAATACTTGGGCAGCCAAGGTCATGGAACCTATAAAGGAGCCTGCTTCTGCCACGTTCCTACGCCAGTGTAATTCCAACTGCATTCTGCTTAACTTTACACCACAGGTAAGAGTGCCTCTCAGCTGGGCAGTGTGTAGGCTTTTACTCTAGCACTTGGGGGACAGATCTCTGTGTATGTATGCATGTGTGTGTGTCTGTGTGTGTGTGTGTGTGTGTGTGTGTGTGTGTGTGTGTGTGTGTCTGCCTGCCTGCCTGCCTGTGTGATGGCACTCTGCTACATTTGGGGCTTTGAGGGGAGATGTTGGCAACTCTCCTCAGCACTAAGGGAAAAGCAGAGCTACCCTTTCTGTTAAATCTGATTCTAAGTGAAGAGAGGATGGTGGGGGCATGGGGGCAGGAGAAATAGCCTGGAACCAGAGTTTGTCTCTCAGCACCCACAGGGCTGCTCACAAATGTCTTAACTCCAGTTCCACGGGATCAGACGCCCTCTTGTGGTGTCTGTGGGCACTGCACATCCGAAAGAGAGGGAGCACATTATGAGGATGATGAGGGCGGAGTGTTCACCACTCTTTCTCTCTCTCTCTTTCTCTGAGTAGTTTCTGAAGATGCCTTTATTCAGGTTCATCGTGTGCAAATGTGTGATTCTTTGTCAAGTCCAAAATTTTAACGTGCTTGATGAGGTTGAACACATTCAGCTGACTCCTCACCCACCAATCAAACGCTGTCTGTTCACTGAACATGTATTCTGAAGAGAGGATCTTGGTGGGTTTGTGGTAAAGTAGGTACTTGTTCAGGTGGCTCTCGTCATGCCTCACGGCCTCAATATTATTGATTTTATCTGTTACTATCATCTGGTGACAGGCTTTAGCGAGCCTGTGTACCTCTGCCACCGATCCCCCAAATAAGGAACCTGTGTAGTAAAAGTCCCCTTCGTCCTTTGGAATATAAGCCTGCGACTCAGGCCGCCGTTCGTACTGGAACAGCTCCCGCTTGACCATGTAGAAGCTCAAATGGAGGGTAGCGAACAAAGAAGAGAGAATCTCCACACCCACGTCATGCTGGAAATTGACATCCACATCGGAACACACCAGATAAGCCACCTCCTTGTGAAAACGCCGCTTGGAATAAGTGCTAATGAGCTCCATGCGCTGCATGGCGTTGTCTTGCCAGAGGTCATAACCCGGGACCTGGAAGACGGTCATTTCTCTTCCATCATGCAGGGGGATCTGAGGAACGGTGTGAGGCTCGTCAGTGAAGACGTAGTAGGTCACTCTGTGTCCCACCATGAAGAACGTCTCAGCAGACGTCAGGAACTGCTTCAGATATGCCGTGTGTTTTCTTAAGGCAAAGACTGTCAATCCAATGGTAGCATTCTGGAGTCTGAACTGCTCGTTTAAGATGTCAATGTTGAAAGTCCCTTCCCACACAACTGGGGCAAGCCAACTGGACAAAACAAGGACATCTCTCCTAGTGGGTTTAAACACTCTTGGCTGGGGATAGATCAACTTTGATGATGGCTTATCTTTCAGTCTATAGCGTTCTCTATCATCCATGTTTGCCCTGGTTAGCTCACTTTTGTGACTGTGGCTCTTCTGGTTCCAGTAGCCATAACCAAAGGTGGCCAAGACAAGTGCAACCAGAAGAAAAGCCACTTGATGATGTGAGAAGTATTGCCTAAACAATGTCCACCATGGCCTGGCCATGGCCAGTGTCCAATAGATGTAGGCTGGATCTGTCAGTGCTCTCAGCTCCCCGACCCTGCCAAGAGATGGGATGAGACAGATGAGGTCATAGAACCCCTGGGTCTCCTCCCACTCCTTCCGGGCCCCCATCACAGTGCAAGAGGTACCTGAAAGCAGGGAGCCCAGGGTCTTCCAGTAGAGATGTTACATGAGTTGTTAAATTCAGCTTTGGTTTGCTGAGAGATTGCTCAGGAGGACCCAGTCACAGGCACATGGATCTTCAGGGCCAGAGTGCAGAAGTCAGGGCACCTGACGTAGGGTGATGTGGACACTGAGGACAGATTGTGATGAAAGCACGACAGGCAGGGCCACCAAGAGGTCAGAAGCCTATGCTCTGGCCTGCCCTTCACCCTTCCTGGCTTGAAACCTTGTATTTAAAAAGACATCACTTGAGAAGCCTGTGCTAGAAACCTGGATAAGAGAGACAGGAAATCTCCATATCAAGGACCACTTCATATTAGACCCCAAGGAGATGCTGAAAATTTCCCAGGGGTCAGCTTGGGAGGAAGGAAGACATACACTGTGCTTAGGGTTTGACTAACAAATTCTTATACAGTATTTGGATGTCACAGAACAAGCCTGTGCGTGAGTTCTGGGATGCCCTCGCAGCACAGATGACAAGAAACCTTAAAGAGATAGATGACTAGACCTTGGCAACATGACCAACTGGAAAGAGCAGAAACCTACTGGTCAGCCAAACACCAAGAGCATATTCTTGAAGGCCTCATCTACCTCCTCCATATATCTTGGGTGTGCTACTTTATGTTTCTAATTTGCTTTCCTTTGCTGTGATAAAGATCATGACCAAATCCAACATGAGGCAGAAAGGGTTTAGTTGGGATATAGATTATATACAGCCCATCATCAGAGGAAGTCAGGTCAGGTCCCGGAGGCAGGAGTTGAAGCAGAGACCATTGAGGAATGCTGCTGGGTGCTTTGCTCTCCGTGCCTGTTCAGCTCACTTTCTTACGCACCCAGAACCACCTGTCATAGGGGAAGACACCACCCACAGTGGGCTGGGCTCTCCCACATAAGTTCTTAATCAAGAAAATGCCTCCACAGACTTGCCTGCAGGCCAATGTGATGGAGGCATTTTCTCAATTGAGGTTCCCTCTTCCAAGACAACTCTAACTTGTGTCAAATTGACAGAAAACAAAACAACACACACACACACACACGTGTGCACACACACACTAACCAGGATGTTTTCCAATCAATTCTTGTACTTAATACATGTGTGTAAGTGCACACATGCTTGTGTTGTGTAGATGTATGTATGCACAGAGGTAAGAGGAAAATTACTGTTAGTCCAGGGATGTCACCCACCACCTTTGTGACAAAGTCTCTCATTGGCCCAGAATTCATCTTTGAGTTGGCCCATCCCAGCAGCTACCCCATTTATGAACTGCAGGGTCTCCATGGCACAGGGCAACAACAGGATATCTGAGAGGAGTCCCAGTGAGGATCCAGTATTGACAGAGCAGCAGAAGCTGGAGGCCTTGAACCAGACCAATGACTCACTGCAATGAGCATTTGCAAGTAAAGCTGTGTGGGCAAAGGGATGCACTGTGGGGCAGACTGTGACACATTACAGCCTCCATAACGAAATGTTCTCTATGCTTTGTTTATCTTCATTTTTGTTTTCTTTTGAGGGGAGGGTGCAAGGACAGAGGCAGATAGAAAGGGATGGGAAGAGGAGTGGGACAGGATGCGTAATGTGAAACTCACAAAGAATCAATAAAAAATAAATAAATAAATAAACTGAGAGCTTAAACTCCTCCAAAAACACACAGAAGAAGCTTGTGACATAGTAGGGGGCGGGGAGGGAAGGGCGGAGGGTCTTAGAAGCTCAGCAGATTGTTCTAGTTCAGACCAAGGTGACAAGTTGGGATGGGGCATCGGTAATGGCCAGGGAGCTGAAGAGATGGCTCAGTGGCTAAGAGCACTCACTTCTCTTCCCGTGGGTCTGGGTTTGGCTCCATGCACCCATATGGTGGCTCACAACCACTTGTAACTCCAGCTCCAGGGGACTGTTCTAGCCTCCAAGGGTACACACACACACACACACACACACACACACACACACACACACACACACACGCACACCCCACACACACACCATGCGCTCACGTGCATATAAATAATTTCTTTAAGTTGGCCCAGCTTGGATGAACCCTGCTCAGGTCATTATAAGGCCATATGGGCTGGAAGGACTCTGCACAGGCGCCGCAGAGCGTGGCGGAAAGCGGCTTCAATGAGCTTCTCTACCAGGAGCGGCTAAGCCTACTCTGACCACTAGGGGGCACACGATCCCGATGGCTGCCGGTGCCTTCCAGTTCCTTTCTGCTCCTGTCAGCCAGGAGCAGCCTGGGGCCTAACTTCAGACCCCGCCCTGTCCTCTTTAAATTCATGTCATTCTAAAACAGAAAAAGAGATGATTTGGGGGGATAGAGGGCACCAGAAAGGGGATCTAGGGAAGATGGAGGTGTTCAGTAGGAGAGGGTTTAATTTAAAAAATATTATAGTGAACGAGACGTTTGTATGACAAGACAATACCAAAACCTATCACTTTGTGTACTAACCTTAAAAATTAACTACGCCAGCTGTGGTGGTGCACACCTTTAATCCCAGCACTTGGGAGACAGAGGCAGGGGGATCGCTGTGAATTCCAGGTCGTCTTGGTTTACATAACAAGTTCCAGGAGAGCCAGGTCTGTGTAGTGAGACCCTACCTGAGGACAATAAAAACAAAAACAGTTAATTGAAAAATTCTTCATTCATGGGCATCCGCCTCCAAATACTATGGTCTTCCCTGGTCTGGGGTGTGTGAGATTATTGCTTATTGTTATTGCTTGAGACACTGTTTATACTTATCCCTGGGGATGGCACATGCCCTTGATTCCAGCACTCAGGAGCCAGACGCAGGTAGATCCCTGAGTTTGAGGACAGCCTACCCACTGATCACTTTTCAGCCCTGAGTGTGTGTGTGCGTGCGTGTGCATGTGTGTGTGTAATGCACACTCTTTAAACATCAGGAACCCTCTCTGGAGGTAGCTAACCCGTTGCGGCCCCTTCTCTTAGTACCCTTGCAACAGCAATCAAGTGTTCGTGATCTTGGAGGGGACATTCGACCAGTGTGGCTCCTCTTCCACACTTTTCTTCCCTCCCCAAACTCGTACCCTACAATTCTTGTCGAGTTAATTTTCAGTGACGCGTACCTTAATAACTAAGAGCATGGCCTTTAGCCGAGACACGCACGGGCCGTTGTTGGGTTTCCTGCTTGTGTTTTTCCTTGTGGCTGGAACTAACTGTGCCCCTTTTCTCCCCCATTAGAAAAAATGCAAACTCTGGTGTGTTTGCACTGCCACTCCACTCAGGAGCAGCGGGGTGTCCCTTCAGTGTCATGCTGTGTCCCTTCTTCCCTTCTGATTCATGGGATTAACTCAAAACACAGCTCTCACTCCAGAGGGAACAGGGGTGACTCATTCAGAGCCAGAAAGCCAGGTAAAAGCCCTTGCCTAGTTGAGCACACTGTGATACACAGTAACCATTTTGTTTTTCTCATGAAAAGAGGGGAATGGACAGATGGCTCAGTGGTTAGAATCGTTGCTGCTCATCAGAGAACCTGAGTTCAGTTGCCAGCACCCACATTAAGTGGCTCACCTGCAAATCCACCTCCCGGGGAGCAAACGCTCTCTTTTGTCACCTGAGGGCACCTTCTCAAACTCGGCAGAGACACGCAGACACACACGACATGTGTGCATAAGTAAAAATAAAAATCTCTTTAAAAATTTATTAAACATGAAAAGAGATCATTTATCCTGTGCAAAATATGAGTGGCCATGGACCAGGAACACAGACTCGGCTGCCCCAAAAGACATGTTCCACTGTAGAAGCAGTCACATGGACTTGATGGGCCACGGACGACGATGGTGGGCCTTGAAGTGAGCAGGTGACACCAGAGAGGGGCAAATCTCTCACACCAGACACTGTCATTAACATTCTTAGTGTTGGGGCTGGAAGCTGGTGGTCCTCTAGGCAAAACATCCCTAAACGCATTACGCAGAGCTCAAAGACGTTAGGTCAGGCATGGAGATCAGTAATGGATGGCTATTAAAGGGGACTAGAGGCAGGCTGAGGTAATGCTGATTGTCTGTCGGCGGCACCACCCCTCCCCACAATTACAAGGTTCCAGCCGGTCAGCCTGCATGGCCTCCCCAGCGGCTGCTTCTTTTCAGACAGCCTCTGCCCACAGTGGTTCACTCACTTTTCTTTGGTGGAAGAAATAGCTTTCAGAAGCCTCCCAAAAAAGATGCTCACGGGCGATTTTCTGAGACACTGTTTGCTCCCACATGGCTAATTGCATTGGTTGGTAGCTGTGTGGAAGTCTCAATTAAATAGCTGTTTTCTTCCCCTCCCCCCACCCCGCAAGAGCTTCCAATGCCCTTTCAACTACCATCTGGAAACAGCCTGAACACTCTCAAATATCGTTCCTACGCTTATCAATTGTGCTGAATGTTCTCCGTGTCCTCCTCCTGCTCCTCCTCCTCTTCCTCCTCCTCCTCCTCCTGCCCCTTCTCCTGCTCCTCCTCCTCCTCCTCCTCCTCCTCCTCCTCCTCCTCCTCCTCCTCCTCCAGAGTCTCTCTGTGTGGCCCTGGCTCTCCTCGACCATGCTGGCCTCAAACTCTCAAAAATATACCTGTTTCTGCCTCCCAAGTGCTGGGATTAAAGGTGTGCACACCACCACCACTCAGTGGGAAGTTTTCTTTTAGTGCTTTTGGTTTTGTTTTGTTTATTTACTGCCCTATTTTCTCTTTCTTGAAATTCTGGATTTATACTTTGATGCTGTTGCCTTTTCTGTTATTGTCCACGTTTTTTAGCCTACAAAGACTCTTTCTCTTTGTGTAACATTCGTGGATGGTGGCTCCTGTACCAGTTTATTCTTTAACTATTGATTCTTTGTGAATTTCACATCATGCACTCCAATCCCACTCGTTTTCCCATCCCTTTGTCCACACAGCTTTACTTGCAAATGTTTATTGCAGTGAGTCGTTGGTCTGGTCCGAGGCCTCTGGCTTCCGCTACAATGTCAGTACTGGCTCCTCACCAGGACCCTCTCACATATCCTGTTGTCCCCCCCTCCCCCTGTGTCATAGAGGTCCTGCAGCTTTGAATCTGCAGGACAGGCCCCTTCCTGCACTCCAGCCCTTCGTACATGGGATAGACGTTGGGGTGAGCCAACTCAGAGGCCTGGATCTGGGCCTGGGTGGTGGCTGCGCTGTTCAGTCGGCCAGCTCTCCTGCGTCTGAGCCACCAGGGCCAGCTCTGCAGCTTTGCACAGAGGTGGAGCTAGACCAGCTCTCCTGTTCAAGGCAGCCAAGCAAGAATGGCTTTCCTGCCCTCATGCTCTCAAGCTCTTGTGCACCCAGGCCAGTTCTACTGTGCTGCCCAGGTAAAGGGTCAGGCAGTTTATTTTTATTTTTTTAAAGATTTATTTATTTACTATTTGTACAGTATTCTGCCCGCATGTGAGCCTGTATGCCAGAAGAGGGCACCAGATCTCATTATAGATGGTTGTGAGCCAGCATGTGGTTGCTGGGAATTGAATTCCGGATGTTTGGGAGAACAGACAGTGCTCTTAACCTCTGAGCCATCTCTCCAGCCTCTCAGTTTAATTTTTTTAAAGATTAAAATTATTTTTATTTTTGTGTGTGTTTGTAGGCACGTGAGTGCGGGTAACTTCAGAGGGCGTAAGGGGCGCCAGATCCCCTGGATCTGTAGTTACATGGCTGTGAGCCACCTGAAGTGGGTGCTGGACACTGAACACCAATCCTCGGCAAGGGCAGCAAGTTCTCTTAGCCACTGAGCCATCTCTCCAGCGTTGGTTTATCAGTTTAAGAACACACTCCTCTGTTTCTAGTTTCCTGGGTGATTTTACTCACAGATTGATGTGAGATTGTCTAGATTTTTTCATCTTTTTATCTATTGATAAGTGGGGTTACATGTGCTGACTTGCTATGTCATATCTTTACATTCGTGGCATAAGCCAGTCTGCAAACTTCAGCTCACTAGCATTTTACCTACTGTATTTTCATCTATGCTTATGAGTTTAATATTTCCCACAATGAAAATCAACAAAATTGTCAAACTTTGATATCATGATAGCATTGATAGGAGTCAGAGGGGCCCTCATTGCTATCCTAAGTGGCATCTAGGAACACAGGAAAGACCAGGTCCCAAAGCTCTGAGCACACGTGGAGCCAGAAACAAGCTGTGGTTGAAGCCCACAAAGATGATCCAAGATCAGATGGTCCCAGTGCAATAAGGACAGGCAGCCGCTCCAAAGAGCAAAACATGGCAGTAGTTACTAAGGCAGAGGTGACTGGAGCATGGCTGGGGCGAACAGAAACTATCCCAAACTCTAGCGTGAACTATTTTGCAGTGCCTTTCCCATGGCGGAGTACCTGCTGGCCTACCACTGCATTGAGCAACCCGGAACACTGGCCACTTTGGAAAGGCTTAGGTACCCTTGCTTGTGTCCCATTCTCACTCTAGGGTTGACAGCTGAATTGGTTTCATTCTACACATTTGCGTGCACACACCCAGTGGACCAGGGCACACCTGACTCTTTATACAAGGTACATTTGTGTGGGGATAAGGAATGGTGTGGCACGCAGAGGCAGGAAGGGGGTGAATGGAGGCAGAGCCCACGGAGAATCCGGGGAGTCAGACTCTGGAGACCAGACTCAAAGATGCAGATCTAAGTTTATTGTTCAGTGTATAAGCCTTTAAAAGTCTGAAGGGACAATCAGACCATCCCATGTTAGCCTCAAGCACTAGTAGCAAATAATCAGGTTGGCATAGTTGTAAGGAAATGTCTTGGGGGGAGGGGCCAAGGTCACCTCAGGAGACTAGACAAAGCAGAAACAGTCACCACTTTGGCCTTGGATCCATTTTGAGACTTCACTAGTGTGCTGGGAGACCCTAGTAGATCAACAGTGTGTATGCGGTGGATCAGGACCGTTCACGGAGTCTTAGAGGCTGATGCTTCACTATTCTCTGTGGGCCTCCAACAGCTTTATCTCAACACTCCCCACACGTGCAGTCTGCAGCGTCCTTCAGCTGCTTATCCTCAGCTCCTCCTCACTGGAGGGAGGGGAGGAAGGGGAGGAGGAGGAGGAGGTGGAGATGGAGAAATAGAAAATTGCATCCAAGACCAGCAAAAAGCTGGGTGAGTGGCACATGCCTTTAATCCAAGCTCTTGGAAGGCAGAGGTAGGCACCTCTCTGAATTCAAGGTTAGCCTGGTCTACAGAGTGAATTCTGGGACCCCTGGGGTTACCTAGAGAGACCTTGTCCCAAACAAAAGAAAAACTAGCAGGAGACAGCCTCCCTGTGGCCTGGGAAAACACACAGGTGTTACCACAGCTAGATTTACAGTCTGGGGACTCTGCTCTGGCAGTCCTCCCTCCTAAGCCACTGCTTAGTCTTGCAGATACCAACAGCTCAGTTGTGGGTGGACAGGACATTTCTGAATTCTCCTTGTTGGTCTGATGCAGCTCTCCATGAAGAAATGTGGCAATAATTTATATATATATATATATATATATATATATATGTCTAAAAATATTTTAGTTTAAAATTATGCATATTTATGAGTCTGGGTGTGAGTTTGTGTATATAAGGACAGTCGCCTGCAGAGACCAGAAGCTTCTGTTGCCCTGGAACTCGGGTTACAGGCATCTGTAAGCCATATTTTGTGGGTGTTAGGAATCCCAGGCCTCTGATGCAGTACACGCTCTTGGACACTGCGCCATCTCACCTCTAGCTCTGCGTGGAGCTGCGTCCATGGCAATGCATCAACGCTGACACACGTGGCAAATTCATCCACCTTCCTTACTGTATAGTATCTCATATTGTGAATGTATGGCACTTTGTGTAATCACACTGTCATCAATAAACACTTGCATTTTTCCAAGCTTGAGGCCAATGTGAAGCCAGCCGCTAAAATAATTCTTAACTATATGTAACTTTTAGTGAATATTGAGAGTCTTTTCCCTTGAGTGGTGTGACAGATTGAATTGTCCCTGCCCCCTCAGAAGGCTGTCCCCTAACCCTGAGTAACTGTGGCCCTGGCCTGATTTGGAAAGGGATCTCTGTGAAGATTAAACTCAGGGCCCCAAACTGAAGCTGTCTTGGATTGCCCCATGGACAAATGCTAAGTGTGGTAGCATACAGTTGTGATCCCAACCCTGAGGCTGAATCAAGGAGACCATGGACTGAGGGTGATCCTAAGCTACATGGTGAGTTCACAGTCAGTCGGAGCTGCGTGACACCCTGCTCCCTACTCTGGACAACAAACAAACAAACAAACAAACAGTGTCCTCTTCCTATGAGCCACTAGCCCTATGGACCAGGCAGGAAACTAGCCTCACCACTATTGGCCCTTTGCCTCCTCTGATCTTTATACTTGGAAATCCCAAAATGCTCTCTTCTCTGAGAATCCCAAGGGTCTCATTAAACTGTTGGAAATGGTCTTGTTCACCCATCAGCCCATGTGCAATGATTGTCGGCAACTTTTACAGGTCCTGAGCACCACGGAGGAATGGGAACACACCCTCCTGGAGGCCCAAAAATTGGTTCTGGGACCCACAGGAGTGCCTACTCTGAACCCTGCAGACATTGACGCCAGATCCCCCCTTGGCATACCTAACTGGGACTACAACACAGGAGATGGTAGGGAGCACGGCAGGGCCTACCACCAGGCTCTGTTGGCAGATCTCAGGGCAGCCACAAGGAGGCCCACTAATTTGACTGGGGTTAAAGATTTGAGGCAGGAAAAAAATGAAAGCCCAGCCACTTTTCTTGAATGCATAATGGAAGCTTTTAGGCAGTCTACACCGTTTGATCCTGAACACGTGGATCATAAGTCGACAGTGGCCATGGCTTTCATTAGTCAGGCAGCACCAGATATTAAAATGAAGTTACACAAAGTTGAACACCTCAGAGAAAAGATCCTTCTAGACTTAGCAGAGAAAGTGTACAATAATATGGATAGTGCAGAGGGGAAGCTGATAAAGGCAGAAAAAAGACAGAAGGGAGACTTGGTTAAAGTGTTGCTGGCCATAACTGTGGATCCCAAGGACGGCCAGCGCCAGCTCAGGGAGATTGCCGAGGACGGAGAGCAGAAGAGAGACCGGGAACATTGCAGAACACCACTAGGTAAGAATCAGTGCGCCTATTGTAAGGAAGGATGCTGGCTGAAAGTCTGCCCCAGAGGAAGAACAAGTCCACGGTGCTTTTTGCAGGGGAGGGCAGTGACTAGCGGGGACGGGATTCAAAGTCCCTTCAGGTGGAGGGGAAGCCAACTGACTTCTTGGTGGACACCGGGGCTCAACATTTGGCATGATTAAAATGCAATAGGCCTATTTCAAATGAGCGATCCTGGGCCCAGGGTACCCCCTGAACCAAACGGTATTCATGGACTACCCGAAGATCAGTGGGCTTAGGTGTGGGCTGGGTAACCCACTCTTTTATGATAATTCCAGACTGACCTTGCTGGGGAGGGACCTACAATCAAAAATGAAAGCTCAGATGCATTTTGGGTCACAAGGGGCACAACTGTTGAGTTCAGATGTGAAGCCCATCCAGGCGCTCCCCTCCACCATTGGCAGATGGATATCGTTTATATGAAAAGCCTTTAACCTCAAATGCATTAATCAAATGGCTTCAGAGATATCCTCAAGCTTGGGCAGAAACGGGGGCTGGGGGCCCTAGGGTTGGTGAGGCATCAGCCACCTGTATTTGTTGTACTCAATCTGGGGCTGACACAGGTGCAGTCAGACAGTACCCCATGTCTCAGCAAGCCAAGGAGGGGATTAAGCCTCACACCCATAGGCTCCTAAGCATAGGTGTTTTAAGGGCCTGTCAGTCCGCCTGGAATACGCCCTTGCTCCCTGTTGACTACAGACCAGTACAGGACCTCAGAGAAGTCAATAAGTGGGTATGGACACACCCTACCGCCCCTAACCTGTACACCCTTGTAAGTTCCTTGCCTCCTGAGAAACGGGGGTACATGGTCCTTGACCTTAAGGATGCCTTCTTCAGCCTTCCCTTGGCCCCTAAGAGCCAAGAATATTTTGCCTTTGAGTAGCACCACCCAGACATCAGCATCAACGGACAACTGACTTGGACACAGCTTCCCCAGGGATTTAAGAATTCCCCCACCATCTTTGATGAGGCCTTACATGAAGTACCTGGGTGAGTCCCAGATGGAAAACCCAGATGTCACACTGTAGCAATACAGAGATGACCTTTTCATTGCAACCACATCCGAAAAGGACTGCCTCCGAGGAACAGAAAATTTGCTCCAAATATTGGGCAAACTAGGATATACAGCCTCTGCCAAGAAGGCTCAGATTTGCAAGTCCCGAGTCACCTATTTGGGATACATCCTCAAGGATGGACAAAGATGGTTGTCTCCAGCCAGGAAAGACACTATCCTCCACAAACCCCACCCCAAAAACCCCAGGCTGAGAGAATTCCTGGCGTCAGCTGGGCTTTGTAGACTGCAGAGATTGCAAAGCCATTATGAGTTAACTAAGGACGAGAATGAGTTTCAGTGGACCCTGAGCATCAGCGGACAGTTGAGACTCTCAAATCAGCTCTCTTGTCAGCACTCACACCGGGGTCCCTGACACTAACTAAGCCCTTCCATCTGCTTGCAGATGAAAGTAAAGGAGTGTCTAAGGGTGTGCTAACCCAAAGATTAGGGCCCTGGAAGAGGCCAGTAGCCTACTTACCAAAAAGGCTGGTAGCTGTCGGATGGCTGCCCTGCCTAAGAACTGTAGCTGTGGTTGCGTCCTTAGTCAAGGATACTGACAAGTTAACTCTGGGACAGAATCTCACTGTAACTACTCCCTATGCAATCGAGGGAGTGTTAAAACAGCCACCTGGGGGCCTGGAGAGACGGCTCAGAGGTTAAGAGCACTGACTGCTCTTCCAAAGGTTCTGAGTTCAATTCCCAGCAACCATATGGTGGCTCACAGCCATCTATAATGAGATCTGGCGCCCTCTTCTGGCGTGAAGATATACACACAGGCAGAGCAATATATATGTACTATGTAAGAAATAAATCATTTAAAAACAACAAAGAAACAAACAAAGAACCAGCCACCTGATGAACGGCTTAGCAATGGCGGCATCACTCACTACGAGGCACTGCTCCTTAATCCAGACAGGATTCTTTTTCAGCCTTCCTCTTCGCTCAACCCAGCCACACTCCTTCCCAGTCCTTTCTAAAAGCAAAACTTCCGCTCTCTGGGACTAGTGACATGGCTCGGAGGGTGAGGAGACTTGCTGCCAAGACTGACAACCTGAGTTCAATCCTTGAGACCAACATGGTGGAAGGAGAGAATCAACTCAATTTAGTTGCCCTCTGACCTCTACAGGAGAGCCATGACACATGAGCAAGCACACACACACGGTAAATAAATAGACATAAAGAATAATGAAATAAGCAAAAAGGAAAAAAAAAGGAGAAAGATTCTATCCAAGCCTGTGAGCTTATTGGGTTACATACTGGAGCATAAATGGCACTGAGACAGATACAATAGTTTAAGGTCTCAAAGCCCAGCCAACCTCCCTCATCCTGTAAGTCCCAGCCCCCCCAAAACCCGGGGCAGCCTAGGGAAGAGGGCACAGTGACTGAAATCTCCAGTGGGGGCCACTGCTGTCACTTCCCAGCTGGGGGTGTTAACTTACTACTGACCGAACTGTCGGTATTTTTCTATTTACTCTTTGGCCTTGACTGTGGGCCAAGGTCTTTGAAGGTCACCACGGCAGCTGTACCGCATGGTGGCGGTGGTGGTGTCAAGCTGGAGGAAGTGAGGTCCTTGTGCAGCCTTTCCCAGCTTTGTTCCCCCTGCACACAGAAAGGCCCACCCGCGGCTCATTTTTTAAGAGTTTTCCTGGTAAGCAGTGTGGAAAAACACTCCAAGCTCAACAAAGCCAGCATCAGGGAAATGACATGCACTCTGCAGAGGTTGCATCTCTTCTGGTTCTGATTCCCAGCACCTGGCTCCCGGCATCCTGTCTAATGTGCATGCCACAATCGACCGTGACTATAACGCTCCTTTGGGGACAGACAACAATAGCTTCCTTCAACAGTGATTGGTCACTCGGGTCCTGTTCCAGCCGGGGAAAGCCTGCTACTTATAGGACCTTAGACTCTCCTAAAGTGTTTTTTTCTTTTAATATTTTCTACTTTTTACATATACATTTATATTATTACACATATATACAATAAACTACATACAGCAAGAAGAACCATGAAACAATTGGGAATTCATAGTGTTTTGGATATTTGTATTTGGCAGCCTTGAAGAAAGCATCTTTCCTATCTTGGTGAATTCTGAATGTAAATCACTATCTTATATCATCTCTATCAACTTAAAACATCTACCTAGACCTAAAAATATCTTAGCCCATAAACAGCTAAGCTTAATTGTAAAAAAATTATCTCATCTTCTACCCCATCAGAGATTTGAGAAGGAATAAAATTCATTACTTAAGTAAACAGGAAGAGCAGGTTAGTAGCTTTCAAAGTGAAAAAAAAAAATGACAGAGACAGTTTGCTGTCTCCACAGTCATCCAAAAACTCTCTATAACATTGGAGCATCATCTTCAGCCCTCTGGCCCAATACATCTGACAGACATATTTGTGAGGCAGGAACTATTGAGGACTTGCTTACCCTGTCTGGCAGAGTTTGGCTGTTGACTCTGCCTGCATCCAAGCTTGCCCATTTTTAGGCAGAATTCTGTTTGTGGCTGAAACGAGGACATTTTGCCCAGTGGCTGGTTTGCCACGTTTGAAGCCAACTCCACAAGGAGGCTCTTTGGTGTTGATCGTCTTCTCTGAGGTAGGCTGGGTGTGGCCAGGGGTTAACCTGTCTTGTTGTCAAAGGATCCTTACAACAACAAAAACATCTTTAAATGTCACATTCTGTAGATTTCTGGGTTTTTTTTTAAGAACTTGTCTAACTACTTTATTTATCTATAAATCACATCTATCTGTTACATCTACGATGTACATTCTTGTGATAAAAATAGACTGGTAACTGACATGACGGTGATTTGATCAACTGAAAATTAACTTGTATAACTTACTTATCCTAAGCAGCCTGCAAACACACCACATATTGGAGGTCAACCCTGTGTTCTACTTGAGTTATATGGGAGTTGGTTATAAGTTACTATTGGTCTTATTCAGAGAGAAAACAAGGTTGGACTCAGGGATTTATCTCCTATTAGAGAAAGAAGGGGGAATATAGAAATATATACGGATGATAGAAAAAAAATAAATTGTTGAGTCTATTCCTCAACTTAAGGCCTTAATTGTTAGTCACAAGGTCATTTTTAATTCATTGATAAAGAATTTTGTATGTTGATGCAAAATAAGTTTATTTTTGATACATTGGTATAGAATTCAAATTTAAGATTATTCTTCACACACACTATATATATATATATATATATGTATGTATATGTATGTATATATATGTATATATGCTCTAATATGAGGTATTGTACTCCTAAAATCTCTTAATGAAACTGGGTACACTGCCTATGCTGGGCAGTTGAGGGCTGTAAACTGACCACAGGAACCTTATCAGCAGCCGAATTTCTACTTTTCTTGCCTGCTCCCCTCCCCCACCCACCACTTCACTAGGGGATTCTAGGCAGGGGCTCTACCACTGAGCCACACCCCAGCCCCTCACTGGGGGATTCTAGGCAGGGGCTCCACCACTGAGCCACACCCCAGCCCCTCACTGGGGGATTCTAGGCAGGGGCTCTACCACTGAGCCACACCCCAGCCCCTCACTGGGGGATTCTAGGCAAGGGCTCTACCACTGAGCCACACCCCAGCCCTTCACTGGGGGATTCTAGGCAAGGGCTCTACCACTGAGCCACACCCCAGCCCTTCACTGGGGGATCCTAGGCAGGGGCTCTACCACTGAGCCACACCCCAGCCCTTCACTGGGGGATTCTAGGCAGGGGCTCTACCACTGAGCCACACCCCAGCCCCTCACTGGGGGATCCTAGGCAGGGGCTCTACCACTGAGCCACACCCCAGCCCCTCACTGGGGGATTCTAGGCAGGGGCTCTACCACTGAGCCACACCCCAGCCCCTCACTGGGGGATTCTAGGCAGGGGCTCTACCACTGAGCCATGCCCCCAGCCCCTCACTGGGGGATTCTAGGCAGGGGCTCTACCACTGAGCCACACCCCAGCCCCTCACTGGGGGATTCTAGGCAGGGGCTCCACCACTGAGCCACACCCCAGCCCCTCACTGGGGGATTCTAGGCAGGGGCTCTACCACTGAGCCACACCCCCAGCCCCTCACTGGGGGATTCTAGGCAGGGGCTCTACCACTGAGCCACATCCCAGCCCCTCACTGGGGGATTCTAGGCAGGGGCTCTACCACTGAACCACACCCCAGCCCCTCACTGGGGGATTCTAGGCAGGGGCTCTACCACTGAGCCACGCCCCAGGCCCTCACTGGGGGATTCTAGGCAGGGGCTCTACCACTGAGCCACGCCCCAGCCCCTCACTGGGGGATTCTAGGCAGGGGCTCTACCACTGAGCCACACCCCAGCCCCTCACTGGGGGATTCTAGGCAGGGGCTCTACCACTGAGCCACGCCCCAGCCCCTCACTGGGGGATTCTAGGCAGGGGCTCTACCACTGAGCCACGCCCCAGCCCCTCACTGGGGGATTCTAGGCAGGGGCTCTACCACTGAGCCACACCCCAGCCCCTCACTGGGGGACTCTAGGCAGGGGCTCTACCACTGAGCCACGCCCCAGCCCCTCACTGGGGGATTCTAGGCAGGGACTCTACCACTGAGCCATGCCCCAGCCCCTCACTGGGGGATTCTAGGCAGGGGCTCTACCACTGAGCCACACCCCAGCCCCTCACTGGGGGATTCTAGGCAGGGGCTCCATCACTGAGCCACACCCCAGCCCCTCCCTGGGGGACTCTAGGCAGGGGCTCCACCACTGAGCCACATCCCAGCCCCTCACTGGGGGACTCTAGGCAGGGGCTCCACCACTGAGCCACACCCCAGCCCCTCACTGGGGGACTCTAGGCAGGGGCTCCACCACTGAGCCACACCCCAGTCCCTTACTGGGGGACTCTAGGCAGGGGCTCCACCTCTGAGCCACACCCCAGCCCCTCACTGGGGGATTCTAGGCAGGGGCTCCACCACTGAGCCACACCCCAGCCCCTCACTGGGGGATTCTAGGCAGGGGCTCTACCACTGAGCCACACGCCAGCCCCTCACTGGGGGACTCTAAGCAAGAGTATAAACACTAAATCATGCCCCCATCTCTGCCTTTGCCGTTGCTACTTACTTTGAATCAGGGTCTTCCTAGGTTGATCAGGCTGGGCTTGAATTCTCTCTGTAACTTGCCCTTACAATTCTCCTGCTCCAGTCTGCTGAGTGGCTGGGATTCCAAGCCTGTACCCCCAGGCCCAGGTTAATTCCTATTCTAGAAAAAACAGCTGACAATGAGCAGGTCAGTCCAGGGGAAGAAGAGAAAGCCTGGGACTAAGCGAGTCTGAGTGGTACTGTGGGGTTGGTGGCGCAGAACACAGACACAGCTTGGGATTTTCACAGCCACAGACAGCTCAGCGTGCTTCCATTTTTCAGTCTGCTGACCTGTCCTTATGCCACGGCTAGTCAGTCTCTCATGGTCTCATCTCACTGCTTAAAACAAGCGATAAAGGTTCGCAGCTACCACAGGATCTTCACAGAAGCAAACATCTGCTAATCAGAAAGTTTCATGCTTCGTTTGCACGCTTGCGGCATCACCACGAAGGTGGCTGGGAGGGACCTGCCAGCTTGTCCCTCAGTACCTGGTCAGCACACAGAGATGCTTAGGGTTCCTAGGACACGAACAAAATTGCTAGGAGAACATCAAAGGAATTGGAGCCTGATGTGGTGGCTGGTGTGTGTCAGCAACCCCGACACTTTCAGGGGTTGATGCAAGAGAATAATCACTTGAAGGCAAGCTTGGCTACACAGCGAGACCTGTTCTTAAAAACAAAAACAATGACGGACTTTCCAAATCGGTAAGTGTGTGGGGCTGGAAAGATGGCTCAGTGGTTAAGAGCACTGTCTTCTCTTCCAAAGGACTTGAGTTCAATTCCCAGCAACCACATGGTGGCTCACAACCACCTATGATGAGGTCTGGCGCCCTCTTCTGGCATGCAGGTGTACACGCAGGCAGAATATTAATTCATAATAAATAAATGAGACAGAGAGAGAGAGAAGCCAGTGTGCCTAACTACAGAGCTGTCTCTCCAGTCCCACACACATGATGTCTTAGTGTCCTGTTGCTGTGAAGGGACACCACAAGCAAGGCAACTCTTATGAAAGAAAGTATTTACCTGGGGCTGGCTTACAGTTTCAGAGGGTTAGTCTTTAGCATGAGGACCATAGCAGATTGCGTGTCACTGGGGCAGCAGCTGAGAAGTACATCCTGACCCACAGGCAGAGGCAGACAGACAGATACCAGGGTAGGGGAGAGAGGTGCACACTGGGCCTGGCATGGGCTTTTGAAACACCACTAACCCACCCCACCGCAACCCCGGTGACACACCCCCGGTGACACACCCCCGGTGACACACCCCCGGTGACACCCCCTCTCAAGTAGCAGCAGCCCCTGGTGCACAAGCATCCAAATACACGAGTCCACAGGGGCTGCTCTTATTCTAGGCATGTGCTTCCCCAGTCTCTACGGGCACTGGGACAAATGGCTCAAAAACCCAGGGTCATTGGGGTTTTGTTGTTGTTGTTGTTGTTGTTGTTTGTTTCTTCCCCAGGGCCCCAACTCTGTCTGCAGTGTACACTAACTAGAGGGCTAGCTTCTCAAGGAATTCAACCTCAAAGAAAGAATCAGAGTCAACCAAGTGTGCCAGAAGTGCTACCCCCAGGCTAGGGTAGGAGTGTGTGTGCTGGGAGGGTTGGAGAGGGACTGTGAGGCAGCTCCCACTGGGCAGGTGGTCACCCTCTATTCACTACAGACGCCCACGGCCACAATATTTTACCAGGTACCCATTGGACCATCCCTTCAGACTTCTCATGGTAACTCTAATGAGCTTTTCTCCACAGAGCTCTCAATATTTCACCATAAAAACATTTTTTTCTTTTAGTGTGCACATGTATGGTGTTTATGGATGTGTATCCTGCCTGTCTTCCATCTGGTGATAGCAACACTGAGATTACAGGCACATGCCACCATACTTGATTGTACATGGGGTCTGAGGATTCGAACTCAGTTCCTCACACTTGTGTAGCAGGTGTTTGACCCACTGAGGACCTCCCCAGACTTTCCCTGCAAAGTGTTTACTTCATTTATCCACTGGCCCTTCATTTACTAAAGCAAAGGCCGAGCCTCCTCTCTACAAATTAGCAGGCAAAGATGTGCATGTATGAGGGACACTGACCCCATAGGAAAATTCTCAGCCTTCCTAATGCTGAGACCCTTTAATACAGTTTCTCGTGTTGTGACAACCTCCAACTGTAAGATTATGTCACTGCTACTTCATAACTGTATTTTTCTACTGTTATGAATCATAGTGTGATATCTGATATGCAACTGCCCAAATGGGTTGCATCCCACAGGCGAAAACCACTGCCATGGGGCACTTTGCAAACCTCAGTACAGGTTGAGGCCAACTTCGAGATATTTTTGGAACATTTGTGTGTATATAATGTAATGTCTTATATCTTTAAGTAGTAAATTGTTTTCCATTTAAGTGGGAGGATGAAATTTTGTGTAGACTTGCTCCACCCTACCCAGGATATGAATCACAGCTTTGCCCAGGGTATCTGTGCAGTATGTATTATCCATCCGGGTGGGACTTAGTTTACACACAAAATTTATTTGTGTTTTATATATGTCTTCTACACATAACCTGAAGGTAATTTTATTCAGTGTTTTGTTGTTGTTGTTGTTGTTGTTGTTGTTTTTGTTTGAAACAGGGTTTCTCTGTGTAGCCTTGGCTGTCCTGGACTCACTTTGTAGACTAGGATGGCCTCAAACTCACAGAGATCCACCTGCCTCTGCCTCCCAAGTGCTGGGATTAAAGGCGTGTGCTGCCACTGACCAGCTTCAGTGTTTTTTAATAACTTTATGTATGAAGCAGTTTATATACACTGAACCATCAGACTTGTGGCATCATTTTGGAGATCTGATATTTCAGATTTTCACATTACAGAAAGGCCTGTGTGGTAAAAGTGGCTGAGCAGAGTAGAACAGTCAGATTTTCATTATTAATTTTCTTTCTCGTTTAGAACCTAAGTTGACTCTTAAGTTCCTCAATGCAAGAGGAAAGGATGACTCCATTCAGTACCAACACTGACGGTAGGGCTGACGTAACTGAGGTGTTCTTGTGGCTCAGGGTCTTATAGTAGATCAATGGATCCAGCTGAACCAATCAGAGTGAGGCATGGGGACCTCAGACTTAGCTAGGAATGTCATGCCAGCTCTACTCACCAGAGTAAAACAACAACAACAAACCACTATCTACAGATAGAAAAATCACATAATTTTTATGCACTCCTACAATTCCTGGACAAAATGGATGAAGCTGAGCTAGCCCACAGCTACACGGAGGCGTCTTGGAAGTACCCGGTTCTTCCTCGTCTGCGTGTGTCTTCACGCTTTAGGGTTTCAGTGACTCCCCATTCAGTAGTGGTCTAAAAATATTAAGTGGAAAATTCTAGAAATGAGTAAGACATAAGCTGTAAATCACGTACCACTCAAACAGGAGGGATGAAACTTGTGTGGTTCTGGCCTGTCCTGCCCGGGGTGTGAAACACGGCTTTGTCGGGCATATCCACCACGTATATGTTATGCCTCACTTTGTGATTCGGGCCGAATCCCCCGAAGATGAGGGAGACGACCGCCATGCTGACTGAGAAGAGCAAATCTTAGAAGCTGGTGCATGGTACGGCGTAACTTTATGATGCTCAGGATGGAGAACAACTGAAGACACGTGCTTTGACTGCATACACCAACGTGGGGAAATTACTGGAAAAAACCGAATGGTGACTTCCAGCAAGGCTGCATCTCCAGTAGGTTCCACAGCCGCCCTGAAAGCGCCACCACAGAGGCATTCCCAGGGGCACTCATAAACAGGAGCAAGAAGGGGGAGGCAGAAGCACCTCGCTTACAATGTGGGGAATGCTGGTGCAGGATAGAGGGTAGGCACAACAGTCAGACAGCTGAGGGATCCGGCCACTAGATTGGTGTCTGAACTTGGAGGAGCAGCTCTGGGAAGCACAGGACGGAGACTACACTGCAGGTCAACACAAGCAACAGAGCATCAGGGGCCTGAGCAGCACAGAGAGGAGGCCTTCCTAGGTGCCCTCGGTAGTAGGAGCACCCACCCCTCCCCCGCTGTAGACTTTCTTCCTGGAACAGCTGGCCAGAGAGTAACAGGACTCCAGTCAGACATGCTGTTCCGGCCTGAAGGTCATAAGTCTCTAGCCCAGCCCAAGTTAGGGTGAGAAGGAAGGGCTAGGCCTCTTCTCTTATCCTGGAAGTCTGAACCCTCTGAGACAGAAGAAAGAATTCACAAGGTCCTGGGACTCCAGAGCGCTGGTAAGGTCCAAGCTGGGCTGGAGAGCCAGGGTCCTCCTTAAACTAAAGTCACCTTCCCCTTGTCTCCAATCAGTGGGTTACAAGGAGCCTTTGCTGTGTTCTCCTGTGAGGAGACCCAGGCTCTGAGCTGGTTTCGCCAGACTCACATGGCTCTAACAGTACAGAGAGTAGCCCTCCCTCCTCTCAGCTGTGGGAGCCTCAGTGCCACCTTCTCTTTGTCTGTCTTAGTGGAGGACCTGAGAAAACCAGGGAAGGAAAGTCTTTGAGTCTGCCTGGCTAGCCATGGTGGAAGCCCACTAGAGACCTGACTCTTTCCTGACTCTTGTGTGTACAGGAAGCATGGTGTCTGGTTCTCAGAGTCTAGCCATAGTGAGCGCACAGGGAAGACACCTGCGGACAGGAACAGCTGTTTGCCAAGCACTCTGTGAACTCAGATCTGGGCTCTGCGTGGATGAGCTCTCGGCACTGGCTGTTTGTTCTGGGACATTCTATCTCTACAGGGCCTTTAGTATGACGGAAAAAGAAATGGAAGCTCAGAGTCATGAGGGTAGGCTGTCAGCAGAGGGGGCAGCATCTCACACAGATCTCTGCCATGCCCCCCCAACTGTACTTGGACAAGGACTCTCTACTTTACCTTTCCTTTCTCTCCCTAAGGGCCTCATTGCTGTCCAAATTGCTCCTCATGGCTGAACTCCTGCCTCTGCTGCCTTGGGCTCCCCAGGGGGCCCAGGGTGGTAACCGGGGCTCACCTGCTTCTCCAGCTGATCAACAGACACAGGCTGACGGTGTCCAGGACCTATCTCCTAAATCCTGGAAGCTCTTGGGGGTGCCTACTATTCACATAACTCCATCCAGTGATGGGGAGTCACCTCCAGGCACCCCAAATCCATCACGCTTTCAGAGTCTGAAGACCCTGGACGTGGAGCCTCTGTCTCAGGACAGGTCAGACTTGGGAATGGGATATGAGGTGTCTTTGCCTTGTCTTTCTCAATGGCCTCAGCTTAAGTGTGGGCTCCTCGTGGTCAATATGCTGACGATCAATCGGTCTAGCCTGATTTAAGCCATGAGACAGATGTGCATATCCGTTATGTTTCTTTTGCATGTAACCAAATAGCTGACAGGACGGCATTACAGGATTTGTGGGGGCTCAGGATTTGAGGGTACCACCCATCACAGCAATGCTAGCTGCCCACATCTCTGAGGACCATGAAGCAGAGAGATGGGAAGACCAGCCCTAGGCTCTCTTTCTCTCCCCTCCTCTTTTATTCAGGCTAGGACCCCAGCTCAGGAGTGTGCTACACACACTCAAGACCTCCCTTCCACCTACCCTAGAGGTGCATGCTCAGACACACTCTCAGCTGTGCCTCATTAGTGCGCTGGTGCGTAACCATCACAACCCACAAAGCTCAGGGACGTGCAGCGGGACCAGTGACTGTGGGCCCAACTGCATGCTGCCAGCAAGAAGACCCATAGCACAGGCTGTGGGTCAGCTCAAGTGTGGGCTCCTCGTGGTCGGTATGCTGAGGATCGATTAATCTGGCCTGATTTGAAGCCATGAGATGATGTGTATGAAACAAAGGTGGCAAATTGTAAACAGAATTTGGTTTATTTGGAAATAAACAGGCTGGGGTGATGGCTCAGCTGTTAAGAGCATGCATTGCTCTTGCAGAGGATCTGAGTTAGATTCCCAGCACCGACACCAGGCAGCTTGCAGCCACTTGTAAGTCTAGCACCAGGGCATCAGATGCCCTCTTCTGGACTACATTACAGCAACACACACAGACACACACTCACACGCGCACACGCACACGCACACACTTCAAAACCATCAAAACAACTTTTCAAAAATTAACTTAAAGCTGGGTGGCTCACTCCTTTCATCTCAGCATTCAGGAGGCAGAGGCAGGCAAAGCTCTGTGAGTTCAAAGCCAGCCTGGTCTAGTAAGCAAGTTCCAGGACAGCCAAGGTTGTTACACAAAGAAACTCTGTCTTTAAAGAAAAAAAACCACAATAATAATAATAATAATAATAATAATAATAATAATAATAATAACCGGGTGGTGGTGGCGCACACCCCTTTAATCCCAGCACTCGAGAGGCAGAGGCAGGAGGATCACTATGAGTTCGAAGCCAGCCTGGCTACAAAGTGAGTCTAGGACAGCCAAGGCTACACAGAGAAACCCTGTCTCAAAAAATAAAAATAAAAAAACACCAACCAACCAACCAAAAAGCAAAAAACAAAAACAAAAAAAGAAAGAAAATAATACTATGGACAAGGCAAAGACGATAAATATTCTTTCTAGCCTCTCTAGTGGGAAGACATATTTCTAAGTGTGTCACAAGCCATCACAAGAGCTAATTCCTGCGGTGGCTTGCAGATAGGAAAAACAAAATTCAAACAAAACGCCTGCAAAGAAAAACTACTTCTGGACCAAGGAGACTGAAACCAAGAGGTTCATGGGCAGAGGGTCAGAAAAGAAAAGAATGCTAATGTCTGGCCTTGAATACAAAGAAGTGTGTGCTGGGGTTTCCTCCCAACAGTGGGTGCTGGGTAAGAGCAAATGTTCAGGAGGCAACTCTGCCTCTATGGAAAAAGTCTCAGGAACACGGTGACCAAGTGGGAGGGAAAAGCAAACTGCCAAAGGCTACAATAAGGCTGAACTGTACATGGTTCAGAGATACTGAGCAAGAGGCTGGCTTGTTGATGCCTTTGCTGTAGCAAAGTCACACAGGAGGGAACACACCGACCTCAGGACAGTAGGTACCCTGCGTGCCCAGGCAGAGAAAAGAAGAGAAAGCGCTTGAGCCTTTGGTGGTTAACTGTTACAGTGTATCTGTTTTAAAAGTGTAAAAAAAATTTTTTAATGTGTCTTCTTGAGATCTGTGCCTATGCGTGTGGCGGCCAGAAGAGGGCGCCGGATCCCCTGGAGCAGGGAGCCTAACTCCGGTCCTTTGCAGTTCGTACTCTGAACCACCAAGCCAGCTCTTTAGCCCTGTTTGCTTTTGAGACATGGTCTTGCTTTGCAGTCTGGGCTGACCTCAACCCCGTGGTCCTGTGCTTCAGCCTCCAGAGTGCTGGAACGACTGGTGTGTGCCACCACGTGGGATGGAACAGCTAGCCAGTCCCTTCCTCCTCCCTCCCTCCCTGCCTTCCTCCCTCCCTCCCTCCCTCCCTCCCTCCCTCCCTGCCTTCCTGCCTTCCTCCTTCTTTCCTTTCCTTTTTTCTTTTTTTCCTTTCTTTTTGAGACTGAGTTGCCTGAACTCGACAAGCCTGAACTCTGTATGTAGACCAAGCTGGACTAAACTCACAGTAATCCTCCTGCCTCTGCCTCCCAAGTGCCTCTGAGGCCCGTCAGAGCCTCATTTAAAAAAAAAAATCCAACTAAAATGACCAGCCACCCAAAGGAGAAGTCTGAAGTGATCTGGCCAAAAAGTCTCCCAATTAAATCCTTTAATAACTTTCCATTGTCCTTAGATATATTTCAGACTCTTCGGTGACGTTAATAAGCCTTTTATGCGTATTTATTGCATATGATAGTGGGGACGCAGATGCCCATTATACATTTTCCTATTTGACATAAATACTCTCTACTTAAATAATGTAAAGGTTTCTGGGGTTGGTGGTTCCTGACTGCAATCCCAGCCTGTAGGAGGCTAAGGCAGGAAGATGACAACTTCGAGCCCAGCCTCAGCTAGGTAGCGAGTTTGAGGCCAGCCCAGGGTACATACGGAAACCCTGAATCTCCCTCCACCCCACCCCCAACGCCCTCGCCGCCAAATAACATGTCTTTCAAAGAGGAAACAAGCAACGGAAATATAGCAAGACCAGCAGACGCTGAAGGATGGAAGGCAGCCACGGAAGAAGTAGGAGCTTCCTGGTGAGGAAGGCATAGCAGTGGTCCCGAGGCGGGAGGCAGGTGGGAGGAGCGAGGTGAGGCTGACGCCTCGAATGAGCCACCAGGAGACAAGGGGGGGGGGGGGGCAAGAAGTCAGACAGGTGAAAAGGGGCCCAATCAGGAGGTCTCCGGAAACCAAGGTGAGCACTTAGTCGGTAAAAGGAGTGGGGTGGAGCCAGGGTAGACTTAAAGCCAAGAGGGCTCTGGCCTGTACTTGGCTGTTAGTGGCTTTCTGGCTGCAAGTGGTGACAGAGTGGGGCGGGGATGGGAGCTGACCAAGGCAGGACCGGGATCTACTGAAGCTGGACAAGAGGCTGAAGGCTGGAGAGGGGTAGGGAGAAGTCCCTGGACTGGGCGGCTCGGTCCCAAAGGCAGAGTTCACTTTGTGTTCTCCAGCAAGGACGACAACCACCCTCGGCTTGCAGAGGTGGGTGCAGGGTTGGCTGGCACAAGAATTCGTCCTACTCTGCAATGTATGGTCATTTCCCGTCTTGAGGCTAGGCAGGCTTCCCAGCATTAAAAGCGCTGATGAGCTCTGCCCCTGCGCTGTTCTAGGGGAAACCCCTTGCCTCCGAGGAGGGGGCGCCTCTGGCCTTGGGGACTTGCCCAAGCTCACCGCACAGCAAGAGCCAGTGGGCTGGAGGCTGACTTGGTCTGCAGCAATAAACTGGGGAAGTCCCCACACAGTGGACGCTTCTAGGGCAGGAACTGAGGCTTAGAGACTGGGTGGGGGGAGAGCGGGAAGAGGCTTTCCACCCCTCAGCTGCGGTTACCCCCCAGACTTCCGCCCCAGGCCAGTTCTCCCCAGCATCCGCCTGACACCCACCACCCCACTTGTCAGCTTCTCCCAGGTTCTCCTCTGGGTCCTAGGAAGAACCCCAGGGTGTTTAGATTTGTTTTCTTGGTTTGCTAGTTGTTTTGAAGACAAGCTCTCATTCCAGTCTGGCCTGGAACGTCATTATGTAGCCCAAGCTGGCCTCGAACTCACGGCAATCCTCCTGCCTCAGCCTCTGGAGTGCTGGGATGTCAGGCATGCTCCATCACGCCAGGCCCAAGCTGCTCATTTTAATAAAATTTCCTTCTGTCCATCGGTTGGTGCAGGTCTCCCAGCCGGTCTCTTCCCCAGCCATCTAGGCCGCGCTGGCGTCCAGGTCCCCCTCCCGGCGGGGGCGGCGCCGTGACGCGCGGGGCGGGAGCAGGAAGGGGGTGTCGCTGACGCCGAGGCGGCCTCCGGCGGCTCCGGCCTTTTGTGCGGGCTGCAGGGTCCGGTGGGGGCGGCGGCCGTGGCAGGCGAGGCCCGGGAGGTCCAGCTCAGCGCAGCCGGCCGGGTCCTGCCCTGCAGCCGGGGCGCCGCATCCATGTTTGAGTAAGCACGGGGCCTGGGGGTAGGGAGCGGGGACCGCGGCGGGATCCGGCCGGGGCAGGGGGCCGGAGCGGGGGTTCCCGAGCTCTTGCATGTAGGGGCGACCCCGATGGGGACCAAGAGCGGGGACACGTGTCTCGGGGTGTTTTGGGGGCTTGCAGCTTGCCTGCGAGGCCCGAGCTTGGGGCGTCACTGCCGGCCTGGGACACGTAGGAGTAGCGGGGTGCTCCCCCAGGCCTGAATAGTCCCTCTTGAGGAGCCCTGCCCACCCCACCCCACCCCCGGCTCCCAGGACCACCGCGAGCAGCCCCGCAGAGCCCCGCAGTACTGGGCAGGCCCCCTCAGCTCCTCGGATCCGTGGTCCCCGTTTGCCGTGGCGACTCGGGGAGGGAGCTTCTTTGAGCCTGAGATCTGGGCGGGGAGGGGGGGGTGACCCCCTACTCCTGCCTGGTCCCCTGTGCCTGCAGGTTGCCGTTTGTGATTGTGTCTTGAAAGTGACTGGGCTCTGCGTGTGGTGTGTGTGTGTGTGTGTGTGTGTAACAGCTGGGATCCTTTGAGGCAGTGTTTGTGTGGCTGTGTGTTTTCTATCATCTTGTGTCTGATGGCTACCAATCAAGTCAAGTGCATCTCCGGCTCCTGTACCCACTATGGTTGGGTGTGAAGCATGTCTCATTTTCTTTGTGGCACCATGTGCAAATTACAAATTCTGAGCTTGTGCCTCATTGTGATTTTAGTGTCTTGAGGCGGGTTTGGGCATTCCACTTAAATTCCTTGGCTGGCTGTGCCTGGAATTTACCATGGATTACATCTGCGAGCTACCGCTGTGTGAGCCTGCATTGTGATATTACCGTGTGTGTGTGTGTGTGTGTGTGTGTGTGTGTGTGTGTGTGTGTGTGTTTGGGGCTCTGCTGCTGTGTGCCTGTCACCCATATTTGAAAGTCTTTTGACTTGGTGGGCAAGTAGAAACTGTCCTCTATGACAATGGTGTCGTCTGGAGCCCTGCGGTGGCTCATTTGCCTCTGGTTCCATCCATGGGAGAGTCCCCGTGTGTCCAAATGCGGCATTGTTACATGTCCCTGGGTGCATATGAGATTCCGTGTCTCCCAGACCCTCTGTGGCTTTGTCTGTGAAGAGAGACAGAGAGACCCCTTGTGGCTTTCTCGGCTGAGGACCCTCCCTCCTGGGACGTTGGGTGTAACCTTAACTGCTTTGTAAAGCACACCCCAGGCCTCACTTTAATATCTGGTACAGCATTATTAGCAAGACCCTCATAGTTGTGGAATGTCAGGGTTTCTGTCACTGTGCCAGCTGATGGTTCCACCCCTCGTGCCTTCAGAACTAGCCTTTGTTGTCTCTGCCGATGACCACCTTGAAGTCAGAGGCGCACTCGGGATGCATAGGGTGACCGATGACTTCTTCCCTTAGGAATGAGTGTCTGGGTCACTGGGGCCTGTGACTAGGTGATGTGTGAGTAGTAGGTGGTTGTGGGTTTTGCTGTTGTCTTGGCCTTCAGTGTCTCTGTAAAACTTTCCCGTGGCTGCATAGCTTGGGCTTACTGTATTCTCTGAATTTGGAATTAATTCTGAGGCTGTGTGACTATTGCATATTTGTTTTTTTTTTTTTTTTTTTTTTTTTTTTTGGTTTTTCGAGACAGGGTCTCTCTGTGGAGCCTTGGCTGTCCTGGACTCGCTTTGTAGACCAGGCTGGCCTCGAACTCACAGCGATCCGCCTGCCTCTGCCTCCCGAGTGCTGGGATTAAAGGCGTGCGCCACCACGCCCGGCTTCTATTGCATATTTGTGATCTCTGTGTGTGTGTGTGTGTGTGTGTGTGTGTGTGTGTGTGCGCTCTCTCTCTCTCTCTCTCGCTCTCTCTCTCTCTGTGTGTGTGTGTGTGTGTGTGTGTGTGTGCGCTCTCTCTCTCTCTCTCTCTCTCTCTCTCTCTCTCTCTCTGTGTGTGTGTGTGTGTGTGTGTGTGTGTGTGTAATTTTCCTGGCATTTGTATACAAACATGGGATACTTACAATGCTGATTGTTTATGCTTCTAACACTCCTGTGTGTGTTAAGGACACACGGACCTCCCCCGCCTGCAGGCAGGTTTGCAGTGACCCTGTGCCTCCCCAGCCAGCATTCCCTTTCCCACACACCTGTGTGTGTGCTCTTGGCCCTCTGTGCAGAGGCAGCTTCTGAGCATCTGCCACAGTGAAAACACCATTCTCTTCCGAGTCCCCGCCCCATAACGGTCCTCCTCTCGCCACTTTGACCCCTCCCTTCACTCGGCCAGGAGTGGCTGGCTGGCTCGGGCCGCCCTAGGGCTCTGTTGCTGGCCCTTAAGAACTTCCTCTTCCATCCAGGGGCAGGAACTGGGGGTGCGCTTGGCTTGTCTGTGCCTCCAGCATGCCAGCGGATCTGGGCAGGTGGGGTCGGGGGTCACCTTCTCCCTAGAACCATACACGGTGGCCCAGGGTCGTCAAGCCTTCATTGGGAACCCACGTGCCCTCACTCTGCTGGCTGTCCACTGTTCTCAGACCTGCCAGCCTCAGTCCTGGCCCTGAACGCGATGTCCTGAGAGAGTCTAGTACCGTCGTCCCCCACACTTTGCCAGCTCTGTTCTTTGTCCTCAGCCCTTAGCCTCGGTGAGCCTTGCCCAGTTAAGCTTTTGCAGTCTGGCTCACTTAAGAAACCCTCTCTGCTCCTAATTAGTCAGAATTCAGTGTGCATCGGATTTTAAGTTGAGGTTTTCTGACGGGTTGCGGGGGTGGAGGGGAGGCGGTGAAGGAGCTTAGAGTTTACATTTCAGTTTTGTTTCTTGTTTTGTTTTGCTTTGCTTTGTGGCAGTCCTGGGATGGAGTCTGGGCCTTTGTCCATGGTGGGCACCTTTCAGGTTCTAGCAGGCAGATTCTACTCACACCCCCAGCTCCTCGCTGGTGATGCGCTGATGAGCCACACCCCTGCCCCTCACCAGCAGGTTCAAGGCCCTTTAGCTACACATCCCCAACCCTGGAGTCTTTAAGACAGAATCTTGCTATGCAGCCTACACTGCTCTCACACTCATGATCATCCTCCTGCCTCAGCCCAGGAGTACAGCATTAACAGGAGTATTCCACCACCTCTGTCTGGAATCTGGACACTGATAGTGGTAGTGTTCTGGGGGATCTGTGCTGAGCGTCACAGCAGTGGCAGTTGTCAGAAGCCACTGTCTTAATTTCTGTGTCTTTTTTCTGATGGTCTGGCTCCCTGGTTAGTGCAGGCAAGTGGTTGGAATCTGTTGTTTACAATGTGTCCCCACTGCCAGCTACATGGGTAGATGTTTTGTGTATGTTTATATAGC
The DNA here is from genome assembly GCF_964271855.1 of Acomys minous. Lineage (NCBI taxonomy): Eukaryota > Metazoa > Chordata > Mammalia > Rodentia > Muridae > Acomys > Acomys minous. The sequence goes on along the minus strand of NC_140502.1, from coordinate 26,565,329 downwards.
GTTAGGAAAGCCTATGGCAGCGACTGAGGTCCCTCCAGGGTCAGCATAGCTTCTTGGATATTTCCTGGAAGGTTGGTGGTAAAGCTGTTGCTCCATTTCTGCAGCTGTGCCAAGAGAAAGCTGTCATACCTGGCTTCTTTGTCCCTTTGTCTCACATCCCATTTCTTCTCCAAGTAGCCATGGGAGGTAAGAACACTGGGTGAAAGTCAGGCTAGGGAAGGTGCAGATGCTGGCACAAGGCCCCACAGGGAAGCGTTGATGGTTCTAAGACTAGAAACCTTTGGGGCTCTGGGAGGGAACAAGCAAGCCTGATCGCTTTGCTCAGGTCATGGTAGAGCGTACTTATGGGTACCTGGCTCGGCGGGAGAAGGATGCGGGGCCAGGAGGCAGCACCTCACTGGCAGAGGCTCTGAGAACAGAGAAGACAAGAGGGACCAGCAAAAGGCTGTGTGACTTCAAATAGAACGTGGAGATGCGTCTGTCAAAAGTTTGGGGATAAGTTTCCCATACACCAGTGGGGGAAGAACATGTGAAGTAGAGGGAAGAATGAAGGGAGGAGCCAGGCAAGAGCCGTGGGCTTTCCTGGGGTGAGGAGGGTGAGAACCCCTGACAACCAGGAAGCTGCTGACCTGCTCAACGTGGGAACAGGCTTTCTCGGGCTGTAAGTTGGGATAGACTGAGTCAGACACTGAAGCGTGGTGACCAGAGGCACTGGCTTGGCCCAGGGGGGTCAGTAATGGCTCAGGCCACTGTTTAGATCCTTTTATTTAGCTGCATTGTTAAGATTCTGCCTCAGTCTGCCTACCTGTGATGTCACTGCTTACCTGCCACGGGGGCATGGCCCTGCCCTGGGCCATAAAAAAGACAGACTGACACTCTCTCTCTCTCTCTCTCTCTCTCTCTCTCTCTCTCTCTCTCTCTCTCTCTCTCTCTCTTTCCACGTGCATCTCCAGAGATGGTTTCTTTATCTCCTTGTTAAACTCCTTAAGTGGATCTGTTGCGTGGTGTGATTCCATCCCTCTGTTCAGTTCCGCCGTTCACCCCTAACCTCCGCCTCTCACTTTTTAACATTTGGACACTTTTTAACACACATAATTTACTAAGGGAATTTACTTTATAAGAGTCATGTGAACACCTCTCTTGCGCCCCATCCAAGCCTGGCTGAGGCACAGTGGGAACTAGGACAACCCAAGGCTTGTCTCCATAAGCCCATAGAACTGTCATCATAAAAAGTCACAGCGGAGCCGGGCTGTGGTGGCACGCACACCTTTGATCCCAGCACTTGGGAGGCAGAGGCAGGTGGATCGCTGTGAGTTCGAGGCCAACCTGGTCTACAGAGCGAGTCCAGGACAGCCAGGGCTACACAGAGAGACCCTGTCTCAAACAAAAGTCACAGCTGGGATGATT
>NC_140502.1:26553922-26558922 GCF_964271855.1 Acomys minous | reverse complement strand
CAGAGCGCCTCATCGTGGGTGAGTCTCCATGCGCCCAGCCCCAGTGTCTGGCCTGGATCGGAGCCCCTGTCCTCCCTCCTGCCTCCCTGCTGGCCCGTGGGCTGCCGGGCCAGAGCGTGTGACTCAGGTGTCTGCCTGTCTCTCCCTCCGCCGCTCTCAGATTACTCCTGCGCCCTGCAGCGGGAGATCCTTCTCCAGGGCCGCCTCTACCTCTCTGAGAACTGGATATGTTTCTACAGCAACATCTTCCGATGGGAGACCACAGTGAGTAGAGCCGCGGGTGGATACAGAGGGGCCTCGGGCGGCAGCGTTTCCGGCTGGTTCTCACTGTCCTGCTCTGTCTTTAGATTTCCATTCAGTTGAAGGAAGTGACCTGTCTGAAGAAGGAAAAGACGGCTAAGCTCATCCCCAATGCTATTCAAATTTGTACGGAGAGTGAGAAGGTGAGTGGTAGACCCGATGTGGGCAGCCGTGTGCCAGGATCGCGGCAGGGATGCCCTAACTCACCCAGACACGTCCATCAGAGCAGAGCCCCATTTGTGTTGGGCACCTGGCCTGTTTCTTCTCTCAGCCTTGCAGTGGTCCAGCTCCCCTCTTTTTGAGTAGAGCACCTACAGTATCCTGCCTATGCAGCGTCCTCACATAGATGTCCTATAATTCAGTGATCCTAACATTTCCCACAAATCCAGCAGTTCAGATGCCTGCACCCAGGCAAAGCTGAGATAGGAACCCAGGGCTTTATGCCTTCCAGGCAAACACTCCACCACTGAGCCATCTTCATAGATCTTGTTTGTTTGCTCTTTGGTTTTTGGGGTTTTTGGGGGGGCGGTAGGGTCTCTTACACAGCCCCGTCTGTCCTGAAACCCACCATGTAGTCCAGGCTAGCCTTGAACTCACAGAGATCTGCCTGCCCTTGCCTCCCCCCGTGCTGGGATCAAAAGCTTGGTTCTTTGTCTTAAATATTAATTTCTTTTTATTTTATGTGTATGGCTGTTTGTCCTGCATGTTATGTGTACCATACCGAGGCCAAAAGAAAGCATAGATCTCCTAAAACTGGGGTTAGAGATGGCTGTGAGCACCTGAAGTGGGTGCTAGGAACCCAAGCCAGCTGCTCTGCAAGAACACCGCTAACCACTGTGCCGTCCCCCCAGCCCCTAGACTTTGTTTGTTTTTGAGATGGTGGTCTGACTGTGTGGCTCAGGCTGACCCCAAATTCCAAATCTTGGCTCCACCTCCCTAGTACTGGGACAGCACCACACATGGCATTTGCCCTCAATTACCGCCTCCCATCCGTTTGGCTGAAAGATGGCTATGTCACTCTGGAAACAGGAGTGGAAACAGGAAACAGGAAGGACTGAGGAAAGACTCAACAGCCCAGAGCTGCAAGAGTTAGCCATTTCTGGCAGGAAAGAGAGCTAGGAGAGTGCACTGTCTCAGTTCCAGGCACTGGGGAAGGCTCCATCTCCCACATGGACCTCAGGAGCCTCCTCCCCACTGTAGTGACCACGGGTGCCCTTGTCCATCCTCCCGCTCTGTGACCTCATGCCCCTGTCTTTGCAGCATTTCTTCACTTCCTTTGGGGCCCGAGACCGCTGCTTCCTCCTTATCTTCCGCCTGTGGCAGAATGCTCTGCTTGAAAAGGTATGAGTGGCGTTCAGGGTGGAGGATGGGACTAACCAGGGAGAAGCCCAACTTCATAGGAGACTCCCGGCTCCTCCTCATGGCACCAGGCCAAAGGCCAAGAGCTCCAACTCCCTGATGGAGGACAGGAATTGTTTGGTCCCTCATGCAGAGGGAAGCCCCCATGAGAGGTGCTGCTATCGGGGAGGGAGGGGCATGAAGGTGACACCGCCCACCGGGCCCCACCTTTTCCAACCCCCTCCCCTCTGTGTGCCTTGCCGTCTCTGGGACACTCATCTCCCAAGGCAGCTCCGGAGTGCCCTTCCTCAAAAGAATCTCCAGCAGGGTGGATTAGGCATTGCTGGGGCTCTGATCTCAGCGCTGTCACCTCCCATCTGGGTGACCTTGGATGGGCTACTGGGCACATCTCATCTTGAAGTCCTGACAGGGTTACACTGGTATCTACTTCGAGTTAGCACTTAGCACGGAGCTTGTAAAAGTGCCAGGGGCTGCCGCTGCCCTGACTGTTATCATTGGTTGTAATTATTTCGCTGTCGTTGTGGCCTAGCCAATCGGTGGGCAGTGGGAAGCCCAGGGCTTCTGAGGATGTATAGAGGCAGGTGAAGGCAGGACAGCATAGGGGGCGAGAGCTTGCGCTCTTCTGGGAATCCCTAGGGTCATTTGCGTGACCTTGAGCACATGACTTACCCTTACGGAGTTTCCGCATCTCTCTCAGTAAAAATGGGAATCTTCTCTGTGGACTTAGTAGCCCAGGGCCCAGGCTCTGCTGAAGGAGGGTGCCCACCAGGTGGAAATGGGTGAACTTGGAGTGGGTAGCTAAGCCGCCCTCTTGTGGAAGCCAGGGGAACTGTTGGGACCGGCCGGAGAAACAAGAGGCCAACCTCATATCCCTTGTGCCTAGACGCTGAGTCCCCGAGAGCTTTGGCACCTGGTCCATCAGTGCTATGGTTCCGAGCTGGGCCTCACCAGTGAAGATGAAGACTATGTCTCCCCTTTGCAGCTGAATGGTCTTGGGTAAGCTGGAGGTAGAAGGTGGCTCAAAGAGATGTCGGGATCTGCCGTCTGGGGACTGTTGACAAACATGAGCTTACTGTGCAAAGCCTGGCAGAGGACAGCACAGAGAGCGTAGCACGCGGAGGCTTGAGGATCCAGCTACCCCCCACGTCCTTCTTCTCCTTGCAGGAGTCCCAAAGAGGTGGGAGATGTCATCGCACTCAGCGACATCACCCCCTCAGGGGTGGCTGACCGGAGCCAGGAGCCAAGCCCTGTGGGTTCAAGGCGTGGCCATGTCACCCCAAACCTCTCTCGAGCTAGCAGTGATGCAGACCATGGGGTGAGCAAATGGTTGCTTACAGGGAGCTAGGGAGAGGGTGGAAATGGAGGAAGGAGCATGGACGACCAATAGAGGGACGGGGAGACTGGCAGAAGAATGAGACGGGTGGAGAGAGGAAGACAGACAAGGTACACAGGAAAATACGGCAGAGTAGAAGAAAAGGAAGGAGACAGAAGAGGAGTGAGATGGATGGATGGATAGATAGATAGACAGACAGACAGACAGACAGACAGACAGACAGAGACCAGTGGGCAGCAAAGCATCAGGCCAAGCATTCGCATAAGCCCTCATCACCGGGGCCTCTGTCAGGTACAGAAACATGTCTCTAGAGCTGGTCACTCTGGCCAGGGTGTAAACTTCAGCGTACCGAACTCTTGCAGCCAGAGTTAACCTGTGGGAACCCTTGGGCTGGGATCAAAATATGGAAAGGCTATATGGAGCTCTTCTCTGCAGGCCGAGGAGGACAAAGAGGAGCAGCCAGCCAGCCAGCTGGATGCCTCCTCCAGCCAGACGGTGACCCCAGTAGCAGAGCCTCCGAGCACTGAGCCAGCACCTACCTCCTTGGGCCCCTTGGATTTGTTGTCAAGAGAGGAGCTATTGACAGACACAAGTAACTCCTCTTCATCTACTGGAGAGGAAGGTGAGGCAGGAGGCCCCAGCTCGTCCACTTTGGTTATACCCACTTCGGGGCCAGTGAGAGGGGAAGGCGCTGGTGCACAGGGCAAGGTGTGCAGGTGGCCAGGGGTGGTTCTCGAATGGCGCACCCTGAGCCCAGCATTCGAGGTCATGTGGCCTGAAAAGTCAGGCTGTAAAATTGGTTACGTTAAGGGTTTTTCCCCCCTATATTAATTTCCAGGTAGACTTTACTCTTGTGAGCACAGAGACAGAGAGCCCTAGGCCTGGCTACCTGACAGTGACTACAGCAGAAATCCCAGATTGGTTTCCAGTGGTCTGACATGATAAATTATTCCAATTGACTGTAGAAGTTTGTGGCAGTGGGCACCATTGTGGTGGCTTTTATTGGCTGGGCCGGGGTGTGTGCCCACCTGGGGCCAATCCTTATGGTGTACGAAGGACTGAGTATTGTTCTAGGTTCCTAGGTATGCCCCTCTCTCTCTCTCTCTCTCTCTCTCTCTCTCTCTCTCTCTCTCTCTCTCTCTCTCTTCAAGACAGAGTTTCTCTGTGTAGCCTTGGCTAACCTGGACTCACTGGCCTCGAACTCACAGCGATCCGCCTGCCTCTGCCTCCCGAGTGCTGGGATTAAAGGCGTGCGCCGCCACCCCAGGCTCCTGAGTGTCTCTTGTTCAGGAATGAGTTTGCCCCTCCACCCCGGAAGCTGGGGAGTGAGTTAGGGAAGGGACAGGTGTACCCACATACCGAGGACCCTTTGTCTCCCAGGTGACCTGGCTGCTCTGCTTCCCGACCTCTCCGGCCGGCTCCTCATCAACTCTGTCTTCCATGTGGGTGCTGAGCGGCTGCAGCAGATGCTCTTCTCAGACTCACCTTTCCTCCAGGACTTCCTGCAGCAGTGCAAGTTCACAGGTCAGGGGGGCAAAGGACGCAGGGGCTCCCTTGTTAAGCATCTGCAGGAGCAGGGAGCGCGATGCCTTGGAGAGGGGTTCCAGCCTCTTTGTGTCTCAGTTTCTTCTGCACCCTGGTGCACTTGTGGTGCTCGCATTAGCGTGAAAAGCACAGGTCACTACTGGGAAAGGGCCTCAGGCCACAGCTACCCTAAGATGCTAACCAGTGCCTGCTGTCTGAGTCCTAGAGTACTGCGGAGCAATGGAGTGTCCAAGGCAGACAGTATATGATTAGACTTGGTTTTAACCAGATGTTATTCCTGGGTAGACCCTTGATAGGTAGAACTAGACACAATCCTCAGGAGACTAGAAGACAGTGGAGCTGGGCTGGGGAGATGTCTCACTCCCTGAAGTGCATTCTGAGCAAGCATGAGTTTGATACCCAGAACCCATATTTAAAAAGTGAGGTTCTGGGCCAGCAAGATGGCTCAGTGAGTCTACATGGT
>NC_140502.1:26516422-26551422 GCF_964271855.1 Acomys minous | reverse complement strand
ATGCCCAGCATATGTTCAACTGTTAAACATCTATTCTAGGCCTCGGGGACAAAACTTCCCCCATTAGGGACCCCAAACTCTACTGGAGAAATTTCAGTGAATTAGGTGATTGCCAAATGTCCTCCAATTCACCATCTCACTTGGCTTTGGAGAAAATCACAGGACAGCAGAGTGAGGGGCCAGGGGAGTATATCCTGACTATGATGATCAAGGGTTAGGCCTTCTGAGAAAGGAATCTTTCCTAATAGCCAGAGGAAGTGGGGTGGGAGCTTCCATCCAGAAGCCAGTACAAGGACCCTGAAGTAGGAGTATGGGAGTAGCTGGAGTAGTAGGAGTAGCTGGAGTGGTAGGAGTAGCTGGAGTGGTAGGAGTAGCTGGAATGGTAAGAGTAGCCTGGAGTGGAGAAGTAGAAGGTGAGATCCAAGATCCATGATAGTTCATGAAGCTTTGCAGGGTTTCATGGGGGCAGGGAGCTTGACCATCAGCTGAAGCGAGGTGCATTCAGGACAGGGGTGAACCCAGAGGACCCTGAATGGACTCCACACACAGGCTCCTTCTGGCTACAAATGTGGACAGGGGACAAGAAGAGGCCTCCCGCTCTGTCATGTAGGGCCAGGGCCAGTTAGGAGTGCCGTAAAGGACAACAGATGGGGTCTGGGTAGGTTTCACAGGTGGAGAGCAGGCCTGATAATCTCACCACCGAGGAGTCTGGGACCAAAAGATCCCAAGTTCAAAGCTGCAGAGTGAGTTCAAAGTTGTCCTGGCCACCAGGCACGGTAACCCACACCTGTAATCCCAGCACTCAGAGAGGCAGAGGCAGGAGGATCTCTGTGAGTTAGAGGCCACCCTGGTCTACAAAGTGAGTCCAGGACAGATAAGGCTACATAGAGAAACCCTGTCTCAAAACAAAAACAAAAACAAAAAAACAAAAAGAAAGTTGTCTTGGGCAAGACCCTGTCACAGGAAAAAGAAGAAGAAGGAGGAAAAGGAAGAGGAGAATGTTGGTGTGAAATCCACCAGAGAAGGGCTGGGGGTGGCTCAGCCACTGAGCTCTTGCTTAGCAGGTAGGAGTTTCTACCCCTAGTACAGCCAAAAGCCAGAGACTGTTACAGGTCGATCCTTAAAGTGTCACCCAAATCTGGTACACGCCTGTAATTCCCAGCACTCAGGAGGCAGAGGCAGGCAGTTCTCTAAATTTGAGGCCAACCTGGTCTACAAAGTGAGTCCAGGACAGCCAATGCTACACAGAGAAACCCTGTCTCAAATAAATAAATAAATAGATAAATAGATAGAAAAGTGTGACTTAAGTGTAAATGTGTCTGGAAGCAGAAGAGGCCAATGCCTGAGTTTGAGGTGTTTAGCCTGAGCCCCTGGAAGGATTGCTTCTCAAGACAAAGACCACCCCCCCCAAATTAGACGATTCCCCTCCAAACCTAACCTCTCTGTCGCCGTCCTAGTGTGTCCTCAGAGATCCGCTACCGAAAGCAACCATGGAGCCTTGTGAAGTCTCTCATTGAGAAGAACTCGTGGAGCGGCATTGAAGATTATTTCCACCACCTGGGTAGGGGACTGAAGGCTGGTGCCTCGGGGGCAGCTGTGACCCAGCTGGGGACAGACCTACTGAGCCAGCTCTTGTCCCTCAGAGCGAGAACTCGCCAAGGCAGAGAAGCTGTCCCTGGAGGAAGGAGGGAAGGACGCTCGCGGACTACTGTCAGGCCTGCGGAGGCGGAAGCGGCCCCTGAGCTGGAGGGGCCACGGAGATGGGCCTCAGCACCCAGACCCGGACCCCTGCACCCGGACCAGCATGCACACCTCAGGTGTGTTACCTGATAGGGAGCTGGAGGAAGTGGCCTCTGGGGTGCACCTGGCTCACCCCAAGTTGCTGTTTCACAGGTTCCCTCAGCTCTCGATTCTCGGAACCGTCCATGGATCAGGGCGCCGGGGCAGGCATCCCCAGCGCTCTGGTTCTCATCAGCATTGTGTGAGTAAAGAGCCTGGTGTGGGTCTGCAGCCTGGCTGTACAGTGTGGATCACATGCTTGGCCTCCCTGGGCCTCTGCTTTTGTTGGGGGTGTGGGCTCAACTCAGAGCAAGACTGCATGAAATGCTGTTTGGGATACATCCGGCAGCGTCTCCACGTGCTGCTCAGTTTGTCTTAGAGAAGTTTTTCCTGCTGGGACAGCAGCCATCTTGGGGGCCATGGGAAATCAGAGGAGGTCTGGAAGAAAAGACAAAGTATGTGGAGTTGGGTACTCAAGAGAAGTCAGGTTGTGGATACATTGTACTCTGGTTTTTCTGCGCCCTATTCCTGAGGTGAATGAGGCTGGAGACACGCCAGTGACCAAGAGTCCCATGGGAACGGCGGGGAAGTTGGAGAGCTGTCGCCAGATCAGAGGGAAGGGGCTGGGCTGGTATAAGAGGTCATGGCAGGCAGAGATGGGAAGCAATCACAACTTCGGGGATCCAAGGATGGCTGAGCTGGGACTCCGAGGGGCTTGGGCAGGGACACCGGACATTTGGGGACCAGCGTGTATGGGAGGACAGCACACTGAGGAAAAAAGACCCACCCCACCCCAAGCTTGGAGCTCACCCTGGCCACAAGCTCAGCCTCATGAAGCCTCGGTTCCCTAAGATCACCCAGGAGGGACCTTGTGGTCTTCTGGGCTCAGAGGTAGATGCCCTGGGTGGAGGGCTGGGCACCAGCACCGCCCCGAGCATTTCTCACATCTCCGTCTTCCCCTCACTGCCTCCGCAGGATCTGTGTGAGGTAGGGCCTTACATCCTCCCTCTGCCACCCCCGCCCCTGTATTGCAGCTCATCCCCCTGCAGCATCTCTCCCTGCTCAATGTCTCCGGGCCCTTCCTGGAAAGGTGGCTTAATGTGGCCAGCAAGCATGTAGGCATGACGTAGGTCAGAATGTGAGCCCTGTCTCTTCTCCCTATGGGCTGTGTGGCTCTAGGCCTGTCCATCTCCCTCTCTGAGCCTCTGAAAAGGGTGGGTAATCAAGGCACCCTTGAGGTGTGGTTAGGGTAGTGTGTTGTGGGGAGGTGCAGAGCTCCAAACATGACTAGAGGGAGCATCAGGGCCCCAGGATCCCTGATCTCTGACTCTGTCCTCCAGCCTCATCATCCTCATCGCCCTCAATGCCCTCCTCTTTTACCGTCTCTGGTCTCTGGAAAGAACGGCCCACACCTTCGAGTCCTGGCACAGCCTGGCACTGGCCAAGGGGTAAGTGGAGAGAGCTGGAGGGCAGGGGGAGCTCGAGCCGACTGAGGCGGCTAGGACTCTTCACTCGGATTCTGCGTCCCCACAGGAAGTTCCCTCAGACAGCCACGGAGTGGGCCGAGATCTTGGCTCTGCAGAAGCACTTCCACAGTGTCGAAGTGCACAAGTGGAGGCAGATCCTTCGTGCATCCGTGGAGCTCCTGGATGAGGTACGAGGCAGCCATGTGAGGTTTAGGGTAGGGACAAGGGACAAGATGCCCCCCTCCTCAGGGCCTGTTCCTTCTATTGTAAAATGAGAAAGACAGTCGATTACTCCATGGAACAGAAGGGGGGGGGAACGGAAGGGGGAAAAAAGCGATCATATCCTGGAATAGCATCCTTCATCCTTTGATTCTGCTGGTAGCAGGTTGGGGTCGGGGGCATGCAAAGGATAGCTGTCTCTGTCACTAGCTGCTGGGGCTGGGGTGTGACTCAGTGGTAGAGCCCCTGCCTAGAATCCCCCAGTGAGGGGCTAGGGTGTGGCTCAGTGGTAGAGCCCCTGCCTAGAATCCCCCAGTGAGGGGCTGGGTGTGGCTCAGTGGTAGAGCCCCTGCCTAGAATCCCCCAGTGAGGGGCTGGGGTGTGGCTCAGTGGTAGAGCCCCTGCCTAGAATCCCCCAGTGAGGGGCTGTGGTGTGGCTCAGTGGTAGAGCCCCTGCCTAGAATCCCCCAGTGAGGGGCTGGGGTGTGGCTCAGTGATAGAGCCCCTGCCTAGAATCCCCCAGTGAGGGGCTGTGGTGTGGCTCAGTGGTAGAGCCCCTGCCTAGAATCCCCCAGTGAGGGGCTGGGGTGTGGCTCAGTGATAGAGCCCCTGCCTAGAATCCCCCAGTGAGGGGCTGGGGTGTGGCTCAGTGGTAGAGCCCCTGCTTAGAATCCCCCAGTGAGGGGCTGGGGGTGTGGCTCTGTGGTAGAGCCCCTGCTTAGAATCCTCCAGTGAGGGGCTGGGGTGTGGCTCAGTGGTAGAGCCCCTGCCTAGACTCCCCCAGTGAGGGGCTGGGGTGTGGATCAGTGGTAGAGCCCCTGCCTAGAATCCCCCAGTGAGGGGCTGGGGTGTGGCTCAGTGGTAGAGCCCCTGCCTAGAATCCCCCAGTGAGGGGCTGGGGTGTGGCTCTGTAGTAGAGCCCCTGCCTAGAATCCCCCAGTGAGGGGCTGGGGGTGTGGCTCTGTGGTAGAGCCCCTGCTTAGAATCCTCCAGTGAGGGGCTGGGGTGTGGCTCAGTGGTAGAGCCCCTGCCTAGACTCCCCCAGTGAGGGGCTGGGGTGTGGATCAGTGGTAGAGCCCCTGCCTAGAATCCCCCAGTGAGGGGCTGGGGTGTGGCTCAGTGGTAGAGCCCCTGCCTAGAATCCCCCAGTGAGGGGCTGGGGTGTGGCTCTGTAGTAGAGCCCCTGCCTAGAATCCCCCAGTGAGGGGCTGGGGGTGTGGCTCTGTGGTAGAGCCCCTGCCTAGAATCCCCCAGTGAGGGGCTGGGGTGTGGCTCAGTGGTAGAGCCCCTGCCTAGACTCCCCCAGTGAGGGGCTGGGGTGTGGCTCAGTGGTAGAGCCCCTGCCTAGAATCCCCCAGTGAGGGGCTGGGGTGTGGCTCTGTGGTAGAGCCCCTGCTTAGAATCCTCCAGTGAGGGGCTGGGGTGTGGCTCAGTGGTAGAGCCCCTGCCTAGACTCCCCCAGTGAGGGGCTGGGGCGTGGCTCAGTGGTAGAGCCCCTGCCTAGAATCCCCCAGTGAGGGGCTGGGGTGTGGCTCAGTGGTAGAGCCCCTGCCTAGCATGCACAACCGCATGGATTATATTGTTAGTACTGGGTGGAATAGGGCACAAACCCTAAACAAAACTAAAAACATCCTATCCACCAGCACTGGTCCCAATTTTTAGGAACACTATTGCACCCCAAAAGCAAGCTGTCAGGGAGATGCTTCAGCGGACAGGGCGTGCAGAACAGGGTGGAGAGAGAATTGAGACTGAGGTTCCCAGCTCCTGGAGAGCAAAGTCCTGACATGAAGCTTGATTATTTCCTCTCCCTATGTTGCCAAGAGTGTACCAAGTCACTGCCACACGTTCCTGAGAGCAAGATCCCTTAGCATAGCTGGGCTGCCCTCCAGCCAGCCTTGCAGCAGGAAGCTCCTGGGCTAGTTACAGTCTCTGTGACCCGTTTATGTGGCAGTTACAAAGTGAATTGGTTGGTTTTCTTGCCCCTGTGGCAACACTTAGCAGCAGTGAGGGAGAGGTTGTTGTGAGTCTGCCTCCCCCTGGCGACAGGGAGGGGAGGGGGCAGGTGGAACAGGACAGCCTGTGAGTACAACAGAATAACTTTCCAGAACCAGCTTCAGTAAGACTGCTCAACTTTATTCAGGGGTAAATGAAGGCTATATAGCTCTTGGGGAGTCGGGGCGGGGCATCCCCAGAGTAGATGCACACTCTTGGCTGGGGCTTGAAGTGCCAGGGATGTTTTAGTTGCATTTGGCAGTATGGTCTTAGCTATGCTTAGGGCTTTTGCTCTCATTAACGTGTGACAGTGACTTGGAACACAGTACCTAATTAACCTATGGGCCACAGTGGGAGAGGTTTGCAGGGAATTCTGTCAAAGATTATATCCCAGATGCGGTTAGGCATCTGCACCTGGAGACACTCAGTCTTCCATCTAGGTCCAAACTCACCGAAAAGCAATCTGGGTGTGGTGGACTGTCACCTCAAACAGCGGTTTCTTCCAGAAGCTTACTTTGCCTAATGGCTTATAGATGTGGCTCCATCTGTGTCATTAGCAGCTTGGATCTTGCTCAGGTTAGATTGGGATCAGAAAGTAGAGATGAGGCAGTGGAGAAAGGCCAGGCTGGAATCCATTGTAGCGTAGGTTCGCCCGCTAGACTTTTACATCCTACGGGGTCTACACCCTCCCAGACCAGCTGAGGATTGAGTGTTCACAACCTGAGTCCACGGTCAGGAACAGACATTTCACAGCCAAACAGTAAAAGGAGAAAATGTTTATTAAGTCATGATGTGTTGTTCATCATAGTGGGTGCCCTGGGGGCATGAGAACAGCAGACGGGAAACTAGGGGGTCACCTCTGACTCTTCCCACAGTGGCCTGACTAGTCAGTGAGGCCCTACTCCCTGAAGGCTCCGCAGCTTTCCACAACAGTGCCACCTGGTGGGGACCATTGGGCACACCAGCCCGTGGGAGCAGATTCAGATTTACATCTTGCCCCCTTTTTGGGTTTAGGTAGGAAGTCTGTGGCATCCTTTGGTTCAAGGATAGGTACTTGGTCAATGTCCCCTGGTGTACTTACTAGCACCCCTCAAGTCTCTGACATAATTCTGCAATATTAGTCACCCATACTGCAGGCAAGGAAATAGGCCCATAGCAACGAAGGGATTTACCACCGTTAGTAAGAGCAGAGTCAGGATTCAAACCCAGAGCCCCTGAGTCCCTCTTTGAGAAGTTACCAGGCAGCATGGCCATGCAAAACAGCACAGATAACGTGCTCATCCCACCTCCCCACCACCTCTTCCGGCAGATGAAGTTTTCCTTGGAGAAGCTACATCAAGGAATTACCGTCCCGGATCCTCCTCTGGAAACTCAGCCACAGCCTGATGACCACTTCCCCTGAGGACTCCTGATCGAAAGGCCGTACTCCCCGCCTCCCAAATGGACAGAAGGACACACGGAACCCTGGCAGCCACTGCTGGCACGGTGTGAACGCCGCCAGGAGGTTCCTGCCTGCCCCTCCCAGTGGCCCTGCCAAGAGCCATACAGACCTGGGGACCATAGAACCAAGATGCCCTTTAGATCTGTGTGTGCAAGTCCAGCTGCCACTGCCTGCTCAGCCAGGGAGCTGGCCTGGCCTTTGGCAGGCTTCCCCCCTCCAACTAACTTATTTTGCCCAGCTGGGGCTGTGGGGGTTCACCTTTTGGGGTGCACAATACCCTCATCTCTGGGTTTAATGTATTATATTTATTTGGGGCTAACAACCCCCAATAAAGGGTTGGAAATGGCTATGGCTCTGCCTGTGGGGCCCTGGGAGCGGATGGGGGCTTTCCATTAGTCCAGCCATCCATGGTCCAGGTACTGGAGTCCTGTCCCTGTCATCTGATGCCAGCTCTGCCTTGTCCAACTGCAAAGCAGCTGCCCAGATGGCTTGTATATCTAGCAGCTCCTTAATAGGGGAACATCAACATGGGGGGGGGGGCGGACCACAGTTGAGAACCACCAACAAAGAGATTTGAATAGTCGACACATGTGGCTTTTTGGCTGTTGGATATTAAGTCTAAGGCCATGCACTTGCTAGGTAAACACTCTAGCACTGAGTACCACTCACCCCAGTCTTTTCACATTTTATTTTAAGATATATTTATTTTATGTATATGAGTATACTGTCTTCATGCACACCAGAAGAGGGCACCAGATCATATTACAAATGGTTGTGAGACACCATGTGGTTGCTGGGAGTTGAACTCGGGACCTCCGGAAGAGCAGTCAGTGCTCTTAACGGCTGGACCATCTCTCCAGCCCCACATTTTATTTCTTAATCTCAGAGTTTATGATTATTTACTTATTTATTTTGAGTGAGATTCCACTACGATGGTCCAGCTGTCCTGAAACCCACTCTGTAGACCAGGCTGGTCTTGAACTCACAGATATCTGCCTACCTCTGCCTCCCTAGTGCTGGGATTAAAGGTGTGCGCCACCATCAACCAGCTCTGCGACAAAATCTAAACACCCTCAAGACTACCGTTGAGGCAGACCCCAGGCATCCCCCATGATATCTCCAGATTTAACTTTTTGTTTTGGATTTATTCTTAGTGTGTATGGATGAGTGTTTTGCCTGCATGTCTGATGTGCACCATGTCCTCAGAGTTTGAACCGCGCCCCCCAACGGAACTGAAGTTCTGAGTGGTTGTGAGCCACCATGTGGTGCTGGGAACCAAGCCTGGGTCCTCTGCGAGAGCAGCAAGAGCTCTTAACCGCTGAGCCATCTCTCCAAGCCCCAGCTCTTCAGATTTATACAGAGCCGCTGTCCCTCCCGGAACCAACCGCCTCCCCATCAACCATCTTTGGTGCAGGTAGAGAGCCCAGCGTTGTCCTCCAAACCCTGAGCTGGGGCCAAAGGGAAGGAGGAGCGTCAGTCTAGAAGGGAAGGTCACATGCCAGGCTGTGAGGTGGAAGGATTGGATGGAAATGGGGACAAGCAAAGGGCAAAGCCAGCCCTGTGTCCATCGCGGCTGGCTCACACCTGCAAACAGGGCAGAAGGACAATGCCACTGAGAAAGAAGGATTGGGCTCATTAGATAGAGTAAAAGGTTGCTCTGCCTCCACCACTGTTGTGAGAGGACACCCCTGTCCATTGCTAGGGCCTGTCCTCCCTGCACCTCCTCCTCCCAGCCCCCACCAGGGCCACTGGAGCTGCAAAAGGGTTATTTTCTGCACAAGGAATTTCACGGCTTAGGAGGTGCTGGCGTAAAAGCCCAGACCACAGAGGTGTCTGGTGTCCCTGGCTACTTGCCACTACATCCTGGACCTGCCCCATGCTGTGGCTTTTCTGAGACCTTATTTCAAGCAGAACTGGAAGTCAGGACAGGGCCAGCCACCCCCTGCCAAGTCTCCCTCCCGCCTTGGTCCTGGTGGCCCAGAGCCCTGTAACAGGCCAAGCAGAAGTCAAGGTGCTGGGGAGCTGTTGGAACACAGGACGGCGTCCTCACCCTGGGGAGGCACAGGTGACAGACAGACAGATCATATAAAAGAATACAAACGTGGTACATACTGAAGCAGGGGGACCACCAGGTAGATGTCAGCCTGGGCTCACAGTGAGATCCTGTCTCTAGAAAACCCACAGTGGCTGATGAGATAGTAGTTAAGGGTGCTAGCTAAGTTCAACACAGGACCCACATACTGAGGAACAGGACCAACTACCTCAAGGAGTTCACACGTATGCCTCCGAATGGGTGTGTGGTCTCTCACACACAGAGTATAAAATAGAATCAAAACCTAAACAAAATTCCGTAATATTGGGTACCAACTACTGTTCCGACAAGGTAAATAAGAACAAGATGGTCCAGTTAGCACCTAGGGACGCAGATTACTCAAAATGGGCACAGAAAATACTGTGAAGGTGACATTGGAGCCCTGAGCTTCGAAACAGCCCTTCAATCACCTGGGGAGAGTGGGCGGGGACTCGGGTGGGGGTGTCCAGGCAGAATGGAAGTAGGGCAAAGGCCCTGAAGCAGCGATGAGCTGGTGAGCTGGGGGTGGGGGACTGGTGGACCGTGGAGTGGGAGGAGAGCTGGGAAGATGACGTCAGAGTCGCAGCGGGGGATCTCGGGAATGGCCCTTTTGAAACCTGGCACCTCTGACCCCCAGGGCTGTGGGATGCCAAGCTACCCCTTCGGCTTGGATAAAGTCTGGAGGTTTCTGCATAGCCCTATCGTGACCCCTTCACCCCGCCATGCTCTCTTAGGTCTTGGCTCAATGACCTCCAGTCCGAGGGATCTCAGATGTCAGAAGTAGGTCCTTCGGATGTATCAGCCTCATCCCTCCACGAACTCGAAAAGATTGACCTCCGTAATTAAGAAGACGAAACCTGGTCCCTAAAATTGTCCTCGAAGTCCTCTTGGGTATCTGGAGATGACCTTTCTCGAAAGAGGAAGGGGAAAAGGTCCCTCCACCCCAGAGAGTCTGGCCTTGTCATAGTGACCCAGGCCACACATCAGGTGCGCAGAAGCAGCGGTGCCACCAGAGAGACCGGTGCCCCGGCGCCTCCCGGGCCGCTGCGGCAAAGGCTGGGCGGCCGCGCCCTCCCCCCGCAGTGATTCATCCCGCCCCCTCCCGCTCCCTCCTCCCCCCTCCGGCTCCCTCCTCCCTCCCGGGCCGCCGCTGCAGTGCGCAGGAGCCCGCGGTCCGCGCCCCAGCACCGGTAGCCCGAGCGCTAGCTGCGTCCGGAACCAGGCAGGGGTCGTAGCAGCCTGGATGCGCCCTGTGGCGCGCGCGCACACAGCATCCCGAGCCTCCCGCCGCGCGGCGGGGATGCCCGCTCTCCCGGCCCCGGGGCTGAGCCCCCGGCGGTAACCGGAGCGGGGGGGCGCGCCCCCCCAGCCGCAGCTGCCGCGCCCGCGCCCCGGCCAGTCTCCGCCAGGGCCCATCGCCTGCCGCCGCGCTCTGCGCACCCGCCGCCCTGCGCAGCCATGGGGACGCTGCTGACCCTCGTGGTGGGCGCGGCGCTGGGTGAGTGTTGCTGGGGGGGACACGCGCCATCGGCGCTCGGGACGCCCCCCACCCGCGCGGCCCGGCCCCGCCAAGTCCCGGCCTGAGAAGTTGTGCGCGGTGCGAGGTCGTTGGGGTCGCGGGACCCGGGACGACGTGAGAGGATCGGGGAGATGCAAGGATTCTCAAGGGGAACTCTTGGCACGGAGATGCCGCTGCGGGCGCCGGGCCGGGGGCGAGGAGACGCGGAGTCAGCTGCTCGCAGAGCCCCGCAGGCTGCAATGTGACACCCACAGCCGCGTGAGGGATGGGGGAAGGCGGCGCCCGGGAACTGAGGCCCCGAGAGACAAACCAGGAGGGATGGATACCGAGGGAGGACTCCAGGCAAACCGAGAGAGTGAGGCAGACAGGGACGTTGGAGGGAGAGAGTTAAGAGCAGGGAGCCAGAGACAGAGAAACTTGAGAGCTGCAGAAAGATCTGGAGACACCAAGAAGGGACGGAGATAGAGAGGCAGCCCCGGGGACAGAATGCCTACCAGATGCAGTTTACAACAACAGTAAAAGTAAAGGTGAGACGTACAAGGATGGGAAGACAGAGTGAGGAACGCAATGGTTCTGGGACCTTCAGAGAAATACGGAGGAGACAAGAGGAGGAGACAAGAAGGTGAACCCTGTAGACTAAGAGATCAGAAGGTTGAGGGGACCGGGTGGGGGTGGGAGGACAAGGAAATGTCCCAGAGCTAGATTGGAGACGTGATTTCATTAGCTAATGAGCGGTGGGGCACAGGAGATGACAGGTAAGAGAGTGAAGGATGGACCTGAGGGCCTGGGACAGTGATGAAGCAAAGGCCCTGAGGCAGCAAAGGGTTTTTAACTTGGGGTGAAGGTCTGGACGTGAGGGAGGAAGAGGAGACAGGGCAAGATGGTGAAGCTGGGGAGGGGGGTGGGGGGAGAAGGAGGTATGGCTGGAGTGTACCCCCTCACACGGCCTCTCTCAACCCATGGTGGGGGTGACAAGGAATGCTAAAGTCACCACTTAGAAGGCTTTCTGAGGACCAGGGCACTTCAGTAGAGTAACTCACACACCAACATCATTTCCTGGGACCACCAGTGTGAGTATTCCACCTAGCAACTACCGGGGATAAAGGTGACAGCTTCTTCCAACTAGCAAGGGAAAGGAAGATGAGACACTGAGGCTCCCAGAAGATGGGTGACTCGTCAGGGTCACACAGAGAGTGAGAAACAGGGACAGGCTTGGCATCCTCTGTTTGTAATAAGAGTGGAAAGGAAACAGATGGTTTCTGTGGGGCAGCGAGCCCAGTGTTGCCTCAGATGGCAGGTGCTTCACTGACCTGAGCCCACTGTGTCCTCAGTGTCCTCAGCCTGGGGGGGCTGCGTGGAGGTGGACTCCGATACCGAGGCCGTGTATGGGATGACCTTCAAAATCCTATGCATCTCCTGCAAGCGTCGTAGTGAGACCAGCGCCGAGACCTTCACAGAGTGGACCTTCCGCCAGAAGGGGACAGAAGAATTTGTCAAGGTGTGTATGGATGCCTGGGCTGTTGTGGGGGTGGGGGTGGGGGTGGGGCAGGGCTTGGGTGTCGCTTTTAGTGCTGCTGGGAAAGGGCACTGCTAAGTGGCTCGGTCTGGGCTCTAACTCTTGGCAATCCTCCTGCCTCAGCTTCTCGAGTGCTGGGATGCGCTTGACTTGTTTGAGCGCGTTGGCTGAGCCGTATTTAGATCACTACAGCCTGCTGATCACCTTAGGCAAGCCACTGAGCGTGCGTCCCGGTGCCATGACAACGAGGGGCCATGGTGTGTGTGTGTGTGTGTGTGTGTGTGCACACGTGTGTGTACAAGCCATGGCTTGTGTGTGTGTGGAGGTCAGAGGACAACTTGCAGAAGTCCATTTTCTCATTCCATCACCTGGATCCTAAGGATGGAACTCAATTAGCGTGGTAGCAAGCAAGCTCCTTTACCTGCTAAGCCATCTCTCTGCCTTCAAGGTCTGGGTGAGGGTTGAATGAGTGTGATACAGTTTTCATATGGCCGGTAGGGGGGGAAATGCCACTGGAATTATTTGGCACCAGCAAAAATGTCTTGGACAGTCATAGAGCAAAATCAAAGAGTAAACCTTTACTCCCTGTGTATATTTTTAAATGTGTGTATGGCAAGAGAGGGAGGCTGTGCCTGGCAGAGACCTGGGAATGTGACTGGTGGCTGGGAGAGAAATGTAGAGAAAGGAGGCTAGAGAGGCCAGGCAGAGCTTGAGCTGTGGAGTTCTGTGTCTCAGGGCTAGAGCAGTCAGGATCTGCTACGGTCCCGGGCGAGATCTCAACCTCCCTGATCCTTCACAGCCTAAAGTCAAGATGCCTGAGCCTGGCCTAGAAGCATGGCTCAACGAGTGAGCGTTTGCCTGAAATCCCTGAGTAAGGAACCGGGGGCAGAGCATAGCAATGAAGCCCCTAACAAAAATTAAACAGTGAGGAGCTGGAAGTGTGGATCAGAGTAGACCCCGCACCTAAAATCCACAAGCGAGGGGCTGGGTGTGGCTCAGTGGTAGAGCCCCTGCCTAGAATCCCCCAGTGAAGGGCTGGGGTGTGGCTCAGTGGTAGAGCCCCTGCCTAGAATCCCCCAGTGAGGGGCTGGGGTGTGGCTCAGTGGTAGAGCCCCTGCCTAGAATCCCCCAGTGAGGGGCTGGGGTGTGGCTCAGTGGTAGAGCCCCTGCCTAGAACCCCCAGTGAGGGGCTGGGGTGTGGCTCAGTGGTAGAGCCCCTGCCTAGAATCCCCCAGTGAGGGGCTGGGGGCGTGGCTCAGTGGTAGAGCCCCTGCCTAGAACCCCCAGTGAGGGGCTGGGGTGTGGCTCAGTGGTAGAGCCCCTGCCTAGAATCCCCCAGTGAGGGGCTGGGGTGTGGCTCAGTGGTAGAGCCCCTGCCTAGAACCCCCAGTGAGGGGCTGGGGGTGTGGCTCAGTGGTAGAGCCCCTGCCTAGAATCCCCAGTGAGGGGCTGGGGTGTGGCTCAGTGGTAGAGCCCCTGCCTAGACTCCCCCAGTGAGGGGCTGGGGCGTGGCTCAGTGGTAGAGCCCCTGCCTAGCATGTGCAAAGGTTACAATGCCCCAGGGCACGCGCACGTGCGTGTGCACACACACACACACACAGACACACACATAATGTTGATCCCATATATGCATCATCTGTCCTTGGGAGGGTCAGGACGGCAGTGACACATATGGAAGACAGGCCTAGAGTAACGTATACACCCCACTCATCACTAATCACCCCAAGATCCTGCGCTATGAGAATGAGGTGCTGCAGCTGGAGGAAGACGAGCGCTTCGAGGGCCGCGTGGTGTGGAACGGTAGCCGGGGCACTAAGGACCTGCAGGACCTGTCCATCTTCATCACCAACGTCACCTACAACCACTCTGGCGACTACGAGTGCCACGTCTACCGTCTTCTTTTCTTTGATAATTACGATTACAACACCAGCGTCGTCAAGAAGATCCACCTGGAGGTGGTGGACAAGGGTGAGTCGAGCCTTGTCACCGTCCAGTGGCCCGGGTGGAGGGACAGACGGAAAGGAGGGGACAGGGTGGTGCCAGCCAGCAGCCGGCAGCCACAGTGAGGAGGACACAGCCCACGGGAGGTCAGAGTAGGGCCTTTCCCCTGACAAATGGTGTGTGCATCCGGCTGTGTGACCTCTGACTGGTGTCTTCCTATCTCTGGACCCCAGGCTTACCCCTAGGACCATGTTTCTCAGCGGAAGCCAAACAATGGTGGGGCTAGAGGCCTTATTGGGGGTCACAGTGAGAGTAGCAGAGGCCCATGGTGTTTCTGCGAGGAGCCAGCATTTTGCTTTTAGCTGCCTTGGACCTCTTCCCCAAGCCATATTTTTTTTTTTTAGTTTTGGGGCAGGGTGTTGCTTTGTAGTCCAGTCTAGCCTCCAACTCTTAATCCTCCTGCCTCAGCCTCCCAAGTGCTGGAACTACAGCTGTGTGTCCCTATTCCATCTCCTGACAACATCTATTGGAATTTTCCAGATTCCTGTGTCCAGCTTTTCCAAGCCTGGAGGCATTGACAATGTCTGGGAAGTGCATCCTTGGGGGCAGATAACACCACTCATATCCCAGGCCTGGTACCTTGATTTTCTGGCTTCTTTAAAAACAAAACAAAACAAAAAAAACCCCTGCTGAGCTGGGCGTGGTGGCGCACGCCTTTAATCCCAGCACTCAGGAGGCAGAGGCAGGTGGATTGCTGTGAGTTCAAGGCCAGCCTGTTCTACAGAGTGAGTCCAGGACAGCCAAGATGACAGAGAAATGCTGTCTAAAAAAAAAAAAAAAAAAAAAAAAAAGCCCCTGCCAGGCCCTCCCACCCACACCAAAGCTCAGGGAGGTGAGATCCTGTGACCAAGTCACTTTGTTGGGTCTTGGATTTGAACCCAGCCCTGCCTGGGTTAACACCTCTCCCCAGTCTGTTTCTTGCGTGCATCCATATTGTACCAGCCAGAGCCTGCGGTATCCTTTTTATAATTAGGGATTTTTTTTTTTTTTATGTTTCTCATCAAAATGGTGCAGAAGGCATCTGAGGGAGTCACGGGGACGACACCATGCTGGGTGGGGGGCACAGAAAGTGGAGTTTTGCCAGCAGAGCTAAGGCCACCCCAACACCAGGCCTCACACCTGCCAGGTTACAAGGGGGGGAAGCTGTGGGTTCAGGACAGGGACCCTGTGCAGAGCAGAGGTGCCATCTCAGGCCACCGTGACAGCAAAGCCTGGCTTTTATCCCTATTTTCTACTCTATCAGAACTCTCATAGCCTCTACCAGCGACTGTGTTCAGAACACAGAACCCTTGCTGTTGAACACATGTTGCCAGAAGAATCTAGCATGTTCTAGTATTTTCTACCGCCATATCATAGTACAGCTTCCCTACATTTTTGTTATATTTTTATTTATTTTGCATGTGTATGAGCAGAACACAGCATGCATGTGCCTTGATGTATACATGGAGGTCACTTTTGGGAGTCATTTTTTTCTCCTTCCACAGACTGGGGGACCCTGAGGATCCACAAGTGCCTTAAACCTGCTGAACCATCTCATTATTTTTTGGTTTTTATTTACTTATTTATGTGTCTATTTTGAGACATGTTCTCCACCATGTAGGTCAGGCTAACCTCAAATTCATGTTCCTGCTCAAACAAATTCTCCTGCCTCAGTCTCCTGACTGCCGGGATTATGGGCGTGATAGACCTGAAAGACTCATGTGTTTGTTTGCTTTCCTGGAGACAGGGTTTCTTTGTGTAGCCCTGGCTGTCCTGGAACTCGCTTTGTAGACAAGGCTGGCCTCAAACTCAGCGATCCACCTGTCTCTGCCTTCCAAGTACTGGGGCTAAGGATGTGCACCACCACACCCATCTCCAACTAATGAGTTTCATTGCAAGTTGGTATTCAAATTGTTATTTCTGTTAGTGACTCATTTTTGCTTGTTTGTTTGTTTTTTGGTTTTAGAAGACAGACTTTGTATAGTCCTGGCTAACCTAGAACTCTCTTTGTAGACCAGGCTGGCTTTGAACTCAGGAGATCAACCTGCTTCTGCCTCCCAAGTACCAGGACTAAAGACATGTGCCATCACGCCTGGCTAGCCATGTTTTGGTTGATTGGTTGGGCTTTTGGGGGGGGGCTTTAAGGACAGGGTCAAATGTTACCCAGGTTAATGTCCAACTTGCTATATAGCCAAGGATGACCTTGAATTCCTGATTCTCTTTCCTGAAACCTTCCTCGTGGGATTACAGGCATGTGCCACATTGCCCATTTTGTCGAACGTTGGCTTACAAGCCCAAGGCTCCCAGCATGCTAGGCAAACACTCTGCAAACTGAGCCCCTAATTTGGCGTTTTGATGTACGGCTCCCTCTGAGAGGCATGTGCCATTTCTCCTGGCTCCTACCAGGTCTGGCTGTCAGTCACACTCTTTGGCTCACTGTGTTTCCTAGCATGGCCCATCAGCCAATTCCCTCTCCTGCTGGTAACCCCTAAATATACCTGGAGCCTCAACCAAAAGCAGGGTGTGGATAAAGGGCTGAGAAGGCCTCTCCCGGGACGAGCTGTGGAAGGCGGAAGGATACAGCGGGCCACCAGGTGCAGGTGGGGCGGGCATCCAGGCACCCAGGGGAACAGTGGTGGCACGCAGGCAGGCCAGAGGACCTGAATCCCACAGCATCTAAGGCTGCCGAGGAATCTAGGCCACAGAGGGCTGCTGTGTGGTCCCACGGGCAGTCCTAGAAGATTCCTGGTGTTTTAAGAAGGCCAAGGCCAGATGTGGAGACTCTGGCCTGCCATCCCAGCTGAGGCTGAGACAGACGCCAGGGCTGAAGAGAGAGTTCGAGGATAGGCTGGGGAACACGGCATCACATGAGAAAAGGCATGTGGTGGCCCAGTGGTAAAGCTCTCACCCAGCATGCTCTAGCGGCATTCAGTCCCCAGGAAAGGGGAGGGGCTCAAACACCCACCTGGAAGAGGCCACTGCTGCTCCATGTGCCCTCACCTCCTCATCTGTAAAGTGGGTAGCCCCACGGTCCCTCCTCCTGAAATGCCCCATAGCTTGGTGAAGCCCACCTGGGTGTCCATCAGCTGTCACCAGCGCTTGTTGTAGCCACAGGACAGCTGCCCTGCACTCTGAACAGTTATGCTTGGGGTTAGACCCTAGCTCTGAGCCCATCTTGGCTCAGCACCAAGCTACCTGGGCCTCAGAATCCTTGTCTGGAAAACGGGCTGTAGACATAAAAGACAATCACGTTGAATACGGTTGTGGTGTGCCTTCACTTTTGGCATTTGGATTGCAGGGGCAAGAGGGCTGTGAGTTGGAGGCCAGCTTGGGCTACATAGGGAGTCCCTGTCACAAACAAAGAATGTAATTTAGCACAGACCTTTCTGGAGAGAGGTCACTCACGGCATGGGTAGTGCCTGTTGAATGAATGAATGAATGAATGAATGAATGCAGGAGCACCCAGCCCTGCATCCTGCCCTCCCTCCCTCAGACTCAGAAACAGCAGCAGCAGCCAGGCAGGGTGGCAAGCACACAGCTCACAAGAAAGGAGACTTTAAGGGCCAGTGGGGGTGTGGCGGGGTGGGGGGTGGGGAGTGAGATCCAGGCTACCAATGAGGGGCCAGGGACGCAGGGTGGACACCTGCCAAATCCAGCTGAGGACGTGTGCCAAAGTGCCCTTCCTTCCCAGTCCCCTGGCTGGACACACTCCCTTTACAGTTTAAAATTAGGCCCCATGAAAGGAAGCTGGGGTGGCAGGCCAGCGCGCTACGGAAAGCAGGGAGGCTCTTCCCCAAACAGCCAGCTACGATCCATGCCAGCCGCCATGTTCTACACCCTCCCGTTGTTGCCTCTGCCCGGCGACTCTGAGTGTTTCCTTCTGTATCTGACTGAGGGGCTCCCCTGCTTAGAGTCACTCGGCTTTGTGCCCCCAACTACCACAGTACTAAGAAAGAGCACCCACTTGAGAGCCATAGACAGTCATTTTCTCAAGATCGCAGCTGGCAGAGGCAAGATTTGAACCCACGGCTTTTGATTTGCAGCTAGTAGGCGCTGTGTGTGCGTGCGTGCGTGCGTGCGTGCGTGCGTGCGTGTGTGCGCGCCCTCCTGAGTGTCACAGATGCCACAGGGAGGCAGGTTCACCCTAGGCCTATCCAAGCACTGTATCACTATCCGAGTAACTGTAACACCTGTAGAAACCAACCTGGTTGCCTTGTTTGCAGCTCAGGCTCAGAAAGGTTGAATTACTTGCCTGAGCTCACAAGGCAAACATGCTACACAGTGGGGCTATTCTGTCTTCTTGAGCTGGGGCCTCTGCCACCTCCTTAACGTCCCCCAACCCCCCCCCCCCCCCAGCTAACAGAGACATGGCTTCTATCGTGTCGGAGATCATGATGTACGTGCTTATCGTGGTGTTGACCATATGGCTCGTGGCGGAGATGGTGTACTGCTACAAAAAGATCGCTGCCGCCACGGAAGCCGCCGCGCAAGAGAACGCGTGAGTGGGGCTGGTGAGGAGGGCCGGGGCCCCCCAGGTGCCATCTGTCGCTCGGAGTATCTGTGTCAGAGGCGGAACAGAGTAGATGCTTGCAGATGAGGAAAGAACGGTAACGCTGCTGCCAGGTAGCAAAGCCGGGATTCGAACCCGGGCTTCCTGGTTTTGGAGTTACAGCTTGTAAGGCCCTGTGTCTCCAGAGCTTCCTGAATGTAGTGAGAGAGGCCACGCATTCAGACTTGGGGGTGCCCATAGCCCTCCCCTAACGCTAACCCTTGCCTTTCCCTGCACAGCTCAGAATACCTGGCCATTACATCCGAGAGCAAAGAAAATTGTACAGGCGTCCAGGTGGCTGAATAGCGCTGGTGAGACCGATGGGCCGATGGGTCTGGGCTTCGCCAGCCAGGAAGATTCAGGGATTGTCTCTCTCTCTCTCAGCTCCACTTCTCCTTACCTGCAGGTCCTGGGCTCTGCCTCAAGGAAGAGCCAGCCCCTACGGGTACCCTCCCCACCTGCAGTGGGAATCAGCCCCTGGTGGGTACCCTCCCGTCCTGCAGTGGGGATCAGCCCATCGGCCTCCCCGGCCTCACAGTCCTGCAGAGGAGCCACCAGGGTGGGAGCGGGCAAGGACTGATCCCACCTCACCCACCGCCTCCCACCACCCTCCCACCGCCATGCATGATGGGTGAAGCAATATGGCCGCCCTACCCTGCTTTTGCTGCCTGTTTGGGGAAGGGGGCGGTGAGGCGAGGGGGCAGGCCCCGCCCCTTCTTTTTGCTGATTTGCACATAGGCCACTTCCCACACGCACTGCCAGGCCAGCCGGCCCCACCCCTGCTTGATGGGGTCAAGAGGGGCGGGGGCAGGGACAGTAGTGGGCAGGGGGTTCTGGGCCTCACCTCCCCTCTACTTCCTCCGGCTGGACCTGGGGTTCCCTCCCTGTGACACCTCCCAGCCCTGGCCCATCCGCCCTCTCTCACCAGCCTTCAATTGTGGTCTCTTGGGAAGGGCCCCTTCGGCCTCCTCTCTTTACAGAAGTAGTTTTTGTTCATGAAATAAAGAATCTTGGACTCGAGTCTCTATTCTCTCATTAGCATCGTCAGCTCACCAACACACACACACACACACACACACACACACACACACACACACACACACGCGCCTGCAAACCCAATCCCAGGACCTCTTGCTGTTTCTTGGGGACCCCGCTTCCCAGCAAGGATCCAAAGTCTCTGCCACATTTAAGGGTACCTCCAGGAGCTGATGAAGTCTGGATCCACAGGGTTAGGGAACTGGGTGTTAGGGTCTTGTGGGGCTTGCTATTCTCTGAGAGCTGTGAGGAAACCTTTGAGGGAGAGGCAGGGAGCCATA
Organism: Acomys minous; assembly: GCF_964271855.1. Classification (NCBI taxonomy): domain Eukaryota; kingdom Metazoa; phylum Chordata; class Mammalia; order Rodentia; family Muridae; genus Acomys; species Acomys minous. The sequence goes on along the minus strand of NC_140502.1, from coordinate 26,531,574 downwards.
CAGTGAGATGGCAAGAAGATGGAGAGAGGCAGAAGCAGAGAGACAGGGTCAGAGACAGATGAGGGAAGACCAAAAAGGAAGAGTAAGGCCCGTTGGCCAAGCACAACCAGTGTGGCCCCTGCCTGAAAGAGGCTTCGGGTCTGTGGCTTGAGGAGGTGGGGAACAGGCAGGGAGGGCATGCAGGCAGCCTGCTGTGTGGGGACAGCTGTTGTGACTCAGATGCCAGCCGGGGCCACAGGCAGGTGTAGATGGCCTCCGGGGCAGTCTGGTGTTTATCTGGCTCCGGTTCTGGTGTCTGACCGGCAAGGCCCTTGGCTGCTGGTGGGACCGGATGCACTTGCGGCTAGCCACTTCCTGCCACTAGGCCTGGGCCTGGGAAACCAGTGTTGCGTTTTTGTCTTTTTTGTTTTTTCTTTTTTTTTCAGGGCCAAGCCCCCCATCCCCCTATCAGGACTTTCCGGGCTCCAGAGGTCACTGGGCAGGCAGCACAGCGGCTGCCAAAACAAACCACCCCCGTGACTTGTAGGAAAGTGGCTGGGGGGAGGGGCTGGGTCCCCATAGGGACAGGAAGGGCTAGAGGCCCATGGCCACACGGACTGGATCACAGGAGGGCAGGGGACTGGCATGGAAGGATGGAGGGACCACGTGACCACAAGCGTGGTGGACCTGGGGCAGCCAGAACTTTCCAGCTTATTCCTCCAGTTTGGAATCCCAGCCTTCGGGCCTCTGAGCACCCCCAGTTTGTCACAGGACACACCTGAGTACCAAGGGAGGCCAGACCGGTGGCTGAACCTGCCTGGCCCAACCCCTGCAGGCCCCGCCCCATCGGCCAGGTGGCCTCTGTGGCAGCCAGTCCTGGGGTCCGCCCTTCCCCGCCCCGTTCCCGCCTCCCACCCAGCCCCCTCCTCCTCAGGTGAGGCCGCAGGCTCGGCAGGCCCCACGCTGCTGGCTGCTGCTGCCACCCCTGCGTCCCGGGCTGCCCGCTGCTGTGGGGACACCATGCCCCTACCCAGGCCCGGAGACTAACCCCAAACCTGCACCATCTCCGGCGAACCCCAGGGTAAGGCACAGAATACGGAGTCCCTTGTCCCCCACCAACCTGATGCCCACAACCCGTACAAGGGTTCCCAGAAACCCCCAGACTACTTTCCCCGTGCTTTCCCTGCTAGCTCAGAAATCCGAGGACTCCCCCAAGTTTCTCTTCTCTCAAAACTCTCAAGTCCCCTGGAAGTGCGGCTTCTGCGCCCCAGGCTCTGCACTGCCAGGTGTCCCCCTGGTGGCTGGTTTCACACTGCCACCGTTGACCCCGGCCCAACCGCTGCCTTTGCATGCTCTGGCTCCCTGGATGAGAGCTTGGGACTGGGGGCGCCAGGACAGAGCCAGGACAGGCACCCCCAGGCCGTATCTCCTCGTTCCTGTCTCTAGGTTCCGCCCCAGCCCAACAGGTCAACCTGGGAATCATTAACAGGTCAACCTGGGAGTCCCTGACATGGCGAAGAAGGAGGGTGAGTCCCCCTGTCTCTGAACCCCAGCTTTGGCCCTACCTGGCATTCTTCTTCTGGTTTGTCTCCAAGCCTGTATCCAGCCCTCTGGTCTTGGGGTCCTCCTGTTAGACTCAAGACCAGAACCCCCAAAGTCCTCTTTTATCTGATTAACTATTAACTGACCCTTCTGTGCAGCTGTGCCTCCCCGACACCCCATATGACCCTCCTGGTGCCTTGCCTCAGTTTTCCCTTATGTCCCAGGGAGTCCCTGGGTAAACAACGACATGTCCTCTTCTGGGGACTGAGGTGGGGGCCGGTGCTTTTGTCATCTCGCTGAAGGATGTTGAGCCGGCTGCTTCTGCTGTGTGACCCTGGGCAGGTAGCATCATGTCTCTGGGCTTCAGTCCACCTTCCCCCGCAGTCAAGTATGGATGGGTAGCAACGTTCCCTCCCTCCGCGAGGTTGTTGGAGTCACGGAACACACACGCAAGGGCTTTGGATTCGGAGCGTGAGACACCTGTTGTAACACAGAGGTGTTCTGATGGAGGTCAGCCACTGTGGGACCCCACACACCAAAAGACCCAAGACGCCCACAATCCCAGGCTTATTTCTTCTACCTCCTGGCTTTGTGGGCAAAAGAGCAGAAGTGAGACTTTGGACTTGACCTGGATGGATAGACAGGAGAGACAGAAAAAGCCACCCCGGGGGTGACTGGGACGCTTACCCTGGAGGCCAGCCTCCCTCCCTTGTCTGTACTTGGGGGCTAACCAGGCACAGTCCTGCACCCCTCCTCCCCACATCTGCCCCCCATGTCCTTTGTCCTCCTGGTGTCAGGCTAGCAGAGGTCAGTGCCAGGCACTTTTTAGCTGTGTGGCCTTGGGCACGCCGTTCCCTCTCTGGTGTCTGTTTCCTCTGTAAAATGGAGATGGTAACTGTGGCGTGGTGACCTGACTGACACGAGATGGTGAGCAATGACGTGTGGGCCTGGTGACAAGCACAGGTCTGGGCTTCTGAGTGTTAGTCTCTGCTCGAATAACAACCCCGACGCCAGATAAGCTGTGCTGCACTGAACCCAGGCTCCCCTTCACTCTGGACAAAGTGGTCAGGCAAAGCACAGAGCTGGACCCTTCTGGGAACGTTTCTTTCCCAACCAGAGGTGATTGAAGAGAGGTATCGGGCTAGGGACCATGAGGAAAGAAAAAAAAGGAGAGGGTGCCTGGCTGGATGGCAGTGGGGCTGGCTCCTGCACCCCGCGCAGCTCTCTGTGCTCAGGGAGAGCAGCACTGGGAAAGCTGAAGGGGCAATGATAACAGCTCCTTCCTCATGAACTGTGGATTGAAGGGAGTCAAAGGACAGTGAGTTAAGTGGCGTGTGATCCCAAGAGCCTCTGCGGTGGCAGCTGCTGGATTTTGTGAGAAGGAGATGGCGATGGAAGTGTGCTCTGGGCTGCCAGCACTGTGGCTGGGGCCTGGGAATTAGAAGGTGTGAGATGCAACACAAGGGATGAACAGGGAGGAAGGAGGGCATTCCCGGCAGGGGAAGGTGGGACAAGGTGCTCAGGGAGATAGTGTCTGTGGCTGACCAACCTCAGGAGAGTCCTTGGCAAAGTAGTCTCTCCACAAGGTAGTGCTGGAGGTCACTCTAGCTTTCTTTCTTTTTTTCTTTTTACCCCTGAAACAAGAAGGATGAAAACCAGGCTCTTATACATGCTAGGAAAGAGCTCTACCACTGAGCTACACCCCAACTCACTGGGGGATTCTAGGCAGGAGCTCTAAGCACGGACCCACACCTGCAGCCCCTCACTGGGGGATTCTAGACAGGGGCTCTACCACTGAGCCACACCCCAGCCCCTCACTGGGAGTTCTAGGCAGGGGCTCCACCACTGGGCTATGTCATTGTTGTTATTTTCTTTTCTTTCTGTTTTGACACTTAGTCTCGCTATGCAGCCCAGGCTGCCTCAAATTGAACAATCCTTTTGCCTCAACCTCCTCAAAGCTGAGGCGATGACTTCAGTACTCTGTGAGTTCTGTGGACATTCTCTTGGGTGTTTGATAATGACCAATGTCTATCTGAAAATTTGAAGAGACCTATTTCAGTACTCTGGTCTATAAGAATTAGGCTTATTCTGATGGGAGCTGGAAATGCTGGGTCCAGGGCATCAGGGAGGCCCAGGGGAATGTTCTGGATAGAGAAGGGACCATTTGGGTTCCCACCAGGTTTCTGTGTAGAGGGACCACCAGGGAGATGAGCCAATCCGGTACTAAGTCTGTACAATGAATGTGGGGCTTGGAGCTGGAGAACTGGAGCAGGAAGAAAATGACCAGGAGTTCAAAGGAGGGCCTGAGATGAACACTTCTAAGATGGAGGGCCTGGGGAGGAGGGCTTGGGGAGGAGGAGGATGAGACAAGTGGGCTGTAGGGAGGGGAGGAGGGCCTGGGGAGGAGGGGATAAGCCAGGGCTGTTGTAGGGAGGGGAGGAGGGTCTGGGGAGGAGGGGATGAGACAAGTGGGCTATGGGAAGGAGAGGAGGGTCTGAGGAGGAGGGGATGAGACAGGGCTGCTGTAGGGAGGGGAGGAGGGCCTGGGGAGGAGGGGGATGAGACAGGGCTGCTGTGGGTAGGGGAGGAGGGCCTGGGGAGGAGGGGATGAGACAGGGCTGCTGTAGGGAGGGGAGGAGGGCCTGGGGAGGAGGGGATGAGACAAGTGGGCTGTAGGGAGGGGAGGAGGGCCTGGGGAGGAGGGGATGAGACAGGGCTGCTGTGGGGAGGGGAGGAGGGCCTGGGAAGGAGGGGATGAGACAAGTGGGCTATGGGAAGGAGAGGAGGGTCTGAGGAGGAGGGGATGAGACAGGGATGCTGTAGGGAGGGGAGGAGGGCCTGGGAAGGAGGGGATGAGACAAGTGGGCTATGGGAAGGAGAGGAGGGTCTGAGGAGGAGGGGATGAGACAGGGATGCTGTAGGGAGGGGAGGAGGGCCTGGGAAGGAGGGGATGAGACAAGTGGGCTATGGGAAGGAGAGGAGGGTCTGGGGAGGAGGGAGATGAGACAGGGCTGCTGTATGGGGGGACGAGGGCCTGGGGAGGAGGGGGATGAGACAGGGCTGCTGTGGGTAGGGGAGGAGGGCATGGGGAGGAGGGGATGAGACAAGTGGGCTTTGGGAAGGAGAGGAGGGTCTGGGGAGGAGGGGATGAGACAAGTGGGCTATGGGGAGGGGAGAAGGGTCTGGGGAGGAGGGGATGAGACAGAGCTGCTGTGGGGAGGGGAGGAGGGCCTGAGGAGGAGGAGGATGAGACAAGTGGGCTATGGGGAGGGAAGGAGGGCCTGAGGAGGAGGGAGAGGAGACAGGGCTGCTGTGAGAAAGGGAGAAGGAGACACAAGCTTGGAGAGACACTGTGACCAGCAAAGCTATTAAGCTATTTTCTTCCCTAAGTGACACCTTGTCTTAAGCCACTAACAGGAACCACCCTGGCAAGACCCTGCACCATTTCCTGCCCTCTCCCTAGTGCTGGTCTGGTAGTGTGACCATTAGCCATGCTATCGGGGACATGGGTGAAAGAGCTGGCACTCTTGCAGCCTTGAGAGTGTGTTGCAGAGGTTGGGGTCAGCAGAAGCCTTTCTTGGCAATTGCATTCCGTCTCTGGGGTCTTTGTTACACTGAGGAGAAATTGTTCTCTCTGGGCTACTGGGCCTCCTAGCCATGGCTGCCCGAGCCTTCCCCCAGCTCACACCACTTGCCTACCTCTTTGGTCTCGTAGCCCTCTAACAGGAAGCATGCAGTCTCGCCTTCTAGTCTTAGCCCGTGCTGTTCCTCTGCTGTGCGGCTCTGCGTCTTGTTATCTCGGCTTGCAGGTCTTAGATAATCTCTTCCTGGGAAGTCTCCCCCTTTCCTCTCAGAAGCCCCGCTTGATGCCCACCCCTACATTGCTTGACAGACGGAGTGGTTTTATCATACTGATACACGGAGGCTCAGAGAGACAGTGACAGTTGCCCATGGTCACACAGCAGTAACAGCTTACAAGTGCTTACCGAGGACCTGACGTATGCCAGGCGCCATGGCACAGCCAGAGGTTTCTTAGGGAAGTACTCTGGACACAGATCTCAGTGTGCCCAGGGTTCAGGAGGTGGCTGCAGGCCAGGTCACGGGAGATGTGTGACTTGACCTCTCAGAGCCAGAGGAAAAGGGTACCATGATGTGGGTCAGAGACAGAGGCTGAACGCTGCGCACATGGCAGTTGGCAGCTGGGGTTTGTCTATGAGTGTGTATTTAAATAACTTTAAAGTCATTTTAAAAAGTAGGTGCTATAGCCGGGCGTGGTGACTCAAGCCTTTAATCCCAGCACTCGGGAGGCAGAGGCAGGGGGATCGCTGTGAGTTCGAGGCCAGCCTGGTCTACAAAGTGAGTCCAGGACAGGCAAGGCTACACAGAGAAACCCTGCTTCGAAAAAAAAAAGTAGGTGCTAGATGCATGCTTATTTAACAGATGAGGAACCTGGGGCTCACAGAAGTGGTTCCACTTGTCCAAGACCTCAGACAGGAAAGGGTAAGGCCACTATCTTATTTTTTTTCTTTCTTTCTTTCTCTCTTTTATTTATTTGTATTTTCTGTGTGTGCACATGTGTGTATGAATATATGTACATGCGAGTGTGGGTACCTGTGCACGTGTTGGGGAGGGCTCTATCACTCTCTGTCTTAAGCCCTTGAGAGGGATCTCTCACTGAGCTTGCAGCTAGGCTGACGGCCAGCAAGCCCCAGGAGCCCCCCTGTCCCTGCTCACTCCGACAGCGCTGGGCGTCCAGATGCACACCACCACACCTGGTGATTTTACGACGGTCCCCATGCTTGCCCAGCAAATGCTCTTCCTCGCTGAGCAGTCTCTCCAAGGCCACTATTTCAAAGTGAGGTTGCCAGGCATGTCTGTCACTCTCTTGAGTTCGAGGCCAGCTTGGTCTACAGCGTGAGTCCCAGGACAACCCAGGCTACACAGAGAAACCCTGACTTGAAAAAGCCAAAACCAAACCAGAAAGAAAACATGGGCAGCTATGGTGGCACCACACAGTTGTCACCCCAGCACTAGGGAAGCAGGGCAGGAAAACACTCACTAATTTGAGGCCAGCTTGGTCTACATGGTGGGTTTGATGCCAGAGTTGCTATGTAGCAAGACCTCATCTCAAAATACAAAACAAACCAAAATATCACACACAACACACATACACATGCATACACACACACACACACACACACACACACACACACACACACACACACACCATGCACGCAAAACAAAAACTAAAATGAGTTTAGCTAAGTTTTAAAACTTGGTTTCTCAGGCCGGGTGTGGTGGCGCACATCTGTAATCCCAGCACTCCGGAGGCAGAGGCTGGTGGATCACTGTGAGTTCGAGGCCAGCCTAGTCTACAAAGTGAGTCCAGGACAGCAAAGGCCACACAGAGAAACCCTGTCTCAAAACAAACAAACAAACAAAAAAACAAAACAAAACAAAAAACTTGGTTCCTCAAACTCCCAGAGACAAACTTGATTTTGGAGCTGGGTCTTATGAGAAAGGTCTGGCTTTACGGTTACCAAGAGAGTAAAGGTCAGAGGCCACAGATACCTCAAAGTTGTCAGAACTTCTGGAAAAGTTAGCAGGAGAGAGAGTCTGGGGACAGGCTGGCAGGAAGCAACGGGGAAGTCCGGAGTGCCTTGTCATTGGAGAGGAGTAAGTGCCAGCACCGGAGAGGGGGCAGGGAGGTGGCCGTGGCCCAGCCATGCCCCTCTTTCCAGCTGGAACCCTTGGGGAAGTGGGCACCTGGCTGTCCACGCGACAGGACAGGGACAGCCCTGCCAGCTGTCCAGCCCTGGGGAATGGGGCTTGACGTACCACAGGCCCAGGCCTGATAAGGTACCCTGCATTCCCTGGCAGGGTACTGGCCCACTGCCCGGGCCTTGCTGCGCTGAGGACAAACCTGGCAGTGGCCCCAGCTTGGTGTCTGTTGCAGGTGGCCGGGCTGCACCGTGCTGCTCCAGACCCAAGGTGGCAGCCCTCACCGTGGGGACCCTGCTGCTCTTGACAGGCATTGGGGCCGCATCCTGGGCGATTGGTGAGAGCGCCTCCCTACCCCCAGCTCCTGAGGCCTCCCCTGACACGAGGGCTGCAACCTGCCTGCTCTCACCCCTGTTTCCTCCACAGTGACCGTCATACTGCGGAGTGACCAGGAGCCGCTGTACCCAGGTGAGTAGAGCAGGCCTGGATCCCTAGGGTGTCCTGGAGGAAAAGCGTGATGGGGAACTCTTAAGTATTCTTGGCACTGATAATGGTGTCTGTGCTCAATGCTTCTTGTGCTGTTTGAACCAGAATTTTGTCTGTAGCTCAGGGTGTCTTAGAACTCACCTGGGCTGGCCTCACATTTGGGGCAATTCTCCTGCCTCAGCTTCCCAGTGATGGGATAATAGGCACGAAGCATTTCCCAAGTCATAGGCTTTAATCTAAGGGACCTGGGTGTCTCCCAGACAAGGAGCACAGACCCAACCCTGATTAGCTTTCAAGGACTACCTCCCAAGGGCATGGCTGTCATCTAGTGCCTAGACAGTTCACTTATGACATCCTGTGCTGTTGAAAACTTTTTTTTCCAGTTTCATTTTTTGAGGTAAGGTCTCATGCAACCCAGGCTGGCCTCAAACTTACTATGGAGAACCCTGGGCCTCCTGATCTTCCTTACCTCCACCGTCCAAGTCCTGGGACAGTCGAGTGCTCGCCTTACAAGCACGAAAACCCAAGTTCAAGTCCCAGACCCATGTGAAAAAGTAGAGCACCATGGAGCACATTTGTAATCCCAGCGCTGGGGAGGCAGAGATAGGGGGATCCCTGGGCTCACTCACCAGCCAGCCTGGCCTCGTTAGTAAGCCTCCAGGCAGCGAGAGATCCTCTCTCAAAATGGAGGTAGGCAGGACTTAAGGAATCACACCCCACCCAGTGTCCTCATTCCTTCACATGCACAGATACACACGTGTATCTGCGACACATAAACTCACGCACCCACATGCACACATAGAGAGTCTGAAAAAGATTAAAAATTATCAAAGTGGTGCCAGGTACGGTGGCACACGTCTTTAATCCCAGCACTCGGGAGGCAGAGGCAGGCAGGTCGCTGTGAGTTTGAGGCCAGCCTGGTCTACAAAGTGAGTGCAGGACAGCCAAGGCTACACAGAGAGACCCTGTCTTGAAAAACCTAGACATTATCAAAGTGCATCACTCCTGGAGAAAGGGTTAAGTTTTAGCTCATTCATTCACACACATCCAGCCTTATAAGCCTTTTGAATGTGGGTGTGTTGTTCTCCTCTTTTGCACGTGGGAGAACTGAGACTTGACCACGTGATGGTGTGCCCTGGACCACAGAGCTCCCACCATGCTATAAGTTCTGATGGCTGTACATATATAGGCTGTGGTCAAAACACATTCCAGAGAACCAGGGTGAATTCAGTAGACTCCCAGCTGTGAGGACCTAGCGGCTTCTATTTGTCCTTTGTACGGTACGTAGGGCGTGAAGACCAGAGAGTATGTGGCCAGTAGCGATAGAGTCGGGAACAGCTCTCTGACTAGCGGGCACGTTTACAGCACACAGACGCAGCAGCCACAGGGACACAAAGGCAGAAATCACATGTGGCAATGAAGGAATGCAGTGTCCCCAAGGCCTCCTCCAACCTGCTCCTCTGTGACCCAGGGAATCTAAAAGGGGTGGTGATGGCAGGGCGGAGCGTGCTTTTTTGAAGAAACAAGATTCCATGTTTGAACCATTGGCATCAGACTCAGCCGTCCAGACTGAGCTTAGAAACACTGACCTCCTATAACAGCCTGTTTTCATGTAGAGTGAAGGCATAGACAGGCCAACAGTCAGCCTGGTAGCATACGCCACCCTATGCTCAGGAGACTGAGGCTAGAAGATTCGGAGTTTGAGGATAGCCTGGGCTACAGAGTGAGACTCTGACTCTTATCTGGGTCATAACAAACTCCTGCTCAGTTGTTTGTTAAGAAACTGCTGGATGCATAGTGGTAGTGCAAGCTAACACCCCAAACCTGGCTGCAAGCTACGGCTGTTGTTGGAATCTCAGTGTTGTGCATATGGGGGAGGGGGAACTGACTTGCCCAGGACCACGGCTCAGTAAATGAAAGAGCAAGGAGATCAGTAGGCCTTGCCTTTCCACATGGTGCCAAGATGGAATCCGAATCCCAAGACTCTTAGGGTACGGTCCTGTCTGACTGAAAGTTCACCTTGGCGTAAAGATCGGTCTCTCTGGACTCTAGTCTCAGGGCTTCCCCTTGCTCCGTAAACACCCTGTCCCTCCAGTGTCGTCATCACCTTTGCCTTCATCTTTACCTCCTCCTCCTTTGTAGTACTGATGATAGGGTCTTACACATGCTTAACTGCTTAACAAGTGCTCTACCACTGAGCCACACCCTAGCCCCTCACTGGGGGATTCTAGGCAGAGGCTCTACCACTGAGCCACACCCCAGCCCCTCACTGGGGGATTCTAGGCAGGGGCTCTACCACTGAGCCACACCCTAGCCCCTCACTGGGGGATTCTAGGCAGGGGCTCTACCACTGAGCCACACCCCAGCCCCTCACTGGGGGATTCTAGGCAGGGGCTCTACCACTGAGCCACACCCCAGCCCCTCACTGGGGGATTCTAGGCAGGGGCTCTACCACTGAGCCACACCCCAGCCCCTCACTGGGGGATTCTAGGCAGGGGCTCTACCACTGAGCCACTCCCCAGCCCCTCACTGGGGGATTCTAGGCAGGGGCTCTACCACTGAGCCACACCCCCAGCCCCTCACTGGGGGATTCTAGGCAGGGGCTCTACCACTGAGCCACACCCCAGCCCCTCACTGGGGGATTCTAGGCAGGGGCTCTACCACTGAGCCACTCCCCAGCCCCTCACTGGGGGATTCTAGGCAGGGGCTCTACCACTGAGCCACACCCTAGCCCCTCACTGGGGGATTCTAGGCAGGAGCTCTACCACTGAGCCATGCCCCAGCCCCTCACTGGGGGATTCTAGGCAGGGACTCTACCACTGAGCCACACCCCAGCCCCTCACTGGGGGATTCTAGGCAGGGGCTCTACCACTGAGCCACACCCCAGCCCCTCACTGGGGGATTCTTGCCAAGTACTCTACTGAGCTACACTCTATCCCTTTTTTACTTTTCTTTTTGAGACAGAATTTTTGCTAAGTTGACCAGGCTGGTCTTGAACTATCCTTAAACCTAAAAATCCACCTGTCTTAGATCCCAGGCCTAACTCCCCACTGTCCTCTTGCCAAGGCAGGACTCACCAGTCCCTGCCTGGAGCTGGGCTTCGCTTCCATAATTTCTGAGCTGGGGCCCTCTAAGAGAATCTACGTCCTCATCTAAGATATGGGGTGAGCAGAGCCACTTGGGAAAAGAGAAGATGGTTGTCTGGTTATCCATGCAGGGCCAAGCTCTTAGCCAAATCATCAGCAAAGGGATCTGTGCTTCCCTCCTTGAGCAAGGCAAGATCACACTGTGTGTCCTCCCACCCCGCATAGTGACACACAGCAGGTGCTCAAGAGATCTCCGCTGAAGGATAAACATAAAGAGGAGACAATGCTGGGAAACTTGTGATCCGAGCATGTGAGAGACTGAAACAAAAAGATTGAGAGCTTGAGGCTAGCCTGGGCTACACAGAAAGACCCCCTGCCTCAGAAACCCAAAGAGAAAAAGAAAACAAGCACAGAGACAAATTGAAGAGATCCAACTAGCCAAGGTGGAGAGACACCAACCTTGAGTCAAACTTGCCCTGCTCCCTGTCAGTAACACTTTCTAGAACACTGAGCTCTGATGGCACAGACAACAGAACACAGCCTTGCCTATAGCCGCACTTCATTTTGTTCTGGAATCTTCACACCTCTAAATATATCTGACAGCTTGGTGAACACACCTGTACACTACCCTAGAAGAAAGGCTTTTAAAGTGACAAAACCCAGCGCAGAATGTGGCTTTAAAACCAAGTGGGGGTGCCCAGCCATGATGGGCAGCCACACAGAAAGCTGAAGCCAGAAGGGCACAAGTGCCAGGCCTGTCTGGGCTACCAAGTGAGACCTTGTCCCCCTAAAGCCAGAAGCAGACAAGCAAGAGAGCGTTTGATGCTGCCCATCACGCACTGAGTGTCTTCCCAGTGCACATCCATAAACCATTACTTCCCCTCCCCAAATCCTCTATATGCTGGACATTTCTTCAGTGATTAGGAACGCTGCCCACGGACTCCGGGTTGCTGCTCTTGTCTTGATCCTGGGAGCTGAGGGGATGGCAGGCTCGGCTCAGTGGTAGGTGTCAGGCAGTCCTCGAACCCTAGAGCTGGAGGCTGCACTGACAGCAGGATCCCCCAGCAGCGTTTATTCCTGCTGTGGTTGAGTGTGCGCTGGGCAGAGACCCAACCATGAAGCAGAGAATGTGGAAGCCAGCGGGCAGTCTGGGTTCAAATGCTGATTGGCTGGTTGTTAGTGGTCTGCACTGAACAAAGGTACCCTTTGATGTTTAGTGCACCACTGAGATGTGCATATAATTGTGTGTGTGTGTGTGTGTGTGTGTGTGTGTGTGTGTGTGTGTGTGTGTGTAAAGGAATGGACCAAAGGCTTCATGTATGCAGACAGGCAGGGGCTCTACCACTGAGCCACACCCTAGCCCCTCACTGGGGGATTCTAGGCAGGGGCTCTACCACTGAGCCACACCCTAGCCCCTCACTGGGGGATTCTAGGCAAGGGCTCTACCACTGAGCCACACCCCAGCCCCTCACTGGGGGATTCTAGGCAGGGGCTCTACCACTGAGCCACGCCCCCAGCCCCTCACTGGGGGATTCTAGGCAGGGGCTCTACCACTGAGCCACACCCCAGCCCCTCACTGGGGGATTCTAGGCAGGGGCTCTACCACTGAGCTACACCCCAGCCCCTCACTGGGGGATTCTAGGCAGATGCTCTACAGTTGAGAAAGGATGCCACTAGCCCACACCCTCTATTTCTCCCAACAGGGTTTCTCTGTGTAGCCCTGGCTGTCCTGGAGTCACTTTGTAGACCAGGCTGGCCTCAAACTCACAGAGATTCACTTACTTGCCTCTGCCTCCCAGAGTTCTGGGATTACAGGCATGAGCCACCGTGCCCAGCCACTAGCCCTCTTTTTACATTTTACTTTGAGACCCTTTTCCCTAAGTTACTTAGGCTGGATGTGAGCTCACTCCATAGGCTAGGTATGCCTTGGACTTTTGATCTGCTAGCCTCAGGTCCCAAGGGTGAGAAGACAGGCCTGTGCCACTGGGCCTAAATCGCTGCCTACAAAATATTCCCAGAATCCAGCTCTCCTCCCTGTGCTGCCCCCTGCTGGCCTAGCCTCTGTCCCTGTCGTGCCTGCCCTAGAGTCGGCTCCCACTAGCAGACAGAAGGAACCCATGCTCCCCTAACCCCTGACCCCAGCTTTGAGCCCTAGGCCTGTTGCACGTTGGTCCAGCTGCAAGCTAACTCCGCCAACCTCTCTCTAGCTCCTGGCTGTTCCTCCCCCACCTCCCCGCCTCAGCCTTCAGATCTCCTCTTTCTGTTCTTTATCCTCTGGCCTACTTCTCGGTCCCCTCTCAGATCTCAGCATCTTTCTCACCTCCTTCATCTCTTTCTTCTCTTTGCTCATGTGCCGCCTTCCCAACAAAGCTGTCCTTGCCTGCCCACTTACAGCAAAGTGCAACTCCGCCCCCACATACCAACTCCCCCATCCCCCCCCTTCCTTCTGTCAGCCTTGCCTGTTTCCACGGCCACTTCTGCTGTAACATGGGACACATTTCCATTATTTATTCTGCTCAGTGCCTGTGTCCCCTCCTGGGCTTTGCACTCTATACAAGAAGAAATTTTGTGTGATTTGTCTACAGCCTAAAATAGTAGCCAGCATGCCCCTAAGAAATGCCCCTAAGGGATTTGCCCGGACTCAGGTGTGATCTTATGGGGACAGATGGAGGTCAGGGAGCATTGGCCAGCCACAGGGACTGCCCCAGCCATCCTCGGGCCGTCCAGTTGCTGCGAGCTAGACCCCTGATACAGCCCAGTCCTGCACAAGGCCCCTCCCGCCCTTCTTTCTCCCTCTGTTCCATTCTTCACTGTGTCCTGAAACATATTGTAGCTCTGATTGACGTCAAACTCATGATCCTCCTGCCTCAGCCTCCTGAGTGCTGGGATAACAGGTGTTTTCATGCCCGAGTTTTGTCAGTATGGGCTGGGGTCGGGACTTTTGTTTTTATTTTTGAAACAGGGTCTCATTCTGTAGCCCTGGCTGGCCTGGAATTAGATATGTATCCCACACTGACCTCAAGACTTGTGGTAACTTTCCTGCCTTGGCCTCTCGGGTGCCGGAGCTGTAAGTGGGAGCCATCCCGCCTAGCTGAGGTGACTCTGGAACCTGAAATCGCTGTCTGATTCCATCTCCCAGATTTTGCTTTATTGATAGAAGAGCCTGGGATCTCCCCATCTTTCTCTTTTATTTATTTATTTTTTAAAAAATTTGTTTGAGACAGAATCTTTATACATAACCCTGGCTGTCCTGGAACTCTCTTTACAGACCAGGCTGGCCTTGAACTCACAGAGATCTGCTTGCCTCTGCCTCCTGAGTGCTGGGGTTAAAGGCGTGCGCCACCACGCCCAGCTAAAGTGTGGAACTGGGGCTAGCTTTGAACTCACGATCCTCCTGCCAATACCTCCTTCAGCAAACTGTAGGTGCGTGTGCCACCACAACTAGCCCTCCTCCTTTCTTTAATAGGTAGCTCAAACTGGCCTTGAACTTATGACTCTTCTGTCTTCACCATCCTAGTGCTAGAATCACATACAGATCCTGAGATCCTTTTCATGCCTTCTAATCTTCCTTTTCTCCACATAATACTTATTTAAATATTTTAGTAACCTGGTGAATTAGCCAAGAGTTTCTGACCCCTCCTGGTGGTTTCCCAAGCCTGGCTACGCCCAGATAGGATCTCTGGACTTGTTCATCCACAGCGAACAACCCTGTACAGGCTCGCTCAGATGAAATAATTTCCCTGGTTCCTAGTGTCTGAGTTAAGTTCCAGAAGCTTGGCTATCCCAGTGTGGGAGAGATACCCACTAGTGCAGTTCCACCTAGAGTGGGTGCAGAAGCCACCCCTGGACAGTAAGGGGTACAGGACCAGAGCCCTCAGGGACTCAAGAGGCCAGGAAAGCCGGTGGCTAGCTGCTGTGGGACCCAGGAGTGGCTTTGTCACCCTGCAGTACAGGTCAGCCCCGGGGACTCTCGGCTCGCAGTGTTCGACAAGACGGAGGGGACTTGGAGGCTGCTGTGTTCCTCACGCTCCAACGCCAGGGTGGCAGGGCTTGGCTGTGAGGAGATGGGCTTTCTCAGGTATGGGGGCGGCCCTCAGGGGAGGCAGAGGATGGAATTGGGGGGGGGGTTGGCTTTGACCTAAGCCCCACACAGGGCCCTGGCACACTCGGAGCTGGATGTGCGAACTGCAGGCGCCAACGGCACATCGGGCTTCTTCTGTGTGGACGAGGGCGGCCTGCCTCAGGCCCAGAGGTTGCTGGATGTCATCTCTGTGTGGTGAGCAGGGCAGCTGCAGGTGGCACTGGATCGTTGGCCTCCAATTATTGTCCTAACTGGTC
>NC_140502.1:26331422-26511422 GCF_964271855.1 Acomys minous | reverse complement strand
AATGAGGGGCTGTTTCCAGAAAATGTGGACATCGATGTTCAAGGCACAATAAACACATAGGCTTCTGGGCAGCAGAAAACCAAACCTGCCCACGGGACAGAAAGCGGTGAATGGCACGCCTTGTGAGTGCCCCCTGAAACCCTCGTCCCTCGGGCGCCCGCCCCTGCCAGCTTTGGGGCTGAGTCCATTGGTGCCAGATCCCCACCCCGGCTTCCCCTGCATCTGCACATCTCTGTAGTGGTACAGATGGCCACCAGGGGGCGCTGCCGCCCTGGTGCCTGAAAATTTAAGGCTTTTTCTGCACGGGCTGAAAGCTCCACCCCCACGCCACTCCCAAAGCAGGAGAAAGTGTTCAAGGGATTCCTCAAGATCTTTAAACATTCTTTTTTTGTTTTGTTTTTGTTTTTTTGTTTTTGTTTTTGTTTTTTGGCTTTTTTCCCCCTTGCTGTGGGACTTTTTCTTTTTTCCTCTTTCTTATTTCTTTTCTTCTTTTTTTTAAAGAGTTTCAATATGTAGCCTTGGTTGTCCAGAAACTCACTATGAAGATCAAGCTGGCTTTGAACTCACAGATATCCACTTGCCTTTGCCTCCCAAGCGCTGGGATTAAGGGCCTTGCCACCTGCACCCAGCCTTTTGGTGGGATTCAGGGCCAGGATGTCCCTATGGAGCTGGTCCGGAGGCCTATGTCACCCAGGCTGGCCTTCAACATGTGGCAGGTCTTGCCGCAGCTTTCCCAGTATGGGTTTTCAGCAGCATGCGTTGCCGCTGCCAACTGAGGCTCTTGACTGACAAACGCTAGAACACACAGGTGGGCAGCCTTAAGCTCTGGAGAAGTTTCTTCAAACGCACCTTGGAGGGACTGACAGTCCATGTGTCTGGGGAAAGCTCCAGCCTTCAGCCTGACCCTCCACAGCCTTGGCAGCGTCCATCTCCACCACTGTGTTGCCAGCAAAGAGCCTCCTGGCCCCCACGTGTCACACGATAAGGATTCACCACTACCCCTCAGGGTTTTCCAAAAATTGTCTTGTCTGTGGCATTTTGGGGAGCCAGTCAGATGTTGGCTTGCTAGAAACGGATGAGACTTACCTACTATGCTCAAACCCCTGGGTTCAAATCCCAGAAATGCACACACAAATGTATACGGAGCTGGAGCGGGTGGCCATAAATGTCCTCCTTCTCGTTGCCAGCTGGAAAAGGTGCTGTTCTTGTGTTTTAGAAGCTTGAGCCCTCTCCAGGGGCCTAATGCCCTGCGAGGGGTTTGGACAGATTTATTTTGGAGGAGGGAGAATGTTAGTGCAGAGGGGAACAAGTAGAGAGGGCATGGCCCTGCCCTGAGAGGCAGAAGGGGTGTGCCCCTATTTTAAGGGATTTGACATAGATTTGGGCGTGTATTTATTTCTTTTCTATTGCTATAATGAGACACCCGAGAGTGAATAGTTTATTAAGAAATGAGGTTTAAGGCTTTGGAGTCCTTCCAGCCCTTCCAGAGGACCCACGTTCAGTGCCCAGCACTCACACTGGGCTGCTCACAGATACCTGCAACTCCAGCTCCAGGGGATCTGGTGCCCTCTTCTGGCTTCCAAGAGAACATACACTCATGTGCACACACACACACACACACACACACACACACACACACACACACGGAGACTTTTTTTTTTAAAAGATTTATTTATTTATTACGTATACAGCATTCTACCTTAAGGCCAGAAGCGGGCACCAGATTTCATTATAGATGGTTGTGAGCCACCATGTGGTTGCTGGGAATTGAACTCATGACCTTTGGAAGAGCTGTCTCTCCAGAACCCCCACCCCCACCCCCCGCCCACACACACACTTATGAAAACAATTTTACAGAGGCATAAGTTGGGCAGAGTGGTGCACATGTATAATCCCAACACTCAGGAAACTGAGTATGGAGCATCGTGAATTTGAGGCCAGCCTGGGATACATAGAGAGAACCTATCCCCAATAAAGAGTAGGGAAGACTGCCCGGTGTGGTGACGCACGCCTTTAATCCCAGCACTCGGGAGGCAGAGGCAGGTGAATCGCTGTGAGTTCGAGGCCAGCCTGGTCTACAAAGCGAGTCCAGGACAGCCAAGGCTACACAGAGAGACCCTGTCTTGAAAAACAAAAACAAACAAAAGTGAGACAGAGAAATCATCTTTCTGCAGCACACAGTTTGAGAGGCTGGAAATCCAGAAGCAATGCAGCCCACAAGCACCCACCGTAACCAGTGGAGGGGCCCATGGCGGGGGGGGGGGGAGATCACTGGAGTAGACTGTAAGGGGGCTAGCCTTGCCTGTTCTGGAATAAGTGCTCTCTTGGGCCCCACCACAACTTACTGATCCCACCTATGCTGGCTAGTTTTATGTCAACTGCATACAAGTTAGGGGCATTTGGGACGTGGGAACCTCAGCTGAGGAAATGCCTCTATCAGACTGACCTGTGGGCAAGTCTGTGGTGCATTTTCTTGATTGATAGCTGATGTGGGAGGACCCAGCCCATGTGGGCGGGGCCAGCCCTGCACAGGTGGTCCCAGGTGGTGGTAAGAAGATGGGTTGGGCAAGCCATGAGGAGCGAGCCAGTGGGTAGCATTGCGTCAGTGGCCTCTGCTCCAGCTCCTGCTTGCAGGTTCCAGCCCAGACTTGCCTCAGGGATGGAGTGTGAGCTGAGAATTGTAAGCTGAGACAAAGCCTTTCCTCCCCACGTTGCTTTTGGTCATGCCCTATCACAGCAATAGGAACCCTAAGACACCTTTCTTCCAAACTCCAGCACCCCAAAAAATGCTTGCTCTAGGCCATGTTTGTTTGCTTGTTTTTGTTTTTTTGAGACAGAGTTTCTCAGTGTAGCAGCTCTGGGTGTCCTGGAACTCGCTCAGTAAACCAGGCTGGCCTCGAACTCACAGAGCTCCGCCTGCCTGTGCTGGAACTAAAGGCTTGCGCCACTGGCTGGGTGACAGGAGTTGCTGGCCATCAGGCACCATAAGTCAGCTGACTCGGGCAACTCTGACACTGCTGTGACCCCATATGGTGCTCACGAAGAAGGCCGCAGGCTCCCTGGTTTGACAAGGAGAAATGGAGGCTGCCTGGATGGAGCAGGGCCGGATACCGTGCTGGTCCAGGCTTCTCGGATTCAGCCCCTGGCTCTGAGAATGAGACCTGGGAACCGAGCAGGGACGCCGTGGAGCACTCACCTTGACGGGACACCCCAGCTCAGGCTTGCTGGGGTGCAGTCACATCATGCTAATGACCGGCAGGGCCACACGCAGCCAGTTGAAGAAGCTGAGGAAGTTGATGGTGCAGAAGATGTCTCTGGAGAAGAGACCTTGCCTCTTGAAAGCTGCTCTGCCCCTTAATCCCTGGTGGCCAAGCAGGGAAACAGTAGGGTCTCCACCCTGGCTTCCTCTAGCACCTTCACTCTCCATTGCCACAAGACCCCGATGGGCTCAGCTGATGGAAGAGGTGTTCCCAGACTTGGCCTTTCAGCCTCTAGGAACCCTGTTGTCCCTTCACTCCTCTGATCACATTTAAAAAAAAAAAAAACAGACAACACAGGGTCCCATGTAGCCCAGGCTAGCTCAAACTCACTATGTAGCTGAGGATGACCTCAAGATTTATTATTTATTTATTTATTTATTTATTTATTTATTTATACAGTGCTCTGCCTGCGTGTACACCTGCAGGCCAGAAGAGGGCGCCAGATCTCACTATAGATGGTTGTGAGCCACCATGTGGTTGCTGGAAACTGAACTCAGGGCCTTTGGAATAGCAGCCAGTGCTCTTAACCTCTGAGCCACCTCTCCAACCCAACCTCAAGCTTTTTATTCTCCCATCTCAGCACTGAGCCCTGGGGTGACATATCAACCCACCCCTGCCCTTTCGGTTAGATAGCAGCCCTCTAATTATGGGTTACTTTTCACACAGCTGTGACAAAATTCCTGCTATAATTTAAAGGAAGGTTTGTTTTGGCTTGTGGTTTCGCGGGGCACAGTCCATCGTCCATGGGGAAGGCACAGTTGGCCGGGTGGGAGCCAGAGCCCGATGCTCTTCGCACTTTGCAGGATCAGCATGAGCGCAGATACCAAAACGAAGCACAGCACAGCAACAGCCGTCACTCCCCTGCCTCACCCCCATCTGTCCTCCAGCAACGCTTCCCATCCCAAAATGTCCCACAGCGTCTAGGAATAGCACCACCCACTGGGGAGCCACATATCCAAATACAGGAGACTGTGGGGGACATTTGAGCTTCAAACTGTGGCTGTAGCCCAGGCTGGCCTAGAACTTACCCTCCTCCTGCACGGGGCCCCTGCAATTGCACGCCTGTGTCTCCACACCCAGCTCTACTCTCTTCTGCTTACCCGAGAGCCGCTGCACACAGCTGGAGCAGTAGGCTCCGTGTGGCGCGTAGTTGCTAGCTTCCACACAGGCAAGCTGAGAGTAATGTGCAGTTTCTTTCTCACTGCTAGCCCTTTCTTAAGTGCAAACGCCACCATAATTAACGAGGGCTGTGAAGGCCATTAATTTTACATTCAGAAGTAATTGTTGGGAAGGTTCAAACAGCAGCGTGCGTGGGGAGATGGATTTTTTTTTATTTCTGCATAAAAAGTGATGTTATTACAATAATGCAAGTTACTCAAGGAGCCGCTATTCTGCCCTAGGGCTGCAAAACAAACCGCCCAAACCTAGCAGGGAGTAAGAACCATTCATTCTGTTAGGCTCGCTGGCTCCGTGACAACCAAGGCTGGGCAGACTGGGTCTTCTGCATGACGCTCTGCGCGTTTGGTCAGCAACCAAAAGGGTGGAACGCCTGGGGGAGTAAGGACCTTGCAGGCTTCCTGACCCATAGTCTGTGTCCTCACCGGAAGGCCA
Organism: Acomys minous; assembly: GCF_964271855.1. Lineage (NCBI taxonomy): Eukaryota > Metazoa > Chordata > Mammalia > Rodentia > Muridae > Acomys > Acomys minous. The sequence continues at coordinate 26,506,551 of NC_140502.1, read as the reverse complement.
GCCTCCTCTGTGCCTGCCGACTCATCCTGTCTCAGTGGCGTGAGCCTCAGGGCACATACACTTCTTACAAGGTAGCTCAGGGATCCAGAGAGAATGTTCCAGAAGCATCTGCCTTTGACATTTAACCCCGTTTTTTGCTTTCCTGTCAGCCAGTGCAGTTGCCAATCTGCCTGAGCATCAAGGATGAGGACAAGAAAGTGCCTTTCAGTGGGGAAGGCATCAAAAAGTTAGAGGCCTTTTTTTTTTTTAAGAACAGCCACTGGGGGAGAGAGGCTTCTCCCTTTCCTCTGGCAGCAGCCATCAGATGAGCCAAGATGGGTGCACACAAATACATCCAGGAGCTATGGAGGAAGAAGCAGTCCGAGTGATGTGCTTCCTTCTGAGGATCCGCTGCTGGCAATACCGACAGCCATACACAGGGCTCCCCGCCCCTCTCAGCCTATAAGGCGCAAAGGCTGGGATACAAGGCCAAGTAAGGTTATGTCATTTACAGGATTCGTGTCTGCCGTGGTGGCTGCAAACGCCCAGTTCCTAAGGGTGCAACTTATGGCAAGCCTGTCCACCATGGTGTTAACCAGCTAAAATTTGCACGAAGCCTTCAGTCTGTCGCTGAGGAGAGAGCCGGGCACCATTGTGCGGCTCTGAGAGTCCTGACTTCTTACTGGGTTGGTGACGATTCCACATATACATTTTTTGAGGTTATCCTCATTGATCCATTCCATAAAGCTATAAGAAGAAATCCTGACACCCAGTGGATCACCAAACCAGTCCACAAACACAGAGAGATCCGTGGGTTGACATCCGCTGGCCGCAAGAGCTGAGGCCTTGGAAAGGGCCACAAGTTCCACCACACTATTGGTGGCTCCACTGTTACCCCTAATACACGTAATGTTTGTAAAATTCATGCCCAATAAACAGTAAAAAAAAAAAAAAAAAAAAAAAAAGAACAGCCACTGGATGCAATTGGCAGTAGACCGAGCTGAGAAACAGTCTCTTTAAAAATCCAGCCTCGGAGCGGCCTTCTGTGACCTGGAAGAACATTTAGCAGGAGAAACGGTTATCACACAAGTGTGAGGTCCTGAGTCTGAGCCCTAGAACACACCTAACAAGCTGGACACAGAACTGTGCAGCTGAACCCCATTGCTGAGGGAACAGAGAAGGATCTTTGGGGATTACAGACAGACAATCTAGCCCAATGGTTGTGTTCCTGGCTCAGGGAGAGACCCTGTCTCAAAAACTAGGGTGGAGATCAACAGAAGAGGCCACATAATGCCAACCTCTGGTGTGTGTGTGTGTGTGTGTGCATGTCTGCACAGGCGTATACACACACACATACATACACACACCTACTTACATCTGCCTCTTAAAGTTTTGAGTAACAAACTATGGACATGGTAGCTTCTAAATTTCATCTATTGTAACTTATTTATTGTAATCTATTAATTGTAAATTTTGTGTGTGGAAGGAGATGCCTGTGCTAAGGTGTGTGTGTGGAGGACAGCTTTAGGAGCCAGCCAGGTTTGGTGGCAGGTGCCTTTACCTGCTGAGCCATCTCACTGATCCCCTCTAGGTGACTCTCTCCTCTGCCTCTTAGTTTCCCTGTAACAGCTGCAAATGCGGGAAGGCAAATCTCTCTGTCACAGCACCCAGGCCCCATCACTCTGTACAGATACCCGGTGCCTGGCCCTGGGCAGCCTGGAGCCACGTACCCCTCCATTTGTATGTAGCAACAGCTGGACTCCTGCGCTGTCCTGTGCGTAGGGGTCAGCCCTCTTTCTGGGTCCTGGGTGACGGAGATCGCGTTGCCTATTGAGCAAGCCCCACACATACTGTCTCCTTTCTTCATTCCTCCACCTGTCACGCCCACAGCCAGTGCAGCAGCAGTCAGATTGGGTGGGAATTGCAGTTCATGGGAGCGTCCCAGGCCCCTGTGTACAGCAGTCCACCTCCCAGGTAAGGTAGTGTGGTCACCAGGTACCCGAGACCCCATGGAGATGTTTCAGCTATTGCTTGGGGGGTACTGTGGGTATTTCTGAGGGCACTGAAGCACCTCATATTGGTGAGGAAGCCAGAAGGCTGCTATTGGAGTATTTGGACCACTATGATCCAAGTCAACCCAAAGGGCCTTCAACAGAAGCCAGATGAAGGGCCAGGTGAAAGCCCAGCATCCCGGGGTGCTGAGATTTCAATTCAATATCTTTATGGTCCCCAGTGCTGAGGTCATGGGGATCCTGCCTCGGACTTGCACACTCACAGGCAGATGCAGAGGGGCATTTCCATGGTGACTCTCAATCCATGAACTATCACTTTCAAGTGCAAAGCTCTGGGTTCGATTCCCAGTACTGAAACAAAACAGGGACCCGTGAGATGGCTCTGCAGGTAGAGGGGCTTGCCGCCAAGCCTGATGACCTGTGTTTGATTCCCAGGACTCACATGATGGAAGGAGAGAGCCAACTCCTTCATGCAGGATGTCCTATGACCTGCACACGTGTATCATAACTCACACAGGCGAGTGTGTGCACGTGCGCGCACACACGCACACATAGTGGGTATGTGGCAATGGTTAGGGAAGGTCATATAATCCTTATGAGATCCTCTCCTAAGATTTCAGTCACCACTCCCTCCTGCACTGCTGCTGCTGACGTTAGAGAAAATGTAGAAACACTTGTGGGAATGCATAGTTGTGGGTCCTGGTTCCTTTCTGGGTCAGCGTTAGCCATTCCCTGAGAGATTGATACCCACAGCTCTGAGCCTGTGTCTTAGTTGCTTTTCTATCTTTCAGCTCATATATTTTTTTTTTAAATTCATGGCCCACAGTTCCTGAAGGTTAGAGTTCATAACTGTCATGGCACTGGGGCGGAAGCTGACAGCTCATGTCCTGATCCAAAAGTAGGAGGCAGAGAGAGCTAACTGGGAATGGCATGGTGTGATTTTCTTTTCTTTTCTTTTAAATAATGTATTTACTTTTATTCTATGTGCATTAGTGTGAGGGTATCAGATCCCTTGGAACTGGAGTTACAGACAGGTGTGATCCGCCATGTGGGATCTGGGAATTGAACCTGGGTCCTTTGGAAGAGCAGACGGTGCTCTTAACCACTGAGCCATCTCTCCAGTCCCTGTTTTTCTTTTCTTCTTTTGAGACTTATTTTATTTTTATTTATGTGTGTCTGTGCATTTGAGTGCATTGCCCGCAGTGACCAGAAGAGGGCAGTGGATCCCTTGGCCTTGAAGCTGCAGGCAGTTATGAGCCTACCAAGGTGGGTGTTGGGAGCAAACTCTGGTTCTTTGCAAGAGCAATACATGCTTTAATCACTGAGCCATCTTTCCAGCTCCTTGCTTTTCTTTTGTGTTCACTGTGTAGTGTAGGCTGGCCTGCCATGTGCCACCACAGTTTTGCGGAGGGAGGAGCTAGGGATGGGATCCAAGACAGAGTACTTTCCCACTGAGCTTTGTTCCCAACAAAAAGCTTTGACAAGATCCCCCCATTTTCGTGTTCCTCAGCTCACATCCTGCCTGACACACACAAGTAAAGCCAGCCCAGGGTGTGGCATCCACCTAAAGAAGGCAGGGTCACACCGCCAAGGTTCTGGGGAGTGTGGTGGTTTAATGAAATATCACTGATTCTTGGATACTTGAACGCTTGGTCCCCAAATGATAACCGTTTGGGTATGTTTGGGAGTTGTGGCCTTGCTGGAGGAAGTATGCCACTGGGGGTGGGGGTGGGGCCGCCCCATTTCCAGTGTGTGGCCTTTGTAGTTTGAGGTATGAGATCTCAACTGCTGCTCAAGCCTCCATTTTGGCTCCTGCTGTCCTCACAATAATAGAACCCTGAGCTCCCAATTAACCCTTTCTTCTACCTTGGTCTCCGTCTTTTATCACAGCTTAGACAGGAAGTCCCACCCTCTACATTTGATTGGTGGCCATCTGTCGTGTCCACCTCAGAGCCTTGAGGTGTTACAGACCGATGCTGGCTTCCTAGTCCCCTGTGACTAGTGTCACCACATATAAAACCTGTGCTCATGTCCAGTGTGGCCTGGGTAGAGACCTAGGAGATGGCCTCTGTTCCCCCACAGGCTGGCTGTCTCACATAGAGCGCGCTATCACAGCTGCATTACCTCAGGCTCCAAAGCCAGTTGCCCTCTCAGCCTAGCTCTCTGAGCCTCACAACAGGGAAGAAGTGTATTGTTGCCAGTTTTCCATGGGCCGTGGCGACCCAGGCTTTCCATTGGGCTGGCTGGTATCCGATCCATATGGGGACCTGCATCTGTGACCTCTGTTCTTCCTCCTGTGGAGGGTGGTGTGCTGGTAGAGACTCTTTGCATGGTACAGAGGAACTGCACACAGTAGGGCCAGGTGCATGCAGCCTAGGAGACACCTGGCAGCCTGTGGCAAAGGGTACCTGCCCTGGATTTCACCACGCCCACTGCCTCCTCCCGCCTATCGGAATGCTCCTTGGGCTGGCTTCCCTCATGAATGCTGGTGGGATTTCAGCCCTAGGCCCTTCAGAGTGCTCCAATTGTACCATCAGCCCCGTCTTGGTGGCTCTGGATTGCTTCCCACCCTGTTGGCTCCTCCTGCAGACAAAGTCTCCCAGAACATACTTGGCGGCTCCTCTGTTTCTGCCCAGCAAGAGAGAGTCCCGAGGAAACCCAAACACCAGTTCACAGTGTCCCGGCTGCTTTGATTGGCTCCTTCTTGAATCTGTCCTGTGGCCTGGGAACAGGAGTCTCCAATTGGTGTCTGCCTGACCCAGGCGTGGCCCCTGGAGAGACGGCCTGGCAGAGGTTGGGATGAGGTTAGTGGTGGCAACAGATACTGGCCAGTGCCCAAAGGACGAATGTCCACTTCTGGTGTCCTTGTTTTGCTGCCAGGCCATCTTTGTCAAGAGTGTTAGGCAGTCTCAGCAGTCACTGTGACCATGATTTTCAGCTCCAGGGACTAAAGCCAGGGCTTTGATCATATAAGACCAGACCTCTACCACTGAGCCTCAACTCAGACCCTCACTGGGGGATTCTAGGCAGGGGCTCTACCACTGAGCCACATCCCAGCCCCTCACTGGGGGATTCTAGGCAGGGGCTCTACCACTGAGCCACACCCCAGCCCCTCACTGGGGGATCTAGGCAGAGGCTCTACCACTGAGCCACACCCCCAGCCCCTCACTGGAGAATTCTAGGCAGGGGCTCTACCACTGAGCAACACCCCAGCCCCTCACTGGGGGATTCTAGGCAGGGGCTCTACCACTGAGCCACACCCCAGCCCCTCACTGGGGGATTCTAGGCAGGGGCTCTACCACTGAGCCACACCCCAGCCCCTCACTGGGGGGTTCTAGGCAGGGGCTCTACCACTGAGCCACGCCCCAGCCCCTCACTGGGGGATTCTAGGCAGGTGCTCTACCACTGAGCCACACCCCAGCCCCTCACTGGGGGATTCTAGGCAGCTGCTTTCCACTGAGCCACACCCCCAGCCCCTCACTGGGGGAGTCTAGGCAGGGGCTCTACCACTGAGCCACACCCCCAGACCCTCACTGGGGGATTCTAGGCAGGGGCTCTACCACTGAGCCACACCCCAGCCCCTCACTGGGGGGTTCTAGGCAGGGGCTCTACCACTGAGCCACACTCCCAGCCCCTCACTGGGGGATTCTAGGCAGCTGCTTTCCACTAAGCTGCATCCCTAACACTTTTTGTGTTGTCTATTTTGAGACCAGCCTTGCTAAATTGTTCTTACTGGGTGTGAAGTTGCCATCTTCTTTCCTCAGCCTCCAGTGTAGCTCACACGCATGTCCACACTAGTGTGACTGGCTTCGCTGTTGTCTTTTTTTGGCAACATCTCAAACTATGCAGCCCAAGCTTGCCTTGATTTTTTTTTTCTTTCTTTCCTTTTTTTTTTTTTTCCAGACAGCATTTCTCTGTGTAGCCCTGGCTGTCTTAGACTCACTTTGTAGACCAGGCTGGGATCACAGGAGTGCGCCACCCCAGCAGGCTGCGGCCTTGAGCTCGTATCCTCTGGCTTCAGCGTATCCCACGTCCTGGGAATGTAGTTCATTCTGTTCTCACTGAAAGTAAGGAATGCCTCCGACTGCCTGGACAGCAGTGAGGAAAGCAGATCCCAAAGCCTGGCTGCTTCGGTGAAAGCCCAGGTCCATTGAGTTCTGCGTGCACTTGGCAAAGTTGCTCTGTGCCTCTATTTCCCTTTACAAATAAAAATATCGGCCAGGCGTGGTACAAGCCTCTAATCCTAGCACTCGTGAGCAGTTGTGAGGGTCAAACAGTAAAGGATCTGGGCAACATAGTGAGTGCTGAACAAAGGCCCCCATTGGTGTGAATGACACCCCTCAGATGGACCGCAGATACCAAGACAGGATGGAGAGCACCCAGGTAAAAGCCTGACAGAACTGCTCCCCTCTGTCACCACTAGAAGCGGGGACAGGAAACACACCACTGCTCACAATTGCATCCTGTCACAATGTGGCAGCTGCCAGCCATGGGGGGTGGCGGCGAATGCCTGTTCACCCAGCATCCGGAAGGTTGAGCTGGAATGACACGAGTTCGGGTCCCGTCTGGGCTACATAGCAGAACCCTGGGATAACTTCAGGAAGCATGAGGCTTCTCAGCCTCTGATGGCCACAGGGTCTGGGGTCTGGTGGCCACAGTGCTGCGTTGCACACCCGGGGAGAGCTGTCCGGGAGGCTGAGCTGAGATTTGAAGCCAAGAGGGTGGACTGCGGAACCTACGATCCGACGGGCGGCTACTCACGCTGAGGCATGGTTAAAACCACTTGAGGCTTTGGCCTGAGGTTCTCTTTCCAACAAGGCAGCGAGTGATGCAGCAGCTGGCAGTGAGAGCTGGCCAGGACAGCAGGGACAGAGGCCGGGAGGTGGCCCTGCTGAGAGACCCTGTGATCTCCCAGCTGCTGGCAGGACACGGGACGTGCGGAGTCTTCCGGGACGGGCCCCACACGATGTAGGCCCCACAGAGCTCCTGTTTGTCTTGTTTTCCTTCAGTTGTGACAATAGGTGTAGCCTTGCTCACCTACTTTTTGCAATACTGAGGGTGGAATCCAGACGCACCTCCTGCGTGCTAGGCAGGAGGCTTCTGCTGAAACATGCCCACAGCCCTGAAGTGTTCTGACAAATAGCTTTAGGCCCTTTGTCAGTGCCTCTGGCACAAGAACCCCGAGGCCATCATCACCACTACCACCATCCCCAGCGTCCCCATCACTACCATCGCCACTGCTACAACCATCACAACCACCACCAACAGCAACCGCCACCCCATCACCGTTGTCACTGACATCACTGTCCACCATCATCACCTGGCACCATAGCTGTGTGACTTGTGTTGTGTGCTCGGTGGCTCTAAGCTCCCCCCACCCCTGCCATGGGAACAAGTCCATATGCCCAGGGACACCTTCTGGCAAAGTGTGTGAGCCATTCTGCTGCTGTGAGCCTTCTGCCTACACACACCACTGCTCCCCACTCTCTCGCAGGCCTTGGCACCTCCCAGGGCCACCCACCCTCTCCTGGCACCTGCCATACAACCAGGCACTGCCACTTCACCAAATTGGCAAGAGGTCACTGAGTCCCCAAGCCCCTGCTGGCCTGACTGTCTCATGGCTCCTCTTGTTTGCTGGGCTCTGAGAGCAGGTCCAAATGCTCTGTTGTGTTCATGTCACAGACACCTGTCCAGATTGCTGGAACCCGTCTGTCTGTAGAGAGAAGGAACCACCACCTGGCTGAAGCAAGCATTCACAGTGCCCAGAAACTCGCCTACTGACTCAAGCCCAAATCAGGCAAGTTCAGACTTGGTGAAAAACCACACATAATACCTCCTAATGAAAAACCCCCTAGTGAAAGTGCAGAGATTACGGGTCCACAGAACTCCTCTGTGTATACCAGTTTGGTTGTTTGGGTGCTGCAAGTAACTGTAAACATCACTACAACAAAACCAAACGAGTCAGCTTTTTAGATTATGCAAATCCCAGGTCACGGGTCAAGGAAATAATTTGGTTTCTCAGAATTTTCTTGCTCTGTGGTTCAGTAATATTAGATTTGTCCTCAGGTTGGTATTTCTTATTTTGGGGGAGAATCTTATATTTTGGGGGAGAATCTTATTTTGGGGGTGGGGAGAATCTCAGGCCACAGCACCCTCAGGTCGTCTTTTCTTATGGTAGAAAAAACAAAAAACAAAACAAACAAAAACCAGCCTGGGGAGGAGGTGCGCACGCCTTTAATCCCAAAAATCTGGAGACAGAGGCAGGTGGATTTCTGTAAATTCAAGGCCCCCTCTGGTCTACAAAGTGAGTCTAGGACAGCCAAGGCTACCCAGAGAAACCCTGTCTTGAAAAACAACAAAAACAAAAAACAAAAACCAGCTCTCAGCTGTGTGACCAAAATCCTAATCTTTTTTTTTTTTCCCACTTTAGTTATAGGAACAAATCCCTGTGGCCAGGAGGTCATCTCATGTCCTCCCCAACCTCACCATGTGCTCTTTGCAAGGAAAGGGAGGGAAGCCTGCAGTGTCTTCCTCTTCCAAAAACCAGAATTTCTTGTTACAGTCTTCAAAGAATGTTAAACGCCCCTCCCTGCAATCCTCGCTGAGACCTGGGACTTTCATCCAGGGCCCACAGGGCTGGATGTGTTTTCCCCCCTGCAGGGCCCCTGCCCACAAGGGCTCCTTTGTTGACTGTTGGAAACCCCTGCAGCCCCACCCCTCCCACTCCACCCCCTTCCAGGAAGGGAACCAGCTTCCAGAATTAGTCACGCTGTCTGTATCCCACACAACAGCCCCATTGAAGCCAAAGGGCAGGCCTGCTGGGGACTGGCTATTATTATCCCAGATGCACAGAAGGGGAAACTGAGGGCCAGAATGGAGGCTGGGGTTTGACCCCACGCTGCCTGGCTGTGCAGGCTCGTTCTGCTGTCTCCGAGGTGCCTGGCTTCAGGAAGATGGGGTCCTGATTGTGTACTGTGGGGTCTGGGACACAATCGCTCAAGAGTGTGGATCTCAGCTGCCCAGGTAATAACTTCTGAGCTTTGTCAGGCAGCCCTGCTCTGTATGGGGCAGGTGGCAGCTCGGGAGACAGCCGAACAATTCCTCGGCCCCGTCCAGCAGGCTCACACCCAGCCACTATAGCTGAGTAGTGCAGCTAATACCCACATACTAAACCCTATGCCGGGAAGTAATGTCTTAAGCAGAAATGGGGCTTTAAGGGGCTGGGGGAGACGGCTCAATTATGGGGACCTAAGTTTCATCCTCACCACACACGTTTTTAAAAATGTTCAACAAAAAATACTCAACAAAACAACACTAGAGCAATGGCTCAGTGGCTAAGAATACGTGCTGTTCTTGCAGAGGACCTACCATCTTTGTCGGGTGACTCCAGTTCCTGGGGAATCTGAGGCCTCTGGCCCCAATGGCTGCTTGCACTCATACACACATGCACGCACTCACGCACTCACGCACTCACGCACACACGCAGCCAGGCACACATACCCAGAATTAAAACCATAGAGCCCAGGATTATGGCGCACGCCTTTAACCCTAGCACTCTGGAGGCAGAGGCAGGAGGGTCTTTTAAGTCTAGGCCAGCCTGGTCTACACAGTGAGACCCTGTCTATAACAACAGCAACAACACAGCAGGGGCGGGAGAAATGGTGAAACGGCCTGGTCCAGTGAATCTAGCCGACCCCCTGACAGGCTTCAGACCCTTGTTAGCTTGGAGCAGGCCTGAGCCTCCATTCCTCAGAAATGAGCTCAGTGGTTACCGGGAAGACCACAGATAACGGACAGCCAGACAGGACAGCCAGGACACCTGGCCTAAGGAGGACAGGTTGCTTAGCTACCAGTCTGAAGAGCCCCTAACTCCTGACCAGAGTCACATAGCCTCAAGAACACCTCCCAGGTTCAGCCTGTTTGAACCAGTTCAGTGAGCCCCTAGCCCTGGACAAGAGCCCTAACCAATCCCAGATGTACTCGTACCCTTGCTCCTGATCTGTGCCAATAGAAGGAAAGATCACCAAGCCAGCTTGGGACTTCCATGGAATAGCTATTAAAAAAAAAAAAACCCTGCCTGTTCAACTCGGGGTCTTCTGCCATCTTGCTTTGCGGAGGTGAGGACCCCAGTGCACTGGATCTCTGCAGAATAAAGGCTCTTTGCTTTTGCATACGACTTCAGACTCCTGGTGAGTTTTGGGGTCCTCTTGATCTGGGGATAACAGTGGCTCTGCAATTAAGAGCACTAGTTTCTCTTCCAGAGGACCCATGTTCAATTCCCAGCACCCACATGCTGGCTCACAACCATCTGTAACTTCAGCTCTAGAGAATCTCACACGCTCTCCTGTCCTCCGTGGGCACTGTACACACATGGTGCAGAGACATGTATGCAGCCAAAATATCCATCTACACACACAAAAAAAACCTCAAAAAACAAACCAGCAATAACAACACAATAGTATATATATATATGTATGTATGTATGTATGTATGTATGTATGTATGTGTGTATATATATATATATATATATATATATATATTTTTTTTAACCTAGACATATGGTGTTCCAGTCTAGGAGTCTTGATTTGGTTTGTTTTCTCTGCTTGTTAAAGAATTTTTAAAAATCACAAAAAATCTCATGCTCTGGGTCAGCACTGGAGAAATCACACTGTGGACAGTAACAGAATCCGCAGCTGAGGCTTGTGTTAGGGGTGAGGAGTCACGCGTGCAGCAGGCGCACAGAGAAAAAGAACCAAAGCTTCTCTTTGAGGCCTGGCACTGTTAAGCCTGAAGACTCTCTCTCCCTTAATTTAGAGTTAGCATGTTTGAAGAAAGACAGGCTGGGCTGATTGGCTCAACTGCTCGTTAAATTGTTCTGAACTGGCCTTGAACTTTTTGAGCCAGTCCATCTGTAAGGGAAACTGACACTGCCCAGGCGGTCCACAGTCCTGCCTTTCAGAGTCCTAGCAACCACTGACATCATTGCTAGCCACCGTCAGGTGCAAGGCTGTTAAAAATGGACCCCCACTCGCCTCTCCAGCTCTCTTGGTTTCCCTCCCTCCCTCTCTCTCTCTGTCTCTCTCCCTCTCTCTCTCTCTCTGTCTCTCTCCCTCTCTCTCTCTGTCTCTCTCCCTCTCTCTCTCTCTCTCTCTGTCTCTCTCTCCCTCTCTCTCTCTCTCTCTGTCTCTCTCTCTCTCTCTCTCTGTCTCTGTCTCTCTCTCTGTCTCTCTCCCTCTCTCTCTCTCTCTCTGTCTCTCTCCCTCTCTCTCTCTCTCTCTCTCCCTCTCTCTCTCTCTCTCTCTGTCTCTCTCTCCCTCTCTCTCTCTCTCTGTCTCTCTCTCTCTCTCTCTGTCTCTCTCTCTCTGTCTCTCTCTCCCTCTCTCTCTCTCTCTGTCTCTCTCTCTCTGTCTCTCTCTCTGTCTCTGTCTCTGTCTCTCTCTCTCTCTCTCTCTCTCTCTCTCTCTCTCTCTCTCTCTCCCTCTCTCTCTGTCTGTCTCTCTCTCCTTCTCTCTCTCCCTCTCCCTCTCTCTCCCTCTCTCTCTGTCATGGCCATGCCCTCCCCCCCACTTCTCTCCCTCCCTCCCCTCTTTTGTCTCCCATCTCATAATAAACTTCCTTATACCAGATATGTTTCAATCATTATTATAACAGACACTATTGGCAAGAGAAAAGCCCCCCATCGGACCTTTGTTTTAGCAGCTAGCTTTTGTCTCCTGTCAGGGGGAAGAGAAAGAAGCGGGCCACCTTGGAAGTTCACCATCCTCATTAGCTAGCCCGCAGCCCCTTCTCTTATCTGTCTGCTTCCTGGGGTCTGTGTGAGTCCTCCGCTCTCAGTGAGTGCCTGACAAAGGGAAGTTACTGAGGAAGACAGACGGTGATGACCTCTGATTTCCACAACAGACCTGTGTGTACACACACACACACACACACTGACTTTAAATTGAGTGGCCTCGCTCCTCCCCTGAGTGGAGTCCAGGAGAACGAAGTGAGGGAGGGCAGGAACAAATGCACTGTCAGGAAAGATGTTTCACAGACGTGCAAAGGCCAGGGGGCCAGGGTGGCTGGCATGCGGAGGGACAGTAGAACAGCCTGGCATCGTGGAGCCGAGCTGGTGAGTTAGTGGAGATCAGGAATCTCCGAGGTGATAAGGGATCAGAGGGCTCACTGGTGGTCACGCTGAAGCCTTAGAGTTTTAGGAAGAAGGAGGTGCCTCTGGGGCAGGACCGTGGGACTTGACCTCACAGCACAGGCTTCTTCTGGCTACAGTGGAGGACGGAGTACCTACTGACTGGGGCTGCAGATTAGGGGCATCAGGCAGAGGTTGCTATGGCACTGGGGTTGGGGATAGGGTAAGAGGCTCGGTCTGGGTGACAGTGGAATTGGAGGCAGGAGCCTGCTTCTGGGCAGAGGTGGGGTTGGGGAGTGAGAAGGTGACGCTTAGGGCTACATGGTACTCTGATGTCCCTTGTCATTCCTCTACACACACACACACACACACACACACACACACACACACACACACACACACACACGACCTGAGTCTTAACTTGCACCATAGTGTGACTTGGCCCTAAGTCACAAGTCACTAAGCCAGTCACAGCTAGCCCAAGAGCCGCAGGGCACTGGGGGGACAATCCCTTGAAAATGCCAGCAAAGTCCACAACAAAAGGGCGTGCCTCACTCACACACACACGCAAGCTGAGGGCTCAGGATTGGTCTCTGAGGTCAGCGCAGGAGGCTCAGAGTGGCTGAGGGTTCCGAGCCGAGGCCCAGGCTGCCAGAAGGCAGCAGAGGTGCTGCACCCATACTTTCCCCACAGCCTCAGGCCCTGGCCACACAGGCAAGTCAGGACAGGGAGAGTTTGTAGCCAGGGGTCACTGGCTGGGCTGGGCTGGGCGCTGATCCCCGAGCAAAGACTATGAGGCCCAACACAATGAGAGAGCAGAAGAGAACAAAAGCTCTTATCTAGGGGGAAATCAGTACGTAAGATGTTTAATATATAGGAAAATCACACATACATATGACTTCTTTAAAGTCTGTTTAATATTTAGGTTACTCTATTCTTCTTTTTAAAATGTATGTGCAGAGCTGGGCATGATGGAGCACGCCTGTGATCCCAGTACTCAGGAGGCAGAGGCAGGTGGATCTCTGTGAGCTTGAGGCCAGCCTGGTTTACAAAGCCAGTCCAGGGCAGCCATATATTCAGTGTGTGTGTGTGTGTGTGTGTATGTATGAATGTGAGTCTGTGTATCTGTGTATGAGTGTGTGTCTGTGTCTATGTGTGTATGTATATGTGAGTGTTTGTGTGTGTGTATGAGTGTGTGTGTGTGTGTGTGTGTGTGTGTGTGTGTGTGTGTGAGTGTGTGGGTGTCCTGTGAAATCTGGAGGACAACTTTCAGTAGTCACTGTTCTTTTTCTACCATGTGGGACCAGGGTTTGAACTCTGGTCTCCAGACTTAGCAGCAAGCACCTGTTCCCTGTGAGCCATCTTACTGGCCCAGGTTACAACAGCCTGAATCTCTTCATTATTTTCACACAGTGTGTTAGTTTTGTGATTTACTGTTTTATGTTAAGAATGGGCCTCCTCTTCCTCCTCTTTTTCCTCCTCCTCAAAAAGATCAATAACAAAGCCTTTCCTGATGAGGACACTGCCCTGTACAGAAAACAGCTGGGCCAACAGCAGTACCGCTTTGTACCTACCTGATAGAAAGTAGTTAAGACAGCCAGGCCACAACTCTTTGGGGAACCCCCCTCGTTGCTTAAACAATGACAGTCTCACAAAGCTAAAGCAACTTGTTTTTTATAAATTCCTTCACACACACCCCAGTCCCCTTTTTTCAGAGACAGGGTCTCACTATGTAGCCCTGGTTACCTTGGAATTTGCTGTGTAGACCACACTAGCCTCAGATTCACAAAGACCCAGCAGCCCCTGTACCCTAAGTGCTGGCACAGCAGGTGTGCATCCATCCAGGCCCTATCAGTTACCTGGAGTTCTGTAATTTACCACACACCCCTCTTCTCTGCCTACGCCTAGCAATAGCCAACAGGAGGTCTAAAAAGAGAAATTTCTAGCTGGGCATGACGGCACATGCCTGTGACCCCAGCACTTGGGAGGCAGAGGCAGGTGGATCTCTGTGAGTTCGAGGCCAGCCTGGTCTACAAAGGGAGTCCAGGACAGCCAGGGCTACACAGAGAAACCCTGTCTCAAAGAGAGAAAGACAGAGACAGAGACAGAGAGACAGACAGAGACAGAGAGAGATTGATCTTTCTGGTTCCCTTCTACTCTTCGCTCTCAACTGTCCCAGGACTGTAAGTGTGTGGCAGGCCTTGGTTTTTACACCAGAAACCCCGCAAAAGTCCCCACATAAAGTATTTGCTGTAGTCATAGCTCCTCAAGTTGTCTGTCCATCCTCCTTGGTGCCTTTATAGGAAGTTTTGATTGTGTATGTTTATATATTTGTGTAGGTGTGCCACAGAGCGCACATGGAGATCAGAGGACCACTTGCAGGAATCTGCTCTTGTCACTCACTGTGTGGGGCCAGGATTTGAACTCAGGTCATCAGACTTGGCAGCAAGCACCTCATTGGAACCATCTTGCCTGGCCTATTTGGTTTATTTTTGTTCTTCTTCTTTTCATTTCCTTTTATTTTTCTATTTCCTTTTTCTTTCTTTCTTTGTTTTGTTTTGTTTTGTTGTTGTTTTATTTTTGTTTTTCGAGACAGGTTTTCTCTGTGTAACAGCTCTGGCTGTCCTGGAACTAGCTCTGTAGTCCAGGCTGGCCTTGGATGCCTGCTTTTCCTGTCTCAGTCTCCCTGGTGCTAGGTTAGCAGGGCTATACAGGCACTGCCAGTGTCATCTGGCCCCAGGCAGTTTTGTCCATTAACTTGCCAAAACCGTTGGGTTATGGTTAGCCCATATTCTGTTCTTCTTTCTCATCCCTGTGGGCAGATATGCCCTGATTTCTGGGGCTCCAGTGACATCCTGGGGGGCGGGAGGTGTTCTTGGCTGCACAGACATCCCTAAAGATGCTCCTGTCAGGAGCCAGCCTGGGGCTAGACAATCCTCAACTAAAGCCGAGGACAGATGGGACCCAGTCACCCTGGGGAGACAAACCTCACTCCAACTGTCGCTGCCAGCCCATGCTTGGGTCTAGTTCAACTGGGCTTTCCAGGAGAAACGGGAAAAGAGTTCCCTGTGTGGAAACAGCCTGGTCTTTAAACGTTGCTCCATTTCTGCCATCCTAGCAGAACACCTGAAGCTGGGTCACTTAGAATTAACTGGAGCCTGGGAAGGTCAAGAGTGTATGCCAGCCTCGGGCGAGTGCTTTCTCATTACCCCATGGCAGAAGACAGAATGCCCGCCATTCCGGGCAGCCTGGTAGCTGGATGGTGCTGGCGCACACCTTTGATCCCAACTCTCGGGAGGCAGAAGCAGTGTGGTCTCTGAGTTCGAGGCCAGCCTGGTCTACAGAGTGAGTTCCAGGACAGACAGGACTACACAGTGAAACTGTGTCTTGAAAAAACAAAACAAGGAGCTGGAGAGATGATGGCTCAGAGGTTAAGAGCACTGTCAGCTCTTCCAAAGGTCCTGAGTTCAATTCCCAGCAACCACATGGTGGCTCACAACCATCTATAATGAGATCTGGCGCCCTCTTCTGGTGTGAAGATATACATGCAGGCAGAACACTGTATATATGTAATAAATAAATAAATCTTAAAAAACAAACAAACAAACAACAATATACCCCCCCCAAAAAAACCCAACAATCCAGCCCAGCACTCAGAGAGGTGGAGGCAGAGGCAGGGGATCGCTATGAGTTCAAGGCCAACCCAGTCCACAAAATGAGTCCAAGACATCCAAGGTTACACAGAGAAACCCTGTCTTGAAAAAGAAAAGAAGATACCATCCTACTAGTTAGACTAGTGGGAAAGAGGGACCCAACCCTCGTCCATGGCCTCACAGGCTCTAGGGCTCCTCAACACCTTACACTTGGAATCAATTTTCCAACAACCCCCCCCCCCACCCCAGAGCAGCTGTTTCTTATTTTGTAACACTTTATGAAGTAAAGGAAACTTAGTTTCTTATTTTGTAACACTTTATGAAGTAAAGGAAACTTACCATGGTTGGAGTCCAACCAAGGGCTTCCAGGTTGTGGGGTCCAGGGTGAAGAAACACGCTTCTTTAAGGGGAAGAGATGCCAGATAGGGAAGGCACTGAGGGGGCCAGACTAACCGAGAGACTCAGCCCACCCAGCAGTCAATCACCGGACTCTGGTTGCTGCTAATCCTGGAGAAAGAGCAAGGTGACCCAGAGTGCAGGGGAGAAGAGGCATGCTTAGGATCCTTGGTAAAGAAAAAGACAGTAAGGAAAGGGAAAGGCATGCCTTTTGGAGGTAACGTCGGACCCACTGTCGGGCCGCAGCGTTAAAAGATGAGAGCTGTTCAATCTGTGAAGGATAAGTACATTATCGCATTAAAGGGATAATTATTCCTCCCATCTCCTTAGCATGACTTTAGCGAATCAGCTTTCGAGGGATGATCCGGCCAGGTGACTGACAGGCCCAGCCGGATTAAGTCTCAAGAGAAGTGTCCTAATTAACTTTAACCGTCAATGTGACTGCAGCCTAGAGTCACCTGAGTCCCAATTGAAGAATTGCCTAGATCAGACTGGCCTGTGGGTAGGGGTGGGGTGGCGGGGGAGGTGGTGAGGGGGGGGTGCCTTGATTGTTTAACGCTGCAGTAGGATTCATTCCCCTGTGGTTGACACTATTCTCCGCGAGGGTGATCACTGGTTGTAAAGGAAAGGTAGTTAAGTGTGAGTGTGTGAGCAAACCAAGCAAGCAGTGGCCCTCCATACTTGCTGCTTCCAGTTCCTGCTTTGCCTTCCCTCACGGCTGGACTGCAGGCTGAAATAACCTGTCCCCTACCCCACAAGTCACGCTTGGTCGGAGTGATAGCGTGACAGCAGCAAAAGCAAGCTGGGGCCAGGCAGTGGGGTGGCACATGTTCTTGATCCCAGACAGAGGCAGAGGCAGGTGGATCTCTGAGTCTGAGGACAGATTTGGTCTACAGCAAGCGTTCCGGGACAGCCGGGTGGGGTGGGGATGCGGGGGGGGGGGGGGGGAGGGAGATAAGAAGCGAAGCCAGCTAGGGTAGGAGGAGGCAATGGTGTGTAATGTTCTAATCTTTGGAGCAGATCAGAATGTCATGTCTCCACCCAAGGCCAGAGGTAGATTCCATTCTTTGGACCAGGAGGACACAGCTTTCCCTTAATAGGCTTGGAAAGAGCCTTTGATCCGTTCCCCGTGACCTTTGAGGCATCTCGCAATTACCCATGACTCTGGGCTTTCATTGCATTCCTGAAAATGTTGTGTTGCTCAGAGGCCAAGTGGAGGGTGGATTTTTTTTCTTAAATTAAGTAAGAGAAATTAACTTTGAGAGATCAGAGTCTGTCCCAGGTTCCACAGGTTGCTCTGGACCAACTGACCTCAAAAAGGCAGCATGAGGTGAGACGGCTTAGCTAGGAGCTCTTCTTGCCCAGGACTTAGATTCTGTTTCTATGGTGGGGAGAGCTGACAACAAGCCTGGAACTCCAGCTCCAGGGGATCCAACACCTTCTTCTGGTCCCCAAGGTCACTGCGCACCCACACACACACACACACACACACACTGAAATAAAGCAACATGAAGGAAAGATCATCCAGTAACCTTATCATCCATATTAGTATATGTTGTTACAAAAGATTTTGTATATACAACCATCCCTTGCACCTGCCAGTTCTGTATGGGAAGAGTGCACCCACTGCAGAGAGGTACTCAGGGGGGCAGGAAATGTGCTCTCCTGGGGATGCCTGACCTTTTGACCTTGTAACATGGTGTTGGCTACAAATGTGTTCGGCAGCACCCATCACTATCTGGGTTGGATACAATTGCCAGAGCAACAATACAGAGCAGCAACTATTTACCTGACATTTTCACTGTATTAAATATTACAAGTACTCTGGAGGTATTTTAGTTTTTACAGCAGACATGGCTAGGTTCTGGGCAAATACTACAGCATTATAAATTAGGGGTTTGAACAGATAAGCATTTTGTTATATAAGAGCATCCCGGCTACATGTGTGGACACTGAACAATGACTGGACATTCATTTTAGTTTATTGTTTTATTTTACCTATATTTTTAAACAGACTCGAGACAGGATCTTGCAACACATCCTGGGCTAACATAGGACTTGCCCTATAGCCCAGGCTGGGCTCAGACTCAAATTCCTCTGACCTCAGCCTTCCAAATGTTAGGATTACAGGTGTGTGCCACACTGTTTCACTCTTTACAGTTTCAAACAAGCTTTTAAAAAAATACTTAGCTTGGCGCACGCCTTTAATCCCAGCACTCGGGAGGCAGAGGCAGGAGGATCACTGTGAGTTCGAGGCCAGCCTGGTCTACAAAGTGAGTCCAGGACAGCCAAGGCTACACAGAGAGACCCTGTCTCCAAAAAGAAAAAAAAATACTTAGCTTATTTTTTTTCATGTGTCTTTGTATGGCTATATGCACATTTGCAGGTGCCCCCCAAGGCAACAGATCTCCAGGAGTTAGAGTTACAAGCAGCTGTGAGGAGTGGGTCCTGGGAACAGAAGTCAGGCCCTCTTCAAGAGCAACTAGCACCCTTAACTGTTCATCCAACTCTCCAACCCCCTCAATTAAGCTTTTTAAAAAGATAGTAGATTTTCAATGTATAAAATCCAAAGTATAAGAGGAAGTACAAATCTCTTCTCTTGTCTTCGCCCAGGTCCCCTCCCAACATGGGTGTGACTCTCCAGAGATATTTTATCTCTACACATGTATACCACACACACACACACACACGCACACGCACACGCGCACACGCACACACACACGCACACACACGCACACACACACACACACACCTAGTTTTGGTCCCTTATCAAGTGCCTGGAGATGCACTTACATCTGACCACAAGGCACCACTCATCATAGACAAGACAGTCGTTCTCACCGGGCGGGTTGGCCCTCACGCTCGTCCCGCCTCAGGATTTGCTCATGATTCTCACCTCGTCCCTCTAGCACCTGGAAGGGAACCCAGGAAGGATGAAGACAGACCCAAGCTTCCCCACCATCCTGCTCCTGCTCTCCAATGCATGTAGTTCTCACGATGTCCAGCAGAGGGAGACACCACCCTACTCTTGGGACCACCGAGGGTTTTTAGTCGTGTGTCCCGCCCCCCTGCCCCGCCCCCGGCAGTCGAGCTCCTGGCTTGAGGTGGGGGGCGGCGGGGAGGGAGGAGGACATTATGTGGCTGGGTACAAAGATTCTCTAAGGGGATCTGGGATCCTCTGCACATCATCCCTGCGCAGATCTCTGCCAACTTGGTCCTCCCTGTGTTTCTATCTCTACCTGTGCCTCCTGCTTGAGATCGGATCCTTCACGGGAGGCAAGAAGCCTTGCTGGAGCTAGGGTCTGGGGTTCAGTAGTTGTCCCAAGAAACACCGGCTAATATAGCTAAGTGAGCTGCATCAAAGAGGGGAGCCTTGATGGGAAGTGGGGGCGGGGGCGGTCCTTTCCCTTGCCCCCGCAGACCTTGCCCCTAAATTCCCTTTAACTCTTCTCTCCACACCCACAACAGCAGCCTCTCCCTGTCCTAGTGCCTCTGGGGCTCCACCCCACTGCCTCCATCGTAGTGTTGGGGGTCGTCTGGAGTCCAGCTGGTGTCCGAATAGAAGCCACCCCTTTCCTGGCCCTGCCCCTCCCGGTGACCCCAATCCTCTGCCAACCACTCAATGGTGCCTTGTTCTCCATCCAGCCCCCAGACAAAAGTCCTTCTGTGTAAGAAAGGCAGAATTTTGGGGGAGGGGGCACCTCCAACAGGACTATGTGGGAGCCTGCACAGACCCCAGGCGGAAGGAGTGCCATGAGGGGGGCACAGGGAAAGCAGGAGGGCGGGGGGGCGGGGCGGAGTACAGAGGGCTCATCTCAGTGGAGGAAGGCGATTTTGACATCCACGCCCACACACACACTTTGTAGATGGAGCGTCCACCCGTCAGCTCCGAGTCTCTGGGAGAAACATGGACAGCCAGTTCCGTTCTCAGTCTTCTGGGGCCTGGTCTATGACCCCCCAAGATTCACAACTCCCCCCACCTCTTACCCACCATTCAACCGGCTCCTTCCTATTACAACTTTGCCCATGTTAGTATCTTCTATTAAGCCCCGCCAACAAAAGAATCCAGGAGGAGCCGGGCGTGGCGCACGCCTTTAATCCCAGCACTCGGGAGGCAGAGGCAGGTGGATCGCTGTGAGTTCAAGGCCAGCCTGGTCTACAAAGTCCAGGACAGCCAAGGCTACACAGAGAAACCCTGTCTGGGGGGGGGGGGGGCGGGGAGAATCCAGGAGGGAGAGAAGGTTTTAACTCCCTGTAAATGCTGGCGGCCCCACCCCCGAAACAAAGCTACAACTGGTGGCTCTTTGGCGCCTTGAATCCCAGGAGGAGGCAGAGACAGGTGGATCTCCATGTGATCAAGTCCAGCCTGACCTCCAATGTGAGGTCCCTGCCAGCCGGAGCAACATAGTCACACCTTGCCTCAAACAGAGATAAAGCTCCTTGCCCCCACCCCCACCCCCACCATGCCGCCACTGCAACCTAAATCAGAGAAGGGTCATGCAGGTGTTCCACTTTCCCCCACATCACACCCCAAAAGGATGGCCTGCCACTAAGGACCCCAGAGCCTTTTTCATCCCGTTCTCCTTAGGGGTTCAGGAGACTGGACAAAGCTCCTTCCCACTTTCAGATGCCACTCCGCAGCCCACCCTGATCCCCTCCGCGTCACCTAAGGCTCCTGTAGATAGAGACTAGGAAGAACTGTCTCTTTAAGGGAGGAATGGAGTGGGGGCGTCCCTTTCTTGCCTCAGGGAGACCTGACTTGTGCCTGCCTGCCCAGGTTTGCTCAGGGCGTGGCAGCTGTGGATAAAGGCTGCCCCAGCGTGGCAGCCCGCATTTCTGCTTTCTCCCGGAACCACCTCTCAGCCTGTTGAGCTACTTGGTCAGGTGAGCGGCCTGGGGTGCAGGTGGGGGGGGGGGGACTCTTCCTCCCGGAGCTCTGTTCCCCCACTCTCCCTGACTCGACTCTGACTGTCCCTACTACATAGAAACTGGGGTCAAAGACCCCTAAAGTCTTCCAGCTTAAAGATTCTCTTCTGGGGAGTCTGCTGACTGACCCTTATGGCTTGCTCCTATGGGACTGGACCAGACAACTGGGGTAACCCCATCTGGCATTCATAGTAGGACTGGGGAAGCCTGGAAGCGGGGTTCTGAGTGGATGAGAAGTCTGGGCTTGCTTAACAGAGGTATCTAAACTGGGTGGGGGTATCTGGGTGGACAGGAAGTATTACACCATAGTATCATGATTTGGGGAGAGGGAGGTCTTGGTGGGAGGGGGAGGGTATCTAGGGGTAATTGAGTAAAAAAAAAAGAGTAATTTACGTGCACTGGAGGGTGAAGAGTGGGGTTGTATCTTTATGGATAGGCATTGGGGCACATGGATGACAAATGAGTATCAGGAAAGAGGGGTGATCTAGGGAGGCTGTAAAGCGGGGCTTGGTTAGGAGATGTGGGGGAGTCAGATAACAAGAGTTTATGCAGCACACCCCTGCAGGTGTGACCGCCTTCCACCCTCTTGGAGGAGGAGGGAGTGCAACAGGCAGGCAGTAGCAACTGTCCCCTGACTGGCACAGCCAGGAAGTAGATGACGGTGCCCCCAGGCTCTCCCTGCACTGGCTCCTACTGTGGTTCTCGCAGAAGCAGGCACAGGACAGTGAGGGTGGACGGCAGGTTCCGGGCTCCCGCAGCCCGAGGAATATCAGGGCCAAGCTTGGAGAGGCAGGGTTGTGGATGAAAAATCAGTCTCTCCCCCACTCCCCAACCTTTGCCCAGGCTCCAAAATTTTTGGTTTGTTTTTATGGGGATGGGAGGCTGTGGACCTTTGAGGCCTTGGAGAGGTCTGTAGAGTTGTGACGTGAGACCCAGCAGCCATGGCAACAGAGCATACAACATTAGGATGAATTCGGATGTGATGGCTGTGACAACAGTGTGGGATCATGACAGTGCCAATTTCATCACGCTGTGAAGATGATGTGAGGGAGCCAGGGCTGAATCGAGAAAAATGCCTACATGGGCTGGGCACTCAGCTGTCAAGGATAGTGTTTTTACACACACTGGTGACAGTATCAGGAGGCAGGCAGCCTTACACCACAGGCACCCACCGCTTGTACCCCTAACCACTACTCCAGCTCCCCAAAGCTTGCTGGGGCCATAGAGGTCTGAGAAATAGTCACCAAATCTCCTAAAAGAAATATATGCTCAATCTGAACTAATGGTGTGTGTGTGTGTGTGTGTGTGTGTGTGTGTGTGTGTGTGTAAAGGGTATCAAAGGCCAGAAGATCAGGCTAAGCAAGCCTCCATTACTAGACCCTCTAGGCAGGGGCTCTACCACTGAGCCACACCCCAGCCCCTCACTGGGGGATTCTAGGCAGGGGCTCTACCATTGACCACACCCCAGCCCCTCACTGGGGGATTCTAGGCAGGGGCTCTACCACTGAGCAGTATCTTTAACTTTTTAGTTTGTGACAACATCTCACTAAATAGTTCAGTCTGGCCTTGTGTTCACTCTGTATTCTAGATTGGCTTTGAATTAGTATTTCTCCTGCTTCAGCTTCCTAGTAGCTTGAATGATAGGCCGGGACTGACTCAGACTAATAAACAAGCTGAGGGATTTCCCAGATAAATAGAGCAGTCTGTGCGAGCACACGGTGGCTGGTGGCTCCATCCCGTTCTAAGCGAGTGCTTGGGTGTGGGTGAAAAAAGTTAGCTGTAAAGGTGACGGTGGGGATTCTAGGGATTAAAGGATCAAAGGGCCACTACATAGTCACTGGACAGTGTCCAGCCTGTGGGGGAGTGGGGACAAGTGTCAGCACTTGCCATCTTGATTAGAGAGAGAGAGAGAGTGTGTGTGTGTGTGTGTGTGTGTGTGTGTGTGTGTCTGTCTGTCTGTCTGTCTCTGTGTGCGCATGCACGTGTGCAAATGAGCTCATGGCAGTTGAGCAGGGCAAGAGTAGATGCACAGAGGCCAAGAGTTTATTACAGGCCTCAGGGTGACAGACAGACAGACTGTTAATGCCAGAGCTGTATGGAAAGGAACTCTGTGCTGAGTGAGCCTCGCTGGGGAACCATGGAGTGTTTGTGGCCAGGAGAGGCCCACCAGGGGCTGAGGTGAGGAGTAAACACACAGGCTGAGCCAGGGGTAGGGGCTGGAGGGGCAACGGCTCGACTTGAGCTGGGGCTAGGGACAACGCTCAGTGAGATCTGAAGTAACAGACCCCGGAGTGGGGCAGAAAATGGAGGTCAGGCTACAGACAGGCCTCCCTCTCCATGCGTCTCGCCAGCTTGACATTACTCCCTGCTCCCCACCTATACAACCGCCCAGCAGCCCAGGGAGTCAGCTCAGGCCCCAGCTAGAAGCCATCCGTGTGTGGGCAGAGCCGGGCAGGCTCCAAGCTGTCTGTAGGAGCCACTCCCGGAACCCGGGCCTCCTGCCACCTGGCTCTTGTCACCCTATTCCCCAAACACCCTCAGGCCCTCGCGGTTCTGAGTTATGAGCAGCTGATGGGGGGAGAGGCATTGTTTAAACCCTGCTTTCCGAACCAAGTCATTGTGGACATCAGCCTTCCTGTCTCAGAGCCTCAGTTTCCCCATCTTGCAGACGAGGGTAACAAGCTAGATGTAATCCTAGCACTTGGAGAGCTGAGGCAGAGGGATGGCAAATTCAAGCGAAACCCCACTCTCCCCCCTCCAAGAGAAGATTCATTCACAGGAAAACGGCCAATTCGAACACAAACCCTGTCCCTTTGTACCCAAGTACTCGCCCAGCCCCGCTTGACTTTGGGGCTCCTTATCTTCCAGACCAGTGAGCTTCAGGTTCACTGCCAGCTTTCCTGTGTGTACCCTGGGTTGTGTTCCTGGTGAGCAACAGGTAAAACGGAGTCACGGGGCCTTACGTCCTGGTCACCCTGCTAAGGCTGGGCCTGTTCTCTGGATTCCTCTAGGTCGGCATTGCGACATGCAAGAGGTAGCTCTGAGCTTCCTGTTCCTCCTAGGAGGTAGGTATCGGGCCACCAAACCACCTTCCCCCCCCCCCCCCGATCTGCCTACCCCCCTCTTTCTCCCTTCTTCTTTCCCTCCCACCCCACCACCTCCCCACCTGTGTTTCCACTGGGAGATGCCACTTAATCTTCGATGACACCAAGCAAAAGGCTCGGCCCAGTACTGTTGTGATGTGTCATAGCCTCCCTACACTGTTTGCCCAGATGCAACTGGAGGCCTAGCAGTGATATAGTAGGTGACCCAAGTACCTTGTGCCTCGGTTTCCCCATCTGTGAAAACATAGATTAAAAAGATCACTTAGTCACAGGGGTTTTCGGCGAGGCTTAAGTGAGTTAATGTTCCAACAGCAGTGCAACAGGGCCTGGGTGGAGTGGGCCCTGAGCATGTGCGCCTCACATATAATCAAGCATTGCTTCTAACCCTTTGGCAGAGCTCAGGCCCGGGCCAAAGCCAGATGAGCTCGCAGCCAGAATCTAATCCTTATGCCTTGTTGTTGTCATGTTTTGTTTTGCTTTTATTTGTTTTTGGTTTGGTTTTTCAAGACAGGGTTTCTCTGTGTAGCCCTGGCTGTCCTGGACTCACTTTGTAGACCAGGCTGGCCTCGAACTCACAGTGATCCGCCTGCCTCTGCCTCCCGAGTGCTGGGATTAGAGGCATGCGCCACCACGCCCGGCTCCTTCCTCCCTCTTCTTTGCGTGTGCATGGCTGTGTGTGTTCATGTGTGTGCATGTGGCAGCCAGAGTGCAACCTTGGGTGTCTTTCTGTAGGTGAGAGCCACCTTTTTAAATTTTAATTATTTACTAAATGGTTGTTTTGTCTGCGTGTATGTGCTTGGTGACTGTGAAAGCCAGAAGAGGGCGTCAGATGGTTGTGAGCCATCACGTGGGTGCTGGGACTACACTGGGTCCTCTGCACGTGCAGTCTGTTTCTCTCCAGTCCCTCTCCCCCACCCTCTTAAACCACACTACTTTATTATTCTTTGGGCACAAGTAGCATTCTATTTGGAAAAGGGATGTTAAGGCTGTATTGAAGTTGCCGACTGTGAGTCATTTCAAACGGGGAATGGCCAGCAGAGCTGATAACCATGCAGTGTCGTTATGGTGGGGCCAAGGAAGGTGGGTCGTGAGCAGTGCGGGCGGGCGTGGAGGAAGCAGTCCTGGGAACAGGAACCATCTGCTGCCTTGAACAACAAGGCGTCTCCTGCAGGAGGCGTGGCCCAGCCGCCGCGTGTCTGGAAACATTCACTCAGTGGCCAAAAACTACCCGAAATAGGATTCGTTTCTGGCGGCAAAGTGTTGGCATGACTCAGGGGTGGTGGTGGTGGTGGTGGTGGTGGTGGTGGTGGTGTGTGTGTGTGTGTGTGTGTGTGCGCGCGCCCATATCTCCAGGAAGATACGTGTCCAGGTAGGACTAGATGCTGTGCACTGTGAGGTGGGACTGTTCCCCCATGGGACATTTCTCACAGGCAGCAAACCCCCATGGAGCCTGCTGAGAATTCTGCTAAGGCCACCTCAACCATCACTCATTTTTACTTGTTCCCCTCAGGCCTGCCTGCTCTGGATGCCAATGACCCTGAAGGTAAGTCAGAGCCCCCACCTCTGCATCCCACTCACCCAAGACCCCTGCCGTCATCTCAGAATCACATGTGTGTCCTTTCTCTTTGCAGACAAAGACAGCCCTTTCTACTATGGTAAGAACGAGGTCTCTCTTCACGTCTTCCCAGTCCTGTGCATTATTTTATGCTGAGGGTCCCACACAAGGATGGCTGGCAGTTCACAGTGGCCCAGGGGCCAGGACAGGAAAGCGTTTGGATTGGATCATTGAGCATCCAGGGAGATGAAAGGAAAAGCAGCCTTGAGGGGAAATTCAAGATGGACCTGAGTCCAAATCCACAAGGGGCTTAGGTTCAGGTCAACCACCAGAAAGCCTCTACCCCAACTTTCTCCGCTTCCGGCTTCCGCCAGGAGCTGCCCCTTGCCCCCTGCCCTCTCCTTCTCCACTGCCCTTCACCCGAGGTCCAGCTCAGAACCTCTGCACCTGCTGCCTACTTCCTCCATATGTCAGGGCCACCTCTGACTTCCTGCAGCTCTCTGGCCCAACGGGGCCCTCCTCAAAGAGCCCTTGCTCGACCAATCTCTCTCGAGACCCACCCTCCCTTGACTCTGTATCCCCAAGACTGACCCTTTCCCCTCGGAGGGCTTCTCTACACCCGGATGGGCATGAAGCATCTTGTTTGCTTGGATGTGAGCTGCAATGTGTGAACAATGGGGCTGGAGTTTGCTTTTCTCTTCCTGCTGCTGTCAAGTGAGTTTGGGGGGACAGATGGGTGAGGAGGACCCGGGCTTAGCTTTGAGGTCTCCTTTGTCTCCCTCTCAGACTGGCACAGCCTCCGAGTGGGCGGGCTCATCTGTGCAGGAATTCTCTGTGCCCTGGGCATCATAGTCCTTCTGAGTGAGTACAGGAGCTTTGGGGAGGCGGAGAGCAGGGAAGGGACTGGGCATTCCTTCCTCTGACCACGTCCCTCTCCAACAGGTGGGAAGTGCAAATGCAAGTTCAGCCAGAAGCCCAGGTGAGATGGGTTCTGGGCGTGTCCCCCAAAAGCTAAGCCTTGTGCTAAGAGGACAGGCCTAGGCACTCTGCCATGAGGTCCCCTAGGCCTCTCCCTAGAGGGCTTTTGTCCCCAGCTTTGTATAAAGCTACAGTGGAAAAACCCACCAAGAAACTGGGCAAGCTGAGAATCCTTTAGCCCCAAGGGAAGAGTGCCAACAGGGGAGGATTTATTTGGACATTATAACTTTTCTCCCCAGTCACCGTCCAGGAGATGGGCCACGTCTCATTGCACCAGGTATGACACCTAGGATGGCTGGGGATGGTGCGTGGGGGTGACAATCACAAGAGGAAGCTGAAATGGGATTATTCCTGCACTGGGGAGAAGTACCTGGGGAGATTCTTGCATACTGAGCCCCATTCCCTCTACCAGGCTCTGCTCACAACTGCTGACGGTGGACCAGTTTAAAAAAAAAAAAAGCGTGGAATGCCCTGAGCCCAGGCCCTGACTCTGGATGCGGGCTAGAACCCTGAGACTGCCAGTCTTGTCCTGACCTGACACTGCTTTGCCTGGGCCTCATCTTACCTTTCACGGTAGCAGGCTCTTTGTTTTTAATATAAAATGATTTTTACATCATGCTCAGCTGAGCCAGAGACTCCGTGTGCAGTCTGGAGTGTGGCTGCGAGCAGCCAGGAGGTGGGCAGATGCGGGGCTGGGCCTGGAGGCCTTGACCAGGGCGGGCGCAGGTTTGCAGGAGCTTGTGACTGAATCCCTCCTAGACTGCGTGTTGTGTCATGGCCTGATGGCAGACAAGAGACTTCTCCTCTCTCTCCCTGGGCAGCCTCCTGTGCCACTTAAGATGTTCTAATGGTAAACTAGGGACTCCACTTCGAGAGAGAAAAGGAGCCCTAATTGCATTCAGTGTGGGTATACTGGTTGACATTGTGAATAACCGTATAATAGGGTCACCACACCTTGTTGGGGCTACCCAGATAGTTTAGCTCCCCGCCCCCTGCACGCCATGCCCCCGCTGTGGCCTCATTCATGCTGAGACCTCACTATATCATGAGACTTTTCCGTATGCCAGCTGTCTCCATGAGACCTTTACTCCCCTAGGACACCACTAATAACATATAGTAGCCACACAGTGAGACCCTCCACTGACCCCAGGCTCTCTTGAGACCCTCCTCGTACCCATCAGGACCTACAGACTGATCCCCATGCCCCACCACGGAAAAAATGTCTAAACCTTTGAAAAGACCAGGACCATCACCTGCCACTCGACAAGACCCTCCCGCCGTGAGCACACAGACTGGAGGCGAGGGGTGGCGGCGAGCGGCGAGTGCGCAGGACATTTATTGAACTCACACTTTCTGTTCTTGCCCCTGTCACATTCTGGGAAGCGGTACCCAGGGATTTCTGCGACACTTTACCGCTTCACTTTTTCTGCGCATGCGTAGGAGTGACCCCCCCCCCCAAAAAAAAACCCGGCCCGAATCAGCCTCTGGGGGGGGGGGGATGCTAGCATAAGCAGCAAAGAACCCAGTCCCGGAAACTGCCCAGCAACCGTGACGTCACAGAGACACGTACTCCTCCACAAAAGCCAACGGTCAGATTGGGTCTGAGTGGAAAGGAATACTCTCAGTGCTTTCTATGGAACAGGATCAAACCGGACCTTAAAGGCAGCAGGACGGCCAGACCTCTTGGAGCTCTGCAGAATGTTCTCTTGACTTCCATATCCCAGATCCATGCTGTGGCCCAGGCTGAGCTCCCCGAGTCGATGTATATAGGGGCATCTGTCCTCGGGCAAAATGTGGCTTCAGACTGCAAGGGCCCAAACTTACTCGGGAGCAGAGACCTCCTCCCATTGGCCCCTAAGGTGCAGATCCTCCAAAAGGTGAATTAAGCCTGACCCAGGCTGATGCACTCGGCTAGTGGTCTGTACGCACAGCCGAGAGGCCAGGCCCGAGAGGGTACCCGGATGTCCCAGGGTGCCCACAACCACATCCGGGGTCCTTGCCAGCCTCAGGCACTGAGGTCCAACACGTGGTGCTGGTAGATCTGTGTGGGGCCCTTGAAGCACGCTGCGAATACGAAGCGTCTCCCCGCTACGGTGACTTGGGCAAAGGCTCGGGGTGCCACCAAGGCCGGGGGCCCCAGCTCCTGTAGTGGCTCCAGGGTTCCTTTATCAGGCTCAAGGCGAAAGACCTGGCTGAAGGCAAAGTCGCTGCCCAGGATGGCCAACTGGTCGCTGCCAATCAGCAGTGGCTGGAAGACGTGGGAGCCTCGGGATGGAAGTTGCTGCAGCAGACGGAACATGGAGCCATCCCACCGCATCACCTGAGGGATTTGGAAGCCAGTTAGACGCTGCCTGGGTATGAGGCACCTGGCCTGCCTGTCGTCCTTGACCCGTTATGTCCTCAGTTTACCCATAGCTTTTTTTTTTTAGACTCTTCCCAGGCTGGCATTGACTAATAGACTGATCTCAAATTCACCATCTTTTTGCCTTGGCCTCCCTGGTGCTGAGACAACACCTGTGTGACACCAGCACTGCACCCAGAAGCTTTTAAAACCTGTATATAACATTCTTCTGCTCAGAGCAAGGCATTGTTCTAGACCTTTCTCTCTCCCTTACATGCCACTGGAATGCCTGGCAACGGTCTGTTGATCTTACTCTCCCGTGTCATGTGTTTGCCCCGTCTGCTCTGGCCACACCATCACCCAGTTTCCACCTTTTCTGTTCCCACTCCTATCTCCCCCTGGAAACCCCTCACTCTGATAATCCTGGAGGCAGTGAGCAGGGCCTGACACCAACTCATCCTTGAGGGTGTAGTATCCCAGTGGGAAGGGCGTGGACTGAGTCAACTATCATCCTGGAATGTTCTAGAGTTACAGAGCCGAGTAGAATCAGAATCTTCCAGCAGGTCATGTTGGCACACCCCCGTTATACCAGCACAGGGCTGAGGCAGGGCAATCATGAGATTGAGGCTAGCCTGGACTACATATTGAGACCCCAAGGCCTGTAGTTCAGCAGGCAAGCTCTTGCTTAGAATTCACCAGTAAGGCTGGGAGGCAGAGGCAGGCGGATCACTGTGAGTTCGAGGCCAACCTGGTCTACAAAGTGAGTCTAGGACAGCCAGGGGCTACACAGAGAGACCCTGTCTCGAAGGAGAGAGAGAGAGAGAGAGAGAGAGAGAGAGAGAGAGAGAGAGAGAGAGAGAGAGAGAGGTTCACCACTAAAGCTCATGCCTGGAATTCACTAGAAAATTGTTGGGGCCTGGCTTGGTGGGGCTTGCTTAGAATTCATCAGCGATTGGTCGTAGGTGAGTGAGACTTAGTGTTAGAACCTATGCCTGTATTCACCATTGAGGGGTTGCGCTGAAACAGTGGCCCAGCCCCCTGTCAAATGAGGGTCAACAGAAGTGATCAGGCCTGGCTTCCACTGCCTGCCCTCCAGCCTCACCATGGAGTCCCCAATGTATCTTGTCAGGCAGAGGAACACGTCTCCACCGGCCTGAAAGTGTTTCGTGGCATAGACGTCCTCTGCCTCAGGGATGTCCGTGCGCCTCTCGAAACGGCCACCATGCCAATGAAAAAGCACAGGCCTCTGGGAGGCCGAAGCAAGTAGCAGATGTGGCCGTCCGTCCAGCTCCAGGGCCTCCGCGTCGGTGTCGCGGTGCCAGGCGTGCAGGCTCTGGCGCGGGTAGAAGCCGGGTCCGTCGCGGCACAGCAGTGTGGTGCTGCCAGCCTTGGAGGCGTCGGCCACCACGAAGCAAGGCTGCCCATCCAACCACAGGAGCTCAGCGTCATTGGGTCGCAGCAGTCGCTGAGGGGCTAGGACCTGCATTGGAGTCAGGCGCAGGTCAGGGCTGGCCCGAGACCACAGCTGTGAGCCTCCCCACAGGCGGGCAGCCAAGATGAAGAGGCGTGGTCCCAGCACCAGAGGCTTGCAGGACACGACAGAGGGCGCTGTAGGGAGAGTGGGACACAGTCAGAATCAGTGGCCGCCCACCCGGGGATAGGAGGGGAGAGGCCAGGGCAGGAGGGGAGCTCACCGGACAGTTCTTCCTCCTGCCGGAAGCGCTGCAGGCTGTAGTCCCAGACCAGGATAAGGCAACGGCCAGCGAAGGGCTGTGCCAGGACCATATGAGGTTCC
The DNA here is from genome assembly GCF_964271855.1 of Acomys minous. Taxonomy (NCBI): domain Eukaryota; kingdom Metazoa; phylum Chordata; class Mammalia; order Rodentia; family Muridae; genus Acomys; species Acomys minous. The sequence goes on along the minus strand of NC_140502.1, from coordinate 26,475,686 downwards.
CCCTGGTAGGAGAAGGACTCCACGCTCAGTGCCGACTCCCCAACAGTCTGGAGCCAGGACAGTTCTAGGGGCAGCAAGAGAGTCAGGGGTGCCTGGGGGTGGGCAGGGGACCCCATTGCTGGGCCTTGGTTAGCTGACACATCTTTGAAATGAGAATTCATAGTGTTTACCATATAGGGGCCTATAGAATGAAACCTTTTCATTTACAGATGTGTTAGCTCTCAGAAACTCCAATGTTTGTCTTTTCAAAGCTGTGTGGCATCACCAAATAGTCCCTTGGAAACCAGGTTTTGGCCAGATGCTGTGGCACATGCTTGTGGTCACGGCCTTGGGAAGCTGAGGCAGGAGGATGTCTGGTGGCTGGTCAGCCTGAGCTACACAGCGTGACTCTGTCTCAGAAACACAAAACAAAGCAAACGGCATGTTTAGTGACTCAGTTAATTTTACAAAAACATTGCTATGAGTTACACTCTGTTACCACGAGCACTTGAGGATATGTGGCTCAGGCAGCCAGCTATCCAACAAATTTCACTCTCCCCAACTGTCCCCAACCGGGGGCACAGAAGACAAACCTGCCTAGAATCCCCCAGTGAGGGGCTGGGGTGTGGCTCAGTGGTAGAGCCCCTGCCTAGAATCCCCCAGTGAGGGGCTGGGGTGTGGCTCAGTGGTAGAGCCCCTGCCTAGAATCCCCCAGTGAGGGGCTGGGGTGTGGCTCAGTGGTAGAGCCCCTGCCTAGAATCCCCCAGTGAGGGGCTGGGGTGTGGCTCAGTGGTAGAGCCCCTGCCTAGGATCCCTCAGTGAGGGGCTGGGGTGTGGCTCAGTGGTAGAGCCCCTGCCTAGAATCCCCCAGTGAGGGGCTGGGGTGTGGCTCAGTGGTAGAGCCCCTGCCTAGAATCCCCCAGTGAGGGGCTGGGGTGTGGCTCAGTGGTAGAGCCCCTGCCTAGAATCCCCCAGTGAGGGGCTGGGGTGTGGCTCAGTGGTAGAGTCCCTGCCTAGAATCCCCCAGTGAGGGGCTGGGGTGTGGCTCAGTGGTAGAGCCCCTGCCTAGAATCCCCCAGTGAGGGGCTGGGGCGTGGCTCAGTGGTAGAGCCCCTGCCTAGGATCCCCCAGTGAGGGGCTAGGGTGTGGCTCAATGGTAGAGCCCCTGCCTAGAATCCCCCAGTGAGGGGCTGGGGTGTGGTTCAGTGGTAGAGCCCCTGCCTAGAATCCCCCAGTGAGGGGCTGGGGGGTGGCTCAGTGGTAGAATGCCTAATCTGTATAAGGAAGGCTCTGAGTTTAATCTATAGTAACACACACACACACACACACACACACACTTTCCATCTATCGGAGATGACCATCAGGCAGCCTAGCCAGAATGCCCTGGCACACCTACTAAAACATTCCCCAGATGTGATCAAGATCACAGCAGACACGAAATGTGATATTCACCTCATCATGCGACCATAACGTGAGCTGGACCTGGCCGCTTTTACCTCCTTTTCCCACACCTAAAAGCACATGGGGAGGTCACAACCTGACCTGAACCATTAAAAAGAAGGGCAGCAACTAGGAGGTGCCCTGCCCATGCAGACAGCTCATCTGGTCCCACTGGCGTTTATGTGTGGGGTCGCATGCGTGACACATGTGGAGGTCAGAGGTCAAGTGGGAGTTGGTTTTCTTTCCATCACATGGGTTCTGGGGGTTGAACGCAGCCATCAAGCTTGGAGCCAAGTGTCCTCACCCACTGAGCCATCTGACCAGCCCAAGTCCTTTGGGTTTTTGTTTTGCTCTTGTTTAGTTGTTTGGCCAGTTGGTTTTTCAAGACAGGGCTTCTCTGTGTGCTGTTTTTGCATTTGGAGATAGTTCACACTGGCCCCACTTTCCTCCATCCCTCGCCCTTCCAGTACTGGGGTTACAAGCATGTGCCACCAGGCCCAGAAGAATCTTTAGAAAATCATGTCCCCTCCTGGGCTGGTGAGATGGCTCAGTGGGTAAGGGCATTGCCACCAAGTCTGATGGGGCTGAGTTCAGTCATAGAGCCTGTGTGGTGCAAGGAGAGAACCGGCTCCCACCTGTTGTCTGACATCTGCACATGTGCCATGGCCCCACACATTAACACACACACACACACACACACACACAACACACACATACACACACAACACACACACAAGAACACACACATACACACATATATACTCATACACACACAGCACACTCACAACACACAACACACATATACACACACAAACACACACACATACACACTCACAAGACACAACACACATATACACATACAAAACACACACATACACACACAAAACACACACAAGAACACACACACATATACACTCATACATACACAGCACACTCACAACACACAACACACACATACACACAACATGCACACATACACACACAAAACACACACACACACACACACACACACACACACACACTTTAAAATGTAGAAGTAAAACATTCCTTGCTGTTTGGCTGTTTGAGCCCTTCCTCTGCTTCCCGCCCAGGCTGTGGGCTCCGTACCCCACCCTCTGCCTGTGCAGCCCCATCTCGGAGGGATCACTCTGGACTGTTTCGGTTGCCTGACTTTTTCTGAACAGAAGCCTTGGGACGGCAAGACTCAGGGCATGCTGAGTAGCTGCTGTCCTCCCGTGTGACGCAGCACGCAGAACAGCATCACAATATATTCTGTATATTTGTGGAAAAGCCAAAGGAAGCCAAGCTCCAGGAAGAAGTGAGGTACCCACAGCTCCCAGCACAAAACAGGTACAAAGGAGGGATTTTGAGAAAGAGTCAATTTCATATTAGCAACATCAGTGGATGCTTACAGCCTCTTGGGAGCTAGGCATGGCGGTGCACCCCTGCCACCCCGGCAGCAGGAGGCTGAGACCAGACGATTGCCGCAAGTTCAAGGCCAGCTTGGGCTACATAGTGAGACGCTGTCTCAGAAAACAAGGATAGCAATGAACAAGGGCCGCAGAGATGTAAGCTCTCAGGCTTAGGAGTGCTTGCTGTTCTTGCAGAGACCTGGAGTTTGGTTCTCAGTGGGACAGTTTACAACAGCCTGTAACTCCAGGGGAAATCTGCACTCAAATGCACACACCCATACACAGACATACACACACACACACACACACACACACACACACCAACAACAATATAATGGCCTCTGGTCCCACGGCTGGCACGGCTGGCACCAAGTGCTATGCAGAAACCAAGTCTGGTGGTTCATGCTTTCAAGCTCAGCACACACACAGCAGGTGGAGAAAACAAGGGCATCACAAGTTCAAAGCCAGCCTTGCCTGTGAAAGATAAACACTACCCAGCATTAACTCCTCACAGATATCCCTGCTTCACGAGTGAGGAAACTGAGGTGCAGAGAGGTTATCTCCTCAGCCCTGTGCTCTGATCTCCCACCGCCACCCGATCTTGCTGCTGGGAGTTGAGGAGGGGGCAGGAAGCCTTCACCTGTGGTTTTGCACTTGAACTTCTTAGGGTCCAGGTGATTGAGTTGCATTTGGGCAAGGGCAGAGGGGCCCGCACAGGCCCCCGTACCCACACTGGCATTCACCGTAGGCACCCACTGTAGCAGCCAGAGAACTCGGCAGTCACACTGGAACGGGTTCCCACGGAGGTCCCTGGGAGGAGAAGCCAGGAGGAAAGCTGTGACCAAGTTTCCGTGGTTTAGAGGCAGAGTCACCAACCCAGGTGAGGGTCTAGAATGTCACCCTGGGATGACAGCAGAGGATAACAGGAGCACAGTCACACATGCTACCCAAGAAAGCCCAGATCTCCCTCCCTGAAAGCGTCCCCAAGCTGTGCCCCGCCCCCGCCCCCCTGTACCCCCCTCTATCCCCCAAGACTGCACTCACACATGAGTCAGAGTCTCCAGGCCTCGGAACAGGAATCTGGGCAGAGCTTCCAGGTGGTTGTTGGCCAGGCTTCTGATGGAGCAGGAGAAGAAAGAGTGTCAGCCACAGCCGGGAGGTGCTCCGGCCTGGAGGGTGGGTCGGGCTGCCTATGGTGGAGGACTGGGCTGTGGAAATACACACAGGTGTGTGAGCGAGCGAAGTCCTCTCAGGGCATTCTTGGAGATGGAGCCGATCTTGTTGTCCTCGATGAAGCTGTGGAGAGAGTGTGGAGTGAGCGGGGAGGACCGTGGTGCTGGAGAAAACGGCCCTGGGAATCCGTGGAAGGCGTGCTTTCTCTTCCCTCACCTTGAGGGACCACAAAGAAACCACTGTTCTCTGCCAGCTTATCATAAATACAGCCGCCAGCGCCACCACCATTACCCTGGCACCAGTGGCACCAGTATAGTCAACACTACCGTTGGCACCTTCAACTTGGTGCCAGGAACTGCCGCTAACCCCAGCACCATGCTGTCATCTCCACACCTTCCATCAACACCTGTGGCCAAACCCTACGCCAACAACACAGATACTGTCCTCAACATCACACCTCTGCGATCCGAACCAAGACTGCTGCCACGATGCCAACACTGGCACCATTGTTATAAAACCTCAGCTGGAGCCACCGTCATCACCGTCATCATTAACATTCACACTGTCTCCATCACCGTGAGAACAACCATGATTTTCATGAGTATATCCAGAGCACACAACATCGTGAAACTGATAACAGGGCCAGGGTTGCCTCAGCAGGTACAGGCAGTTGCCACCAGGTCTAATAACCCAAGTTTGACCTCTGGGACTTATGTGATGGAAAAAGATCTACTTTTGCAAATTGTCCTCTGATTTCTCTGTGTGGGCCGTGACACATGACATGCACTGTCACCCCACCCCACCCCCAAATAAATGCATGTTTAAAATGTTTTTAAAAACATGACACCTGGCCTGAGTTGTGGCTCAGTGGTGGAGTGCTTGTCTAGAATCCCCCAGTGAGGGGCTGGGGCATGGCTCAGTGGTAGAGCCCCTGCCTAGAATCCCCCAGTGAGGGGCTGGGGTGTGGCTCAGTGGTAGAGCCCCTGCCTAGAATCCCCCAGGGAGGGGCTGGGTGTGGCTCAGTGGTAGAGCCCCTGCCTAGGATCCCCCAGTGAGGGGCTGGGGTGTGGCTCAGTGGTAGAAGCCCCTGCCTAGAATCCCCCAGTGAGGGGCTGGGGTGTGGCTCAGTGGTGGAGCCCCTGCCTAGAATCCCCCAGGGAGGGGCTGGGGCGTGGCTCAGTGGTAGAGCCCCTGCTTGGAATCCCCCAGTGAGGGGCTAGGGGTGTGGCTCAGTGGTAGAGCCCCTGCCTAGAACCCCCCAGTGAGGGGCTGGGGTGTGGCTCAGTGGTAGAGCCCCTGCCTAGAATCCCCCAGTGAGGGGCTGGGGTGTGGCTCAGTGGTAGAGCCCCTGCCTAGAATCCCCCAGTGAGGGGCTGGGGTGTGGCTCAGTGGGAGAGCCCCTGCCTAGAATCCCCCAGTGAGGGGCTGGGGTGTGGCTCAGTGGGAGATCACCTGCCTAGAATCCCACAGTGATGAATTTGGAACTGTTTTCCTGACATGCCCAAGACTCCAGTTTCCATTCCCAGCATCACAAAACAAACAAACAGACTAAAAAGGGCCCCCAAAACACTAACCTAGAAAATCCCCACCAACATTCTACCCATAGCCATGAACAGCATCAGCACACACTGTAAGCACACACCCCTACACCCTGACAGTCACAACCAGGCTCCACACGCCTTGTGAAGATCCCCTATAACGCCAACGCTATTGTGGCATTTTGGCCAGCATCCCTCGCACATCAGTAGCAACGTAACCAGCACTTCTCTTCCATCAGGTACCAGGGACACGCCCTGCACATCAGCGTCCACACCAGCCTCACCATGCCGCCAGCAGCACTGCAGCCCTGTCTTACAGCCATCCACTCCACCCTCCTCTCCAGGCCTGACACCCCACATTGCCACATGGTCACCACCGCACAGTTTCATGTTGTCTCCCGGTAACTTGAAATGTTTCCTGCCCCCCTTGACTTCTTCATACACCCACTTCCTGGAGTATCCAGTCTAATTCTTGGTTTTCCAGGCTGTGACTGAAACCCAGGTTCTCACACACGCTAGGCAAGCACCTACTTACTCCTGAGAAACATTTCTAGTCTTTTTTAAAATCTTATTATTATTTCTTGTTATGAGACCGGGCCTAAGTAGGCCTTCAATTAGCCATCTCTCCGCCTCAGCCTCCCGAAGAGCTGGGATTACAGGCCTGAGCCACCAGCCCCAGCGTCTTCATTGGTGCATAGGCGTGAGATTCACTTCTGACCTTGGCTGCCTACACTGTAGTCTTCCTCCTAGAGACCTGCCCTTGTCCAGATGCCTCCTTCCCTGGACCTCCTCCCTTCCTCCCCGTTTCCTCTGGGAGTCACAGAGTGGCTCAGGCACCTCTCCAGGATCACCTTCTCCCCCTCCCCCACCCCCACCCCCTCCGCCTCTGGAGGTACTCACAGGTACTGCAGGTAGGACAGGCCCATGAAGGCATCATCCTCGATCACAGAGAAGGTATTGGACGTGAGTAAGCTGGCAAGGGGGCAAGCCAGTGTTTTCAGAGTTACAGACCAGCATCTGTCCACTGTACTCCTAGCCCCCCGCCCCCCATCCAACCCAAAGACACGATGCAAGCGTGAGCCTACGGGAATGGCTGCCGGTGCTTCCATAAACACACGTGATGTACACACATCCTCACAGCCTGAACACACCCATGCATGAGCGCGCACGCGCACACACACACACACACACACACACACACACACATCCTCATAGCCTGAACACACCCATGCATGTGCGTGCACGCACACACACACACACACACACACACACACACGCACCTGCACACCCACCCACCCACCCACCCCCACACACACAGAGGCACACACGCACACACATCCTCACAGCCTGAACACACCCATGCATGAGCGTGCACGCACACCCACACACACACCACACACACACACACACACACACACACATCCTCACAGCCTGAACACACCCATGCATGTGCGCACACACACACACACACCCCACAGGCACACACACGCACACACACACACACACACACACACACCCCACAGGCAGGAAGACCCATTCTCTTGACCAGTGCGTCATGGATCCACCCAGGCCACACTCACAGTAGGTGTAAGGATGGCATCTTCAGGAAACTGCCAGCCTTCAGCTGGGAGACCCCAATCCTGACAAGTGAGCTGGGGACATGGGCAGAGATTAGTGAGCAGAAAAACCATTCCGATTCCCTCTTAAATCAGAGCCCTTGGCTGCCCAGGAGGCCCTGGCCTGCCATGTTGGCCTTGGGGTGTCTCCTCTTGTCCTCTACTCCTGCCACCATGCCCTCCACACGTGGCCGAGGTCCATGGCAGCTCTCAGCCCCTAGATATCGCACCTTCAGTGTCCCCACCGCCCCCACCCCCACCCCCGGGCCTTTTGGGATTCCCCCAGTTTGCACTTTTCCAAATCTTTCAGGCATCCCCAAATTCTTCTGTGATGTCTAGGAATCTGAGACCCCAGCACCCGACTCCAAACCTGGAGTCTCAGAGCTCCTCCCTCCCTCCCTTTTGGCCCACACAGGGCCTGGCACTCACAGTGACAGGAGCGTGGCGGAGAAGCTTTCGGGCAGCTCGGGGGAGCCCTCACACAGGGTACTTTCCTTGGAGCAGGAGCAGAGTGGAGGGCACTTTCCCTTGGGGGGACTCCAGGCCACTCCTGCCCCAGTCCCGGCGGCCAACAGCAACAACAGAACGCCTGCCCCTCCCATGCCCCCAGCCCCAGTGACCCCACCCTGCCAGACCCAGACCACTACATCTCTGTGGGATGCCCCTCCATCCAGCCGCTGACCGCGCTGTCCTGTAGCTGCCTCGCCTTCTTGTTCCCTCCCTCAGCCTGTCCCTCTCTCCCTGTATCTGGAGTATGGGATTTTTCTGTCGATACCTTTCTCTCTCAATCTTTCTTTTATTTCTGTTTCCCACCCCCTGCAGTCTCTGTTTTTCTGTCTTTGTCTCTCTACTTTGGCTTCTATGTCTCAGTGCTGGTCCTTCTGCCTGATGTCTGTCACTCTCACTTCTCAGCCCCGGTTCAAGTTTCCAGTACTTTCTGTGTGTCCTCCCACACTCTTGTCCCACTTGCTGTGGCCTGGGATGCGCCCAGCAGAAGGAGGAGGTCAGAGGCCATAGGAAGAAAAGGCGCAGGGAAGGAACTGAAAGGCTTTTGAGGGGGCGGGGCTGCCAAGGGTTTGAGCTACCCTCAGCACTCCCAACCAACCCCCTCATCAGAGTCCCCACTCAACCCCAGTTGGGGAGAGTGGGAAGGATGTCCCCAGGGTGGAGACCAGATGGCTGTGCAGACTGCAGATGGGAGGGGCTAGGAGGAGAAGCCCTGGGGGATGGGGGGGATAGCCTAGCTGTTCCCAGCCAGCCCTTCCCTTAGAGGGTGTGGTCCACCCTGTCGCCAAGGCACCACCAGGCCAGTACCAGGCCAGCTGCTCCCCCTTGTGGTCACCCTCGGCAGGACCGCTGCCCTTACAGCTGAGGAAAGGTGGGGGCTCAGGGTGGCCACAGTGGAGGCAGAACCAGGTTTTAAACCCGGGAAGCCAGGTCCAAATCCAGCTCCAGGGCCCCTCCATAGTGTGCACCCTCTTCTTGGAGGTCGGAATTCAAGGATATGTGGGCAACTGGGGTGTTTTCACCCAGGCTATACTTTTAGAAACTCAGACAGATGCTTTCCCTTAAATGAGAAAAATTCATAAAACCACACACGACACAACCTAACAGCTTGGCCCCTCCCATGCCCCTCAAGCTGTGTGCCTGCCTTTTATGCTTGCTTGCTTGCTTATTTTTGAGGGTGGCCCAGGATGACCTCAAACTCAAGATTCCCTTGGCTTCGCCTCCCAAGCGCTGGGATGACAAGCACCAGCACACTGTGTGCCCGGCGATGCATGTGTTGGCTCACTGACATCACGGCAACCCGTGAGATGGGGATAGTGTTGCCCGCTCTGCTCCAAAAACAGAGAAACTGAGGTATGAGACTCTTAAACTTCACAGGGCCAGTTGGTTCTAGCTTAGTAGAAACAGCACTTTGCTGGGGGGAGGGGGAGGGAGGGGAGGGGAGGGGAGGGGAGGGAGGGAGGGGGAGGGGAGGGGAGGGGAGGGAGGGGGAGGGGAGGGGAGGGGAGGGAGGGGGAGGGGAGGGGGAGGGAGGAGAGGAGCAGGGGGAGGGGGAGGGGGAGGGAGGAGAGGAGCAGGGGGAGGGGGAGGGGGAGAGGAGGGGAGGGAGGGGGAGGGAGGGGGAGGAGCAGGGGGAGGGGGAGGGGGAGGGGGAGGGGGAGGGGTGGATCCGGAAGGCTGAGGAACACATAGCCTCTTGCCACTGGTGCTGTTGGAGGACAGGAGCCAAACAGACCTGGAGTGGAGCCCAGGGCAGTCCTGTGTCACCTCACAGAAGTTACTCAACCTCTTTGGTCCTCAGTTTCCTCATTTGTCCATCAGATCATTCATGCTCTCCATCGCCAGACCGGAGAGGGCTCAGTGAGCTAACGAAACAGCTTCCCACTTGGGGTTCAGTCAGGCTTGGGGGGCAACATTTTAGATGGGGGCTTCCCTTAGCTCAGGCTGGCCTTGAACTTTCTTATAAAGCCAAGGATGGTCTTGATCTGCCAGCGCTCCTGCCTCCACCTCTGGGAGCAAGAGTGCATTATCAGAGGCCAGAACCGTATGCATACTAAGTAAAGCCCTGGGCTACCTGGGCCACAGCCGCAGCCCTACACAAGAATACACCAGTAAAGGGTCAGAGTGGCGATGCCATCGGTGATCCCAGCACTCAGAGGACAGTGGCAGGAGGATCAAAAGTCGGAGACTAGACTAAACTACATGGGGAATTTGAGGCCAGCCCGGGAGTGCCTGTCTCAAAACAAATAAGAGAGAGCCATTCAAGAGCTTTCCACTAGGGACGCAAAGGGGACAGTGACAAGCCTGAGCCATCCCAGCGGACTCTCACTCCAGTTTACTTTGAGGAAGATAAAGTGAAGAAGGGACACTTCCTAAAAACAAACACATGTCTACTGTGTGCCAGACTGGGTTCCCATTGCTTTGCATGGAACATTCTAGAAAGTCATCCAGATAATTATCTGTGATCTAGATGATCTAGGTAATTATTATCTGTGACTTGATAATCTAGATAATTATTATCTGCGATCTAGATAATCTAGATAATTATTATCTGTGATCTTGATAATCTAGATAATTATTATTTGTGATCTAGATAATCCAGATAATTATTATCTGTGATCTAGATAATTTAGATAATTATTATCTGTGATCTAGATAATCTAGATAATTATTATCTGTGATCTTGATAATCTAGATAATTATTATTTGTGATCTAGATAATCTAGATAATTATTATCTGTGATCTAGATAATCTAGATAATTATTATTTGTAATTTAGATAATTATTATCTGTGACTTGATAATCTAGTTAATTATTATCTGTGATCTAGATAATCTAGATAATTATTATCTGTGACTTGATAATCTAGATAATTATTATCTGTGATCTAGATAGAGCAGTGGGAAATACTGATGTTCTTTTCATTTTACAGAAGGAACAAGCGAGCCACAGAGAGTCATCAGCCTAGTGTCATGCAGCAGTCGCACCCTGCCTGGGGCAGTGAACACTTCAGAGCCTGGAGGCTGGCCAGTCGCCCCTCCCTCCCCCGTGCTGCTGTAAATACCAGGGTTATCTTTAACTAGGGATGCGGGCTACCAGAGGACAGAGGAAGGCCATGAGGCCACAGGGATCTCTGAGGTTAGGCTCCTGTCAGTCTGTAGAGCATAGTGCCTGGGCTGTTGCTTGCTTGAGGCTGGGGACATTCCTCCCAAGAGGGGGATTTAAGGAAAATCTGTTCTGCTAACCTAGGCCTCAGTTGACCAATCTCTAAAGCGGAGGCAAAAATAAGGACCTTTGAGCCTGGCCAGAAGTTACAGATACAGTATTCATGGTTTCCCTATTTTGTAGTCCAGGACAGCCAAGGGACAGTGAGGTCTCAAGAGCTGCCCATGGGAATCTTGAACCTATGACTGGCCCCTGGTTTCTGTCTCTAGGGCCTGTAGTTTGAATGTTAAAAGTGTTTTCCCACGACATCACCAGGGCTACATGAGCTAAGAAATGCATGTCTGTGGTTTTGGAGCATGTGGGCCTATGTTTGTGTAGACAGCCTGTGCCTGCTGGCCGGCACACAGAGTGTTCACACAGTGTGTGTGTGTGTGTGTGTGTGTGTGTGTGTGTGTGTAGGAATGTGTACTGGGTGCAAGTGTGTCTTTGAATGTGTACCTGTGGGTTCTGTGTGATAGTGTGTAACTGTGTGTAAGAGTAGACATAGTCAAATAATGTTTTGTTTTGTTTTTTTAAATGAAAAAGATGTCTGTCTCTCTTTGTAGCTCAGGTTGGCCTCGAACTCACTCTGCAGGCCAGGCTGACCTTGAACTCCCCTGTCTCTGCTTCCTGAGTCATTATATCCTGACTGCTTGTCTACACAGCTGTGTGTGTGAGAGAGAGAGAGACAGAGGGAGAGAGAGAGAGAGAGAGAGAGAGAGAGAGAGAGAGAGAGAGAGAGAGAGAGAGAGAGAGAACCTGGTGACTCTGAGTCAGCAACACAGAACATACATGCAAAATAAAAGCACCACACATTTAAAGTTAAAAAACAAAAAAGCAAAAAAAAAAAAAAAAAAACCAACCAAAACTAGCTATCAAAGGCTGGCAGAACACTAGGTCAGAGGTCAGTGGCCTCACAAGCACTTGGGCCATGTGACCTTAGGCCCCAGCTGGGCTGATTCCCAGAAAGCCTAGCAGAAAACATTCTCTGACCCTGGTCTAGGAGCAGGCTTGTACGTGTGTGTGTGTGTGTGTGTGTGTGTGTGTGTGTGTGTGTGTGTGAGAGAGAGAGAGAGAGAGAGAGAGAGAGAGAGAGAGAGAGAGACACACGCATGCACACACAAGTGTGTCTTAGTCCAGTGTGTGCATGGCCACATGCTGTTCCTGGGGCTGTACTGAGAGAGTTAATCTAGCGGGGCCAGGGCGGTCTGGGCTGGGGGCCGCCCCCTGGCCCCCCTCCAACCTGGGCTCCAGTTTCAGTTGCTAGTTGGGGAGGGCAAGAGTGGGGTGTGGCCAGGAGGGGAGCCTGCGGGGCGGCCCATCCAGTTCTGGCCCAGGGGGTCCAAAGTACTTAGCTCCCAGGGTGCACAGCTGGACATTTGGGGGTCTTCTGTCAACAGGGGACAGCGTGAATGGGGTGAGCGTTCTCCAGGCCTCTCTGCTCCCCTAGCTGGGAGGCCTATTTTGGGAACAAGAGTGGCCAGCCTGTGGCTTCTCAGGCAGGCCTGACCAAGAGGGAGGAGAGAGTGTGCGGACAGGGGTTGACAGGGGCGGGGGAGTTAGTGACTCCTCCCTTTTTCAGTGGCTGCTGTGTGAGACCCCTGGTGGGGAGGTGAGGCTTGGATACCCATTTGTATAAGGCTGTTTCTGTCACATTTTGGGGGCACAGAAGGCCCGGAGGAGGAGTCTGTGCTTATGTCTACACCCTGTGTTCTAACCAGCAGTTTGGAGAGAGGGTGTTGTTTGTCCCCATTCCAGCCACACCCGTTGTGTGTGTGTGTGTGTGTGTGTGTGTGTGTGTGCGCGCGCGCGCGCCTGCACATAGTGTGTCTGTGCCTGAATGTGTGTCCCTGAAACAACATCGGACTTTCTCTCAGGCATGGGCCTCTTGTCGCTCTCCGGCCTAATGTCTTGTTATGAAAGATGTCACCCAGAGTCAGGCAAAGGAGGGGTGGGGTGTTTCCCCCTTTTCTCATGGCTTCCAGGAAAGGCGATGGGGTGGCCTGTGGGGATGTGGCTCCTGGCTGGGCCTCACCCCAGCAGTGTTGTACAGGACCCCCCAGAGTCATTGGGGGTGGGGAGCTGTTGCCATGGTGGCCCGTGTGGAGCAAATTCCTCCCGGGTGAAGTGGGAGATATTTATACCCAGGGTCAGGGAGAGAGCGGCAGGGAGAGAGCGGGCTGGCAGCGGAGGGCAGGAGAGCCGGGGACTGTCTGGGTACAGAGAGACCACTGGTCGAGGTGTGTAGGGGCAGGTGGGGCTGGGCATGTCGGGCTGTCTGTCTCCTAGCATTTCCACCTGTGTCCAGCAGCTTCCCTTACAAGGGTATATTTCAGACCTCTGGGACCAGCTGGTGATAGGGGGTGGCCCGGGGTTGCCCCCCCCCACCGAGTCTGTGTCTCCCCACCTCTGCCTTGCCCTGTGTACTCTGTGTTGCCCCCCCCCCCGAGTCTGTGTCTCCCCACCTCTGCCTTGCCCTGTGTACTCTGTGTGGTCCTCTGTCCCCGTTATGGAGTTGTCTGGTGAGATGGCTCCTGTGGAGCGGGGGATCCCCTGTTTCTCAGGCAACTAAGTGAAAGGCTGGGCTGACGCTTTCATTAAGTCCTCAGCTGTCCTTGACTTAACCCCGTGGGTTCAGGCCCCTTTTTTAGGAGGGAGGAGAGCAGGGGAGAGGCCACTTCTTGACCCTGGCTGACTCCTTAGGGCAATGGCGTCTCCCAGCCACATCCTGGCTCTCAGTGTCTGTCTCTTCACCATGGCCAACGCAGGTGAGTCCAGAGGAGGTTCCTGCTATCTCAGGGGGTAGGAGAAAGCCCCCCAAACCAAGGAGGGAGACCCTAAACTAAAGGAATCCATAGAACAGGAAACCAGGGGTCTCCACACAGGCTCACCTGGGGGGGGAGGGGAGGAAGACGCCTGAGTTAGGCAGCAGTGGGAGTGAGTGGAAGATATCAGGGTGCTAGGCCAGTGCAGGAGGCTTCCTGGACACAGAGTAGGCACCCAAACTCCCAGCCCAAGAAGGTAGGTAGAACCCTGCAGGGTCCTTTGTGCCTCTCCTTGTCACAAGAGATTCTCAAATGTTGTTGTTGTTGTTGTTGTTTTTCTTTCTAGAAGCTCCCCAGGAACCCGATCCATTCACCTATGGTGAGGGGAGCTACGATGGGGTTTGGGTGAGAGGGGGTGTGGGTGTTCGGTTGTCTTAGTCTGTTTGACGCCCTGTCTCATTTGGGTTGGGTTTTCAGCATGTGGTGCCCTACGGGGCCCCACTTTCTGTGGGACCATCCTCTCCCTCCTCCCAGCACCTCCTCCTTCCCTCCTTCCTCTGTCCTGGGCTCTCCTCTCCTCACATACATCTGACATTTCCCCTTCCTCTCTCCTCTCCTCTCCTCCTCGCCCTGCACACTATGCTCTTCCCTACTGGTCACCCTCTTCCCACAGATTACCACACCCTGCGGATCGGCGGCCTCACGATCGCTGGGATCCTCTTCATCCTTGGCATCCTCATCATCCTTAGTGAGTGTCTGCACCTGCCTTCTCGGCCCCGCCTCCAGCCTTCCCTCTCCAAGCTCCACTCCCAACACCACACACAGCCTATCCTAACCCACGCCCAGCACAGCCTCAGCCTCCAACCACAGCTCTCACACCTCGCCCTGACTCCAACCTCGCCCCACACAAACCACACCTCCGCTTTCAACCACGCCCCTCACCTCCCACCCACCCAGGCCACGCCCCCCGCGTCCGACCACGCCCCCACACCCTACCCTTTCTCCAGCCCCGCCTCAGGCCCCACCCCCTGCGGTCTCCCCAGTTTGGAGGAGAGCCTAGGGCTGCGGGAGCGGGAGGGAAGCTCAGACTGTACCTTCCCACTCCACAGGCAAGAGATGTCGGTGCAAATTCAACCAACAGCAGAGGTTAGTGGTCCCTCCGGGCCTCTCTCGCTCCTTCCTCAGTGGAAAGGTGGTGGGGGCGCGGCGGCAAGTGCACCCATCCTGCAGGCGAACACGTATTAAGCGCTTAGTGTGTGCCACGCTCCTGGGCCGGAGCGATGGTCAAGCTCCCTCTCTGCTTGGCCCAGCGCCCAGCCAGTGGGGGCGCTGGGCTCCCACCAGCCCTGCAGATGGAAACTCAAGCGTGGTGAGGAGAAGCTGGGCTGGAGCAGCCGCGCTGAAATGAGATCACCTCACAGGGCGGCCCAGTTTAGCTCCAGTTCCGATCCTCGCGCAGGGTCCCTCTCGAAATAAACCTTTTAAAGCGCAGGCAACGCAGGCATACCTTCTGCGTGCTAAAACTATTACAGAAGCCTCCATACCGATCCTCTAGCCTGCTTGAGTGCGCATCACGCGGCAGGCACCGTTTCCCTCCCTATTACATACCCCTTACCCCACCCAGATGAGGTGGGCACCATCAACAGCCTTGTTTTGCATATGAGGAAACTGAGGCACAGGAAGGTAAGGTGACTTAGTATCACTCATTGGACCCAAGTCCCATCAGGGCCGTCTCCCAAGACCCTGTGGCCATCCCTCTCCCAACAATATCAAGCCCCTTCCCCAACATCCGGTCACCATGACCAGCTTGGGAGCATCTCTTGCCGCGCCCCGAAAACACCAGCGGGGAGCTCCTGGTTTCTGATGGACCTCGTCCATATCCAAGTCCTCGGTCGGGTTCGGGAACTAAGGCCTGCCCTGGGGGCTTCTCGGAAGCTGCTGCCTCTGCTGGTCCATCCAAATGCCTCTGTCTGTCCCTTCCCAGAACCGGGGAACCTGACGAAGAGGAGGGAACTTTCCGCAGCTCCATCCGCCGTGAGTTCGGGCACACTGCAGGGTTTGCGGGGCAACTGTTTTCAAGAACCATTCTTCCTGGGCTCAGGGTGGGTTTGGCGGGGTGTTATCCCGGCTACAGACTCCCCCTGACCCCAGAACTCTCTGTGTCCCCCTCAGGTCTGTCCACTCGCAGGCGATAGAACCTCCACCCCTAGATCCAGGAAACTCAGCCAGGTCCTGCAGTTGCTGGGCTAAGGGAGGGAGAGTGGTTGGGAGGGAGGGAGGCAGAAGGGCACAGTGCCAGGGTGGGAGCGTGTCGAAGAGAGCTTGAGGTCTCTCGTTGCCACCCACTCTCTTCACCCCCCTCAACAGAGCCCATTTGGCACCTGACACCTCTGCCCACCTAGCTGCTCGCCAGTGCCCACCTCCAGAGTCCCCTGCCTCAGCCCTGCCTCTCGGACACCCCTTGCTGCTCAGACCGCCAATAAAACTTGGTTTTCCTTCGTGATAGCGCTTGGTTGATCTCAGTGCCTCTTGTGCGAAACCCGGAGCCCCCTTGGCCCCGCAGGGAGCGCCCCCACCCTTGGGGGAAGGGGCGGGGACATCAGCAGTGGGCGGGGGCGGGGGCGGAGGGATGGCCTGAACGGGGGCGGGCTCTCCGGGCCCCCATTGGTTACAGGCCCCCACTACCAAGGCTCCCCCACCTTACCCCCCACATCAGTCTGTCCTGCTTCCAGCTGCTGCAGCCGCACCTTCGCTGCCTCAGCACTCAGCAGCCCCCTGCTCCGGCTCAGCATGGCCACCCCAACCCAGAGCCCCACAAACGGTGAGCGTCTCCTGGGGAATGGGTGCTAGGAAGGAGGTGGAGGAATCCAGGATTTAAGAGCTCAGGGGACAGACTGTAGGGGGAAATCCCAAACTGAAAAACGAAGGGGAGATGTCTGCCCCTATCATGGGCGGAGGCTCAAGAGTACATTTTTGACGCCCCTTGGGGTTTCTTGGGCACCCTCTCCCAGGTGATCTTCTCCCTGTGTGGGACCTATCCAAGATTAGAGAGCTACAGTCCCAAGAGAAAGGATGCGCGGACAGGTTGCTATGGCAACCGGGTGCCTGGTCCAGCACAGCGGTGGAAGAGATGTAGGGTTAAGGGTGAGATCTGATGGGTCCGTATCCAGAGAGGTTCTGGAGGACTTCAGCACCTTAGATGGGCCAGCTGGGGGGGGGTCGTTATCCTGTGTCTGCCTAGGATAGTGTGGCTATTCACTAAATTCCTTGGCAGGCAGATGCTAAGGGACAGACTGGCGGTTGAAGGGAGAGAGTAGAGAGTGTTGGTGATGGTGTGACAAGAGATGGACTAAGAAAGCTTGGAAGAGATAGAGACCAAGAAAAACAGGAGAGCCAGAGGCACAAAATCCCAGGAGACAGGCTTTCAGAGATGCAGAACTGAGAGGAGAGAGAGACCGAGAGAAAGGGGAGCTGAGATAGAGGAGCACGGGCAAGTATGCAAGGAAGGAACGGGTGGGGCTGCAGTACTGCAGCGAACCTGCATGGCAGGAATAGAATGTTGGGGACCCCCCCTCCCAGCCCACATGTACTTATGGTTTTATCCCGGAGACACACTTGTCTCCCCGCATCCAGCCGCACTGGATTTACACTTCGCACCCATTAACCCAGATCTGCGTGCACCGGCTTAAACACTCCCTGGGTCCGTGGCTTCCTGGTCCCCTCCTCTGTTGCCCGGTCCTCTGCGGATGAGCTGGGGGTAGGATGCTTGAACGGGGCTGGGGGCAGAGCAGAGGTCTTGGGGGTGCTGCTGTGGAGTCCCTGGCGGTGGAGGGAACTCTTAATTCCACTCTCAACGCACCTTCCCTTTCCTCTTTCCCAGCAGGCAGTGGGTGGGGGTGGGGCAGGGGCTATAAGGAGCTCTAGCTGCAGAATCCCAGGCAGGGCGGGGGTGAGGGGCTGCAGAGGCTGGGAGCCACCCCAGAGAGAGGGGGCAGGGCTGAGCCAGCAGGTCTGGCGGGAGCCCAGGGCTTCTTTTTCGCAGTGGTGGTGGTTAGCAGGATCGATGGCAGCAGACGGATAGAGGTGGGAGGGCAGATGGCTCGCCAATCCCTTCTCCCCGTTACTGCCTGATAGGGGACCGCAGGATTTGGGAAACTCTGAGGGAGGAAAACCTCGGGTGCATTCTTCGCAGGCAGTTTACGGAATCGAATTAATGAATTGTTGAGGGCGAGAAAGGAGATATGGTTCTTGCCAGAGAACAAGAGCAGGAATCAAGGGTGAGCAAAATGGGGATGTGGTCATACCTGGGTCTAGGTCCTTATTCTGTGGAGGGAAGACACTCAGCTTGGCCAGAAGCCAGATCTGCAGGGGCAAAGAGGGGAGGCAAGATTGGCCCAACCCCCAAACCTCACACAGGACCCCTCCCAGCCTGGAATGCCAGGACCCCATCACCTCGGAAGATGCCCTGGTTACCATAGCAACCACCTCCTCTCTGATCTCTTCCTGGCAACTAGCCAACAGTGGTGTACATTGCTTTTCCTGCCTCCTGGCTCCACCCTTGACCCAGCCACACCCTGAAGACTGAGACGGCTGTGGTCAGGGCTCCCCACTCCTCACCCCCCACCCCGCAGGGGACCTTTGGAGGAGTCCAGGGAAAATGTTGGGACAGGCAATGTATGGGATGAAGGGATGCATGGGAAACCAATACCTTCATCTTTGGTGCAATCACCTGCAGCCCAGGAGGCCCTCTCATTCATTCATTCATTCACTCACTCACTCACTCATTCCTGAAAACTTCTTGAGAACAAGCCTGAATGGCAAAGACCATCTGCCCACCCTCTGGTGGCAAAGCTAAAACACAGCACGCTTGACTCTGAAACACTGAGTTTTGCCCTACTAAAATGTTCCTCTTACTGCTGTTTATTTAAGATTTTTCCTCCAGAGGATTAACTTCTTAAAAAGAAATGTTTGTGGGCTTTAAAAAAAGATCGCCACCACAAATGGAAAATTAGTACCTTGTTTCCCTGTCTGGCCCTAAAGTAAAGGCAAGAAACAGGTGTGTGTGTGTGTGTGTGTGTGTGTGTGTGTGTGTGTGTGTGTGTGGCGGGGGGGGGGTGGTGGTTGCATGCTACTAACCTTACCATTCTGAAAGCAGAGGCAAGAGGAATATGAGTTTAAGACCAGCCTGGACTACTTAGTGAGACCCTTTCCCCCCCAAAAAAGCAAAACGAAATCACATTCCCCAAACAGTGACTCAGTTGACAAACACTAAAGAGACATCAGCACCAAGCCAGGACTCCTTTACAGTCTAGACAGAGACCTGGGAAGTCCACACCATACAAACCAGAACTGTTTATCAGTCAGCTCAGGCTCCAGGTAGTATGGTAACAAATAGTACCAAAAAGTCTCAGTGGAGGAAGACCACTGGCATGTATGAAAATGTATATGGAGGCAGGAGGTCTCCACTTCCCACAGACAGCTAAAGCACTCACCATTTTGAACATTTATTGGCCAAATCTAAAGGTACAGCCCCCACCCAGACCCAATAGAACCCACAAAGGGGGAGAGACCAAGGCCCAAAGCTCCTGACTCCCTCTCCAGTGGCATAAGCTGCAGAACTCTGCCATGGACAGGGCAGAGTGTGATGAGAGCTGCAGGAGGGAGTTGACAGCTACACGGTAGACATCTTTTAATTTTTAGAGACCTGGCTGGTCTGCAGCTCACTCGTGTAAGCAAGGCTGGCCTCAAACTCACAGAGATCCACCTTCTTCTGCCTTCCTTGTGCTGGGATTAAAGGCTGTGTGCTACCTTTAATGACTGGCCAGGGTGGGCATCTGACATTGGAAAGAGGTTCCGAGCTCCCCACTCCTTGGCAGTGTCTCCCTGTAGCCCAGGCTGCCCTTAATGTCTCTGTCTTTCAAGTGCTGGGGTGTAGGTGTGGGCCACCATGCCCAGCTCTCTCGGCCTGCTGGAGTGGGTTTACGACAAAGGTGAGAGATGGGAGAAGGTTACACACACACACACACACACACACACACACACACACACACGTGTATGCACATGCTCTCCTAAGGTTAGGCGGAATTTACTAAGGGTCTTCTATTTCATGTGATGGGGAAGACTCATTTACAGAGGGGCACAGAGTTATCACAAGATTATCCCAATTCTCAGAACTGCTGGTGCCCTAGGTAATGGAGAATATGTCCATTAGCACAACTGTCCATGTTGGATTCGGTGGCAGCCTAGGCAGATGGCACAGCACATGCAGGGACCAGCCTTGTGACCTCAGGGGCTCTTGGGTGGCTGGGAAGGTTGAGGGAGCCCTCACGGGAAGCCAACACATCTATCTGGTGGTCTGGGCTGTGATAGGTCCATCGTGTGTGTGTGTGTGTGTGTGTGTGTGTGTGTGTGTGTGTGTGTGTGTGCGCGTGCACGTGTTTCACAGAATGACCCCAAGACCTGTGTCAGTTCTCCTTAGGGGTCTAGAAGCAGAGTTGGGTGGGTTGTGCACTACACGAGGGTATGGGTGAGTGGGCCCAGAGAGCACCCTACTTGCTCTAGTGAGAGGCGGTCTCATCCAGCAGCAAGGGATCTCCTACTCCAAGCCCCATCTTGGTGCTCAAAGATGTTCAGAGAGCCATCATTGAGCCGTGTTTCCCTCTCTTCCTCATCTTCTTCCCCGCAGCTCCTACAGAAGCGGACCCATTTTTCTATGGTGAGTGTTGGGTCTTCTGTTGGGAGTGGAAGGGTGGCTTTGGCTGGGCCCGCAGACACGGGCCACCAGCCATGTGGCCGTGGCCGTGGCCGTGGCCGTGGCTCGCTCAAGAGGGGTCTATGAAGGGCAGAAGCAGACTGGAGAAGGGAGGTGGTTTTCTCTCCTCTCCAGCCCCTGATGAAGGCTGTGAGCCTTGTAAAGCCTGTTTGGGTTTTTTGTTTGTTTGTTTGTTTTGTTTTGTTTTGTTTTGTTTTCCCTTTGGTTCAGGTTAGAGATTACCTGGGGTTGGTGAGCAGCAACCTAAGGCTTCCTCTTTGGAAACTAGGAAGAGACCTGGGGAGGACAAATGTAGTCATTGTGTCAGTCAGACCAGGCTGAGGTCGGCCTCAGTAACAAGTAGCGCTCAGTGCCTCCACGGATTATGACCAGGTCTATGGGCTTGGGCACTGAAATAATCAGAGGAGCAACTAAGAAAGAGTTATAAAATGACTCTGGGGTTCAAATCTTAATTTATCCACTCCCTAGCTGTGTGGCCTAGGCCAAGCAACTTTGCCTGTCTGGACCTTCCTTGTAAATAAGATGTAGTAACGCCTCCCCCACTGATGAGGACTACAGAAAGGGTTACAGTTAGGATGGCTTTCCCAAGACCCTGAAGCCATAGGTCTGGCAGATCTGAGATCTAGCTTGACTTCCCTCTTTCCGTCCCCTGGACTCCTCCATCTTTGCTCATGCCATCCCTCTCATAGGCCAAGGTCCTTACTACCTCAGGGCCTTTGGACTTACTGTTCTTTCTGCCAGGAACATGACCACCCCTCCCCCAGCTCCCTACACAGTGAACTAAGGCATCTCTCCTTTCTGGCCTCGGTTCAGATATTGACCGCTCACTTAGGAAGCTGTCCCTGAGTCCCCAGCAGGAGCAGCCACACCACACCCCGCCATGACTTGGGGATTTGCGTGTGTGTGGATTTTTTTTTGCTTTTATTAGCAATTTTTTGTTTGTTGGTGAATGTTTGATGACCGCACTGGAGCCAGCTGCTGAAGGGTCGATGCACGGTGTACACACCAGGTACTCCATGGTCCCCTCCCTGCAAATACACGTGGAGCCTGTGTGTGCTGGGTGCCAGGTTCTGGGCCAGGCTCTGGAGACACCATGGGGAGGTTTCTAAACCAGACTTTTTTGCGGTCCACCCCGTCCCCCCACCCCGTTAGCCTCACGTCACACATGTACAGGAGACAAGACAACTTTTCCCAGTATTTAGGAGGCGGAGGCAGAAGGATTTGAGAGTTTGAGGTCAGTTTGCACTGTCCCGTGAAAACCATTCTCAAAGCAAGAAATTCTTATGAAGGAAACTGGAAGAGGGAGTGGGATTGGAGAAATCTGGGACCGCGAGATAGTTCAGTCAGTACAGGGAGCCTTCAGGTAGAGAGAAGTGGCTTGTGGGAAGGTCTCGGAGGCAGGATCCTAGCGTGCTCTAGGCTTGTGTGGCTAAGCAGAGGGCTGACGGGAAGAGAAGGGTGTGTGACGCCTGCGTAGGGTCGGGACTAGGCCGTCCTCTGAAGGACTTTCATTCCTTGTGTCAGTGCTAGACGCACTGTGTCAGTCAGCCTGGGCTGCTGCCCGCCTCAGTAACGAATAGCACGGATTACGACCAAGTCTGTGGGCTTTTGCACTGAAGTAAGCAGAGAAGCCACTTGTTGGAAAGTTGTAAAATGACTGAGGTTTGAACCCCGAGTTACCTTGACTTTCGCTCGTGATGCCGCTACAAGGGGCAGTGGAGCGGCCTTGCTCTGTCTGGAAGTAATAAGCTTCCTGTGGCTGTGGGAGAGAGATGGGAGCAGGGCAGCTAAACCTCAGAGATGTCTGTTGGGATAGTCTGGGCCTTGATCATGGAGGATCGAACCAGGATGAGGATCTGGGAAGGGTCAACTGATGGGACTCAGGGCCTAGTGTGAGAATCCAGAAGGCCAGCATTGGGAAGGAGGCCCATCGGCCCTGCCCCAGCAGGCTGGCCCAGTAGAGTTGGGTCTCCCTCCAGTTCCCAATGGAGCTTGGGGCTCAGAGGGCAGCTTTTCTGGACCACTGGCTTGAGTCGCTGGCTGGGATGAGGCTGCCCTGAGGTCGCCCTGTCTTCCTTAGATTATGAGACGGTGCAGACTGTGGGGATGACCCTGGCCACTATCATGTTCCTGTTGGGGATCGTCATCATCCTCAGTAAGTGCCCCCCCGACTGGTGGGGTCCCCACCTGCGAGTGTCCCCACCTTAGAGGGTCTCCTGCCCACCCGACCTTGTCCCCACTTGAAAAGGTCCCGATCTTCACTCTTTGAGGGGCCCCTTCTGGTTCCGTGCCATCCTTACCTGTGAAGGTCCCCTGACTGCCCTGCCCTGTCCCTTCCTGCCTGGCCTGTCCCTGCATTGCTCTCAGCTGTCTCTCTCCTAACAGGCAAGAAAGTGAAATGCAGGAAGGCGGACTCCAGGTCTGAGAGGTGGGGCTGCCTGGGGGACCCGGGGTGGTGACCCCTAACATGGGGCCCAGGGAGCCTACCCGGAACCCTGCTAAGCTTTCTCCTCTCTCCTCCCCACAGCCCAACGTGCAAATCCTGTAAGTCCGAACTGCCTTCCTCAGGTGAGCATGGTTCCTGAGGACACCTCAGCAGGCTACCTGTGGGGACTTGGAGCCTGAGGGACCCCACTAGGTCCCTCAGAGGCTGAAACTACAGAAGGAGGATTCTAACAGTATCTTAGGAAATGCAAATCGGGGCCGGGCGGTGGTGGCGCACGCCTTTAATCCCAGCACTCGGGAGGCAGAGGCAGGAGGATCGCTGTGAGTTCGAGGCCAGCCTGGTCTACAAAGTGAGTCTAGGACAGCCAAGGCTAACACAGAGAAGCCTTGTTTCACTTGTTTCAAAAAACCAAAGAGAGAGAGAGAGAGAGAGAGAGAGAGAGAGAGAGAGAGAGAGAGACGCACAAGTTAAAGAAATGGAAGCCTCAGAAAGCTTGGTGAGGTGTGCCTGGGGAAGTCTGAAAGGATGGAAGAGGCTAGCATGTGCGAAACCCACCCACACAGGCTTCCCTCTACCTTCCTGAGGGCCCACAGAGAAAAGGAAGGGCCAGGGAGAGTAAGGAAAGGAGGCAAGAGAGGGCCGGCTGCCGAATAAAGGCACCAGAAGAAGCATAGAATACAAATTTAAAGATGGAGGTGGGGGGGCGCGGAGGCAGATGAGGAGCAGTGGTTGCATACCTTTCACCCCTCCACTGGGGAGTTAAAGTGGGGTGAGGAGCACGGAAGGGTGGATCTCTGTGAATTCCAGGCCACCTGGGTCGACATAGTGAGACCCTATCTCAAAAGAGAGATGGGGTGGGGGCGGGGCAGCGTCGGGGTATGTGGAGGGTGAACACTGCTAGGGATGCTTGCCTCCCTGGGTTCAACGCCTCCCCCCAAAGCCTGTCCATAATCTCAACATTCTGGAGCTGGAAGCAAGGAGATCATGAGTTCAAGGTCACCCTAGCTATAAGGAGAGTTTGAGAGCAGACTGGGCTACATGAGACTATGTCTCAAAAACAATAAAAAGACTCCAGCTGAAAGGAAGTGGGGGAGGGGGAGGAAGCTGGTATAGAAGAGAGGAGGGGAAAGCAAGGATGGTCAGCACCAGATGATAAAGACAGGCTGGCCAGGGATCGGGTACGGGGCGGGAGGTGGGGTCCAGGTACATGGGAGACTTGGGGGGGGTTGTTGGTTTTGTTTTTAGCACAATTACTTCCTTTCTAAGGACTTGTGGCGAGGGTCTCACTCTAGTCCTGGCTGATCAAGAGCTCACTGTGTAGCCCAGAGCAGTCTCAAACTCACTGCCATCCTCTTGCCTCAGCCTCCCAAGTGCTGGGGTTACAAGTGTGAGCCAATAGGCTGGCTTCCCACTGAAATCTTATGACAGCTGGGCGGTGGTGGCGCACATCTTTAATGCCAGCAGGAGGCAGAAACAGGCAGATCTCTGAGTTTGAGGGCAACCTCGTCTACAGAGCAAGATCCAGGACCAGCCAGGTCTACACAGAGAGACCTTGTTTTGAGGGGAAGAAAAATCTTGTGATAAAAGGATGGTGCTTATTAGGACTCAGTTTAGATGGGGAGGCTAGGTGAGAAATTATATCATGTTTTATACCTTCCTAATGAGACTTAAGAACATCAGGGCTATCTCTTTGCAAAGCTGGAGCAGGGTGGGTACAGCGGTTGTAGCCGAGGCAGGAGAATGAGGGTGACCTGTTCTGGATGGGAAGTGTAAGCCGAAGGATGCCTGCTAGATGCCAGGTTGTCCAGAGTAGATATGTGGGGTATCACATGAGGTACGGCCTCTTTCTTCCAAGGAGAGTTTAAAGCCCCAGGAACAGCCAGATCAGCCTTGGGTTTCTCCATAGCTCCAGATGGGGCAGCAACAAAGATGTCTCCGTGGTAACCAGATATCAAGGGGCGAGGAAGACAGCCAGGGGGCGACCATGCTTGGATTCTGGGGTTCTTTGCCCCCTTGGGTCACTAACGTGGGTTCTCTTCTGTTCCCAGCCCCTGGAGGTGGCGGTGTGTAGGACCTTCTGCGGTCCCTGGCCGGAGCTCAGGAGCCCGAGGACCCGGTGAAGGCAGTGGGGACCCAGCCTGGCGCCAGGGAGCGCGCCCCCAATGAGCCGTCACACCCACCCCAAGGCCCTAAGGCCGGAGTCGCTGCACCCCGCTGTCCCTCCCCAGGCCTTGGCAACGATGATCCCCCAAAGAGCCCATTTGTACCCCAGACCCAGAGACTCAGGCCTCCAGCTCCTGGAATCCAGGAGTTCGCCCCCAGACCCTTGCGATACTTGCATCCCTCCCTCCTGCATATCCTGGTCTCATCCAGGACCCGCCTGGCTGTCCCCTCAGGGTCCATGTCTTGAGCTTAATAAATGTGCATTCAGTTTTTCCCCCTCGGTTCTGTCTGTGTGTTGTCGTCTGTGGGCACCCGAGGACTGGGTGGAAGGCTGAGGTGGCTGTCCGGTTCCCTCCTTCTCCCCGCAGGGCCTTCTTTTCTCACCACATCCTTCCTGCCACACCTCCCCAACGGGGTCTTCCCTCTCTCCTCACCCTGGTCCTCATCGGTGTCCCTCAGACCCTCAAGTGGAGGCCACCGCCCACAGTCCGCCCCCTACTCCAGCTGCCCTCCACCTCTCCAGCTCCCACCCCTGTGTGTGGGGCTTGGAAACCCGAGAGGAAATGACTGAGCCGCTCTGGTCCCCGCCTGCCCGCGCCTTCGCCCCTGGCCACACCCTCCGCCGGGAGGCTGCTCACACGCGGTACTCTCACACTCCAGGCTAGAGACTCTGGGCTCCGATGTAAGTCTCTCATTTGCTTGATCCTCATGCTCAGGGCCACGCATGCAGGTGGTAAGCAGCTTGGGGTGGCCGGGGAGGGGGGGGGCGGCGATCCTGATACCTCTCTGTCTCCCATTAACTCTGGTTCCTCCGTGGGGGACTCCTCCTGCCTCAATCTCCCCAGAACGCGCGCCTCCATCCCTGGCAGATCTGTCCCTCTAAAATCTTTCCAGCATGGGTGCGGTGGTGCCTGCAGGGCAGCCGGACACCAGCTCACTTTTTCCTCTGAATGCAGCCTCGCATTAGTCACCCTTCCTGTTCCCCTGCTGGCCCGGCTGCTCTGGGCTCCGGCCCTCTAGGGAGCAGACACCGCGGGGCCCCTGGCTTCCTCTGCCTGGGAACTACCGGTGAGGAGGGTCAGCTCCGGCTGCAGGGAGCTGAGAGCCGCTTCTTTGCCCTGGGAGTGTCAGGGGGCCAGGCTCACCTGATGCTTCTCGGTTTCTTTGGGAATGAGCTCGTGGACGAAGGGAATGGTGGCTTGGGTCTCTCGCTTACTAAAAAGCATCCCTTCCCAGAGGAAGACACCGCAGGGCCCTTGAGACCAGGGGCCTGCTCCGGGGAGGCTGCTAAGGGGCTATGTTTCACTCACCTTTGCTTCCACTTGCCACACAGATGTCACCGTCCAGTCGCCTGCGTCTCCTCACCATTGTCGCCCTGATTCTGCCCAGCAGAGGTAAGACACCCTCACCAGCCCCAGCGGATAGCTAGGTGGGTGACTGCAGAAGTTCGAATGCTCTGTACCATCTTCTCATCCCCCCCCCCACACCCCGTCCCTCCCCTTTCCCCCCACCCCCACCCCTGTGAGCTGGCACCAGGAAGTGAGGATGGTGAAGCAGGCTCTGGGTTGCACCCTTTTTGCCTGTTTCCAGAGGGTCTGGCTGGAGCCTGTCCTGCTGAGCACCCTCCCTTTCACCTCTGAGAAGAACTTGCTGAGTTTGACTTGGCTGGGAGATGGGTGTCAGTTTTCTACTCGGCATCCAGGAAACCCCAGGCTCCCGGCAAAGCAGAACTGTTGGCTTCTCTGAGAATACAGTGAGGCAAAGGGGTCCAGTGGGAGGGGGCACGGGGGGGGGCTAATCTACAGAGTAGGAGACTCTCACCCTCGCCTGGAAAGCACTACTCAAAGCGGACAGCCCAGGTGGGCGCTTGCTAGTGTGGCTCATGCCCTTAGCTCACTTATATTTAATTAGTTCCATTCTATGTGACATCAGGCCCATTGTGTGGACTGGGAACTGGTGCGAGAGGAAAAAGCAGCCTGCGTAGATGGTGATGAGCCTCTAACGGAATCTGAGAGACAGAGAAAACCTGGGTTGGGGTGAAACCACTGAGAAGGGGTGGGACTGGGGAACTTGGGGACCAGGTGAAACTTTTGGCTTTCCCTAGAGCGAGGTGTAGCCACCCTGGGCTCTGATCCTGCAGGGTCTGACCTGACTTGGGTGTTCAGGGGTTGCTTCTGGTGGGAGTGGGGTTTCTGGGCACCCCAGTGGGAAGAGACAGGGTCTAGCCCACGAGGCAGCGAGGAGCAAGCTTAGCTGGGTATGGGGCAGGGAGCTTTAGTCAGTTATTGTCCCCCACTTTTCAGTGGAGGCAAAGGAGCTTAGAGAGGATGCGTCAGTGGCTCAGGTCACAGGGCGAGGAGGAAGTGGTTGAGAGCAGAATGCTCTCCATGGCCCTGGCTGATGCCTAACACCTGGACTGTCAATGAGGCATTCCTGCAAAGGTGTGCAAAGGTCCTGGAGCTGTTCGTAGGCTTAAATCACTCTCAGGACCACGGCGAGACCCAGCCAAAGCTGGTTCCCCTGGGACTTCAGACGGTTGGGGATGGTGGGGCAGAAGTCATGGGGCAAGGGTAAGGGGCTCCTTCCTGACCACTCAGCCTTGATTCCCCCAGGGCAGACATCAGAAAAGGCAGTATCCGGTTTCACCGTGAACCAAACTTCGGTGAATACTCATGTCCCAGGTAAGAAAATCGAGGCAGATCTGTAAAATTCTCACTGCCGGTAACAACACCACACTTGGACCAAACAAGGAAGTTTACATTTGTGTAACTGAGGGTGGTGGTGGGGATTCAGGCATGGCTCGATCTATGTGCTTAAATGCTACTATCAGGAACCTAACACCAGCTCTTGCTTCTGCCTCCTGTGTGGGTTCATCTTTGAGGCAGGACTCCCTGCATCCCCGGCCCAGGGGCTCTTATTAGAGCAGCTTACAGTGGTTTGTGGTCTGAAAGGTTTGGGAAACTGAGTCAAACACCCTTTTCCAGGAAAGGCTTCTGAGTCTTGGTAGTGGGTCTGGATGCCGGGGAGCCCCAGGCACCCTGTTTGAGTGCTTACTGAGGCGCTTGAGTTCCTCACATCACCTGACAATGGGCCTTGAAGGCAGTCAGTAGAAGGCTCGCCTCACAAGTATGAGGACCCCAGTCTAGTCCCCGGGACTGTCATAATAGTCTGTGGTTGTAAACCCCAAGGTGGGGAGGCCAAGGCAGGTGGAGCCCTGGGGCCCCAAGCCGATGAAAGAGCCTGCGGCAATGAAGGGAAAGTCGATGGCTCTTAAGGAAAGACACTGGAGGTGGCCTCTGCGTGCGTGCGTGCGTGCGTGCGTGCATGCATACAGGCATTTAAGAAAAGAAGAAGAAAAAGAAAAAAGAAAAAAAAAGTGTTGCTATGGAAACTCTCCACTCTTTACCTGATGAAATTCTCTGCTCCTTCCTTCTCACTTCTCTCTCTGGCCCTGTTTTTATCCTAGTTCCAGATAAAACCAGCCCAGAAGTACCGCCCACCCCTCCCTTCCCAACCAGGGGAGCAGACGGTAAGTGGGGTAAGTGGAATGCGTGGCAGGGTCGGGGCAGGGTCCACATGTGCATCTCTTCCTCTGACGCCTGAAGTTCCCTTCCTCAGCTCAGCCCAGCGCAGCTCTGGGCCCTTGCAAGCCCCACTCTATCATTTATTGGTCTTGTCCAGACAGTACTGGTTTGTAGCCCAGGGTGACCTTGAACTCAGGGAGGTCCTCCTGCCTCACCCACTAGAGTGCTGGGATTACAAGCATGTGCCACCTTGTGTCTATCTGGCATCCAATTCCATCGATTTAAAAACAAAGCCCCCCCCTTTTTTTTTAACTGACCCATTTCAAAAGCTGAACTCCAGATTTTTATTGACACTTCCAGTGCCTGCTCTACCATAACTTCCATTCAGGTCTGTGTCTCTTTAGAAGTTTTTTGTTGTTGTTGTTGTTTCTGTTTTGTTTTGTTTTTCAAGTAATAGTTATAGTTTTTCTTAGAATATAACTTAATTTATAGTGTTCTGTATAATTTCTTCAGTTAAGGATTAGTGATGCTTGAAGGTATGGTTCAGTGGTAGAGCCCCTGCCTAGAATCCCCCAGTGAGGGGCTGGGGGTGTGGCTCAGTGGTAGAGCCCCTGCCTAGGATCCTCCAGTGAGGGGCTGGGAGTGTGGCTCAGTGGTAGAGCCCCTGCCTAGAATCCCCCAGTGAGGGGCTGGGGTGTGGCTCAGTGGTAGAGCCCCTGCCTAGAATCCCCCAGTGAGGGGCTGGGAGTGTGGCTCAGTGGTAGAGCCCCTGCCTATAATCCCCCAGTGAGGGGCTGGGGGTATGGCTCAGTGGTAGAGCCCCTGCCTAGGATCCTCCAGTAAGGGGCTGGGAGTGTGGCTCAGTGGTAGAGCCCCTGCCTAGAATCCCCCAGTGAGGGGCTGGGGTGTGGCTCAGTGGTAGAGCCCCTGCCTAGAATCCCCCAGTGAGGGGCTGGGGTGTGGCTCAGTGGTAGAGCCCCTGCCTAGGATCCTCCAGTGAGGGGCTGGGGTGTGGCTCAGTGGTAGAGCCCCTGCCTAGAATCCCCCAGTGAGGGGCTGGGGTGTGGCTCAGTGGTAGAGCCCCTGCCTAGGATCCTCCAGTGAGGGGCTGGGGTGTGGCTCAGTGGTAGAGCCCCTGCCTAGAATCCCCCAGTGAGGGGCTGGGGGTATGGCTCAGTGGTAGACCCCCTGCCTAGGATCCTCCACTCCAGTGAGGGGCTGGGGTGTGGCTCAGTGGTAGAGCCCCTGCATAGAGTCCCCCAGTGAGGGGCTGGGGTGTGGCTCAGTGGTAGAGCCCCTGCCTAGAATCCCCCAGTGAGGGGCTGGGGTATGGCTCAGTGGTAGAGCTCCTGCCTAGAATCCCCCAGTGAGGGACTGGGGTGTGGCTCAGTGGTAGACCCCCTGCCTAGGATCCCCCAGTGAGGGGCTGGGGTGTGGCTCAGTGGTAGAGCCCCTGCATAGAGTCCCCCAGTGAGGGGCTGGGGTGTGGCTCAGTGGTAGAGCCCCTGCCTAGAATCCCCCAGTGAGGGGCTGGGGTATGGCTCAGTGGTAGAGCCCCTGCCTAGGATCCCCCAGTGAGGGGCTGGGGTGTGGCTCAGTGGTAGAGCCCCTGCCTAGGATCCCCCAGTGAGGGGCTGGGGTGTGGCTCAGTGGTAGAGCCCCTGCCTAGAATCCCCCAGTGAGGGGCTGGGGTGTGGCTCAGTGGTAGAGCCCCTGCCTAGATCCCCCAGTGAGGGGCTGGGGTGTGGCTCAGTGGTAGAGCCCCTGCCTAGATCCCCCAGTGAGGGGCTGGGGCGTGGCTCAGTGGTAGAGCCCCTGCCTAGGATCCTCCAGTGAGGGGCTGGGGTGTGGCTCAGTGGTAGAGCCCCTGCCTAGGATCCTCCAGTGAGGGGCTGGAGTGTGGCTCAGTGGTAGAGCCCCTGCCTAGGATCCTCCAGTGAGGGGCTGGGGTGTGGCTCAGTGGTAGAGCCCCTGCCTAGAATCCCTTGTTTTGTTTTGCTTTTAAAGAAAAGTTGTCCTTGTAGTGGGCACACATTTCATTCTACTGCAGCGTTCAAAAAGAGTCTCCACTCCAGCCCAACAAAGTGGCAGATGGTGCTTGAGCCTGGGATGCTACCATGTGGACCGAGGCCTGCCTGGCAGGTCTGGGGGTGAGCAGGTCTCTTCCCCTTACTTCTCCTCCTCCCTTCCTTTTCTTCTGACCCGAGCAGAAGCCACAGGAACCCAGACGGTGGCCAAAGCCAAGACCCAGCAACCGACAGGGATGAACACCACTAAGCCAACGACAAATCGAGCGACACACAAAAGCAGCAAGAAAGGTAAGAGCCCCGGCGCCAGCCTCTCGTTTTTATTTCAC
Source organism: Acomys minous (assembly GCF_964271855.1). Lineage (NCBI taxonomy): Eukaryota > Metazoa > Chordata > Mammalia > Rodentia > Muridae > Acomys > Acomys minous. The sequence continues at coordinate 26,444,790 of NC_140502.1, read as the reverse complement.
TTCCTTCCGTTCTGGGTCCTCATTCCCCCAAGCACCTTCCTGGGAAAAGGCTAATGGACTGCCGTGTGTGCGCGCGTGTGTGCGCGTGTGTGTGTGTGTGTGTGATCGCGCGTGTGTGCGCGCGCGCGTGTGTGCGAGCGCGCGTGTGTGTGAGCGCGCGTGCATGCGTGCCAGTGTGTATGCGCGTGTGTGTGTGAGCGCGCGTGTGTGCGCGCGCGTGTGTGTGTGTGCGCGCGCGCGCGTGTGCGCGCGTGTGTGTGAGCGCGCGTGCATGCGTGCCAGTGTGTATGCGCGTGTGTGTGTGAGCGTGCGTGTGTGTGCGCGCGCGCGTGTGTGCGCGTGTCTGTGTGAGCGCGCGTGCATGCGTGCCAGTGTGTGCGCGTGTGTGTGTGAGCGCATGTGCATGTGTGCCTGTGTGCGCGCGTGTGTGAGCGTGTGTGTGTGAGCGCGCGTGCATGCGTGCCAGTGTGTGTGCGCGTGTGTGCGTGTGCGCAGATATCCGGAGGATTCTCAGTTAAAGTTCGATGCTACTTTAAGGACGACCTTCTCGGATCCGTAGCGTGCAACTCCACGCTGCAGTTCGAGCATGCCTTACTCCAGCAATCAGAGAGCCGGGCTGGTTGGGGAAGAGTAGAGTTGTGGGTTTCCGTTGTGTCTTTTTTCTGTTACAGGGGGAGCTTTTCAGTTGCAAAATAAACCTTTTTTTATTTTTTTATTTTTTATTTTTTTAAGATGTATTGGCTTGGGCTGGGCGTGGTGGCACATGCCTTTAATGCCTTTAATCCCAGCACTCGGGATCTCGAACACAAAAAAAACTGTATTGGCTTAATTCTGCAAAAATCTGAAGATAGGGTATCAGGTATAGCTAGATCAAGGGCCTTCAGCATCGTCAGTATGTCTGAATTGCTCCCTCATGCCTCTGTTGTCTTCGTTGGCTTTTCTTCTTGGTAGCGAAGATGCCCCACACTTTAGCAACTAGGAGACACACCGCTCTTTCCCACAAGCCCCGCCCAAAGCCTGGAGTTGACTCTCATAGCGTGGCTGAGATCACGTGGGCTGTTCTGATTGGTCGGTGAAGCTTTGTCCCCACCCCCGCCCCAGCCCAGAACCAGGAAGGAGCCAGAAGGTTGAATGGGGCAGCAGGTGTGAGGAAAGGGGCTCAGCTGAGACCAAGACAGCAGGTGACCTTAATCCTTGTGTGATGTCAGAGCTCAGGAAGAGTGAGAACGTGAGGCCAGTGTGGGTTACATGGCCGACCCTGTCTCCAAAATTCTTAATTAACCTAAAATTAAAAAGAGAATGCCCTGCTATAGAGGGGATGCTCATATTTTAAATAAGGTTCTCCAGGCTGGAGGGGACCAAGCCCTTGAAATCCTGGCTTCGGCTCTTGGGTTATGAGTGGTGGTCCAGAAGAGGGACCAGCCTGGCCTGGGATGCAGGCAGGTGCTTGTTGACAGAGTGTAGGTGGGAGGTGCCTGTTCGCTGCACCCCAAATGTAGCCTGGCTATTACATCCACATCCCCGGGTCTGCCCCTGTGGCCCCTCCTGCCTGCCACTGTCTTCTGATGATTTTTTTCTGCCCATCACCTGAAGGTACCAAGAGCGTCCCAGGCATAGGGCTCCCAGCCAAACTGAGAACTTATAGATTCTGTTCCACTCTGACGATCCACAGGATTATTACTCTCTTTTCCCTGGCCAGAAACAGGCGCCTGGTAGTTTCTGCCCAGTGTGCCAAAGTCTGCAGGGCTCATGCCACAGACGGGGTTGGCAGGAAAGCTGTGATGTCTGGCTGGCCAGGGGGCAGCACATGCCCCAATGCTGCCCTCCAGAACAAGCCAGGTCACCATGCAGTGTGGTTAGGTTGTTGCTTTTTGAAGCTCTGAATTCTGCAAATTGAAATTAGGACTGGGCCCAGCTTGGTGGCTATTCTGGCCACTTCAGGCACCCACACACCTAAGGTCAGTTGTGGACCAGCAGGGCTCCGTTTGGTCATCTTGACATCGCCCTCTGATATTGCCCACTAAGACATAGAAGCCATATGCCCAGGTCACCCGTTCATCTGTGCACTTAGCACAAATTCACATGCGTGCCAGGCAGCCACCAACACTAGGGGACAAATAGCGCATGCCTGATGGGCACTGTAATCTTTGCACCTGGGAAACAGAAGGAAGATGGCTGCAAGTTTGAAGCCAACCTGGACATAGCAAGTTGCATGACAGCCTGGGCTACATAGTGAGACCCTCTGAAACTGACTCTTTAGTAGGGGAAGACAGAAGATAGTAACTGGAAAACTTATATATCAGGTGATTTTTAATTTTTTTATTTTATTATCTTTTTGTTGTTGTTTTTGTTTTGGGTTGGGGTTTTTTTTTGTTTTGTTTTGTTTTTTTTTGGTTTTTTTTTTTTTTTTGGTTTTTTTTTTTTTTTTGGTTTTTCAAGACAAGGTTTCTCTGTGTAGCCCTGGCTGTCCTGGACTCACTTTGTAGACGAGGCTGGCCTCGAACTCACAGCGATCCGCCTGCCTCTGCCTCCCGAGTGCTGGGATTAAAGGTGTGCGCCACCATGCCCGGCAGGTGATTTTTAAATTAAAAAATATATATATTGTTATCACAAAAAAACAGAGAGAAGTTAGGAGTTAGAGAATGCTCAGGGAGTGTCCTGTACTCAGAATCAAGGAAGGTGTCCGGTGAAGGAAGTGCCAAGAGGCTTGTGGGTAATCTGCAGCATGGCTGTTCTCCCCAGGAGACGGGACAGTAGCACAAAGGCCCTGGGATGAGTGTCAGGCTGGCCTCAGGGATAGGGAGTCCGGTGCGTGCCGAGAGTGAGACAGGTTGAGTGGAGACGATAGAGGCCACGTTGCGGGTCACAGCGAGGGTTTCCATATTTGTTCTGTGGCCTTAGGAGGCTGAGTCCCGGGTGTCCGCGCTCTAGTGCGTTCTGCACTTTGCTTTTTCACGCCGCAAACCTCTGCCCAGCTCTGACTCACATTTATGTGTCCCCCCTCTAGTTTCGGATGAGAAGGACCCCTTCTTCTATGGTGAGTTACTGCCACCCTCCCCGACCCCACCCCTACCGGAGATGAGTGGGGAGAAAAGACAGAGCCCTCCTCACCTGGCATCTCCATTTCTCTCTCCACAGATGACACCACTCTCCGGAAACGGGGGCTGCTGGTGGCCGCGGTGCTGTTCATCACCGGCATTATCATCCTCACCAGTGAGAGTGGGGCTTGGGCGGAGAGGGCGCCGAGGCTGGGGGTGGGCACTCTGGGCCGCCTGGTCACTGAGGGTCAGGGACGAGCTCAGCGCCCCCACAGACCGAGACTCGGCTGAGGAGTCAGCAGGGGGCGCTGTTCCCGGCGGGGCCTCGATGAGAAAGGCAGGAACACACACAGGGAAGATGTGCAGGCTCCGGCTGCTAACACGGACGTGACATTCTGGCTCACTACAAGCCAAGGGCCGGCTTTATTTGTGAGATGAGAAGACAGACTCTATGCTTTTCCTTTTGAGACAGGGTCTCATGTAGCCCAGGCTGCCTTTGAACTCACTGTGTAGTCAAAGATGGCCGTTAAATGTCTTTTTTTTTTTAATATTTATTTTTAAATTATGTGTATAGGTGTGTGTCTGTGTAGGCGTGTGCGTGCGTGCGTGTGAGCGCAGGTGCCTCGGCAGACAGACGAGAGTGTTGGATGCCTCGGAGCTCGAGCCTTTCCAAAAGTAGGACGTGACTAACCGCTAAGCCACCTCGTCCACCTCAGTCTTGAACTTCTGAACCCCCCGCCTCTGCCTCCCAAGTGCTTAGATTATAGGCATACTCAGTTACTGCAGCACTGGGAATCAAAATACAGCGGAGACCGATCGAGGGAGACACCCCATGTCCACCTCCGCTGGGGGAGGGTGTGTGGCAGCAGAGGTCACAAAACAAGACAGGAAGTGAGAGAGCAGGGAGGAGACTGGCCCGTCTATCTACGACAGCTCGCCCTCCCATAGGTTAACTGACTGAGAGAGGCGGAGCTATAGCCTCCTAGGTGCCCCTAGACCCTGGGACCTCCTTCTCAGCCCCCACCCCAAGTACGGAGGACCCAGCTTCTAAGGCAAGCAATGGGGGGCACCCCCCCCCAAACCACATGAGACTCCGTACAAGACTTTAACAAAGGCTAGCTTCCTCTGGAGGCTTCAGAGCATGGCAGAGCCGAAGAGACAAGGCTCCTTGTCAATGAGTAAGAGGCAGGGTGAAATCAGAGTGTCGTAAGGACCAGAGACTGAAACAACACCCAGGTGGAGGGGGTGGGATCTGCAGAGGTCCAGGGCTGGAACGGAGCTGGGAACTGAGGTAACAGTGGGAAGCAGCAGCCAGGGGCAGTGGGAAGCGGGAGAGGTCGGTGGGCTGCCCTGTTCTCACATCCTGTGCCTTCCTACACTCTCTACCCCCATTGACTGCACCCAGTTGACCCTGATGCAGGTCCCAGCTTCTCTCTTGTCCATGTTCTTGGAGCTCTCCTCTCTCCTTTTACCACAGGGCCTTTGCACAGGTTGTTGTGCCCGACCCCTGACCCTGCACTTATTTGTGTGTGTGTGTGTGTGTGTGTGTGTGTGTGTGTGTGTATGTTTGTGTACACATAGTATACATGTAGAGATCAGAGGACAACTTTTATGAGTTGTTTTCTCCTTAAAACAAAACAAAACAAAACAGTTGGGCGGTGGTGGTGCACGCCCTTTAATCCCAGCACTCTGGAGGTAGAGGCAGGTGGATCGCTGTGAGTTCGAGGCCAGCCTGGTCTACAAAGCAAGTCTAGGACAGCCAAGGCCACACAGAGAAGCCCTGTCTCAAAAAAAAAAAAAAAAAACCGAAACAACCAAACAAACAAACAAACAAAAAGAACAACCAGCCAAAAATTTATTTATTTATTTTATGTATATTGGTGCTTTGTCTGCACGTGTGTCTGCACACCAGAAGAGGGCACCGCACCCATAGGACTGAGGCCACAGAGGGTTGTGAGCCTCCATGTGGGTGCTAGGGATTGAAGCTAGGGCCTCGGGAAGAGCAGCCTGTGCTCTTTTAACACTGTGTGGTTTCTTCCACCAGGGTTCGTCTCTTTCTACCACATAGGTTCCATGAGTAGATCACGGTGTCAGGCTTGGCAGCAAGCCCCTCTACTTGTCTGCCATCTTGCTGGCCTACTTCACCTGCTCACGGGCTTCCCGAGGGCTAAGGTTGACCTAGTCGGTCCCCAGTGCACACGTGATAATGCTGTTTCCAACTCATGAGAGAATCGGGTTCCTTTTCTCCCAGGTGGGAAGTACAGACAATTGTCTCGACTGTGCCTGAGTCGCCACAGGTGAGTGGGGGCTGATACCATACCCAGACGGACGGACGGACGGACGGGCATCCTAGCTGGAACCTCCATACTGAACCAGCTCACCACCCCCGCCTCCTCCCTCTACTCTAAGAGCCTACCGAGTGGTCAACACAAAAGGATCCTCAAAGGAAGAGACCTCTGAAGGGAGGCGGGCCTAAGGCTGAAGGTCTCCCCACCCTGAGGGAGCCTGGCTCTCCAGGCACTGCTGTGTCCTCTCTGTCCTGTTCAGATAAAGCCACGTGATCTTTCTCCCATGGCCTCTGTCTTCTGCGATTCGGTGACACAGGACTGGGAGGAAGAGGACTAGGCTTGGAGCCCTAGGGTGTGTAGGTAAGGGGGGGTCAAGGACAAAATGCGGTGCGTGAGGAGGAAAGTGTGTGTGTGTGTAGGGAGAATGTAGTCAGGGTCTGTCGGGGCCAGAGACAGGAATGCGGTCCTGCCTGCTTTCTGAGCCTGGGTTAGGACCAGCAAACCCTAGTATCAGTCAGAGCAGGAGTAAACATGACGTAGGGACCCCCGTCCACAGTCACTCGCCCCCCCTTATTGTCACACTGCCGGTCCCTCTGCCCCTCAGGATACCCCAGGCATAGATGTGAAGATGCAGCTACCCCCAAGTTCTGTCTCCAGCAAAAACCCACAAGTAGGGCCTCAGATGACTGCTGTTTTAGGGCACGTCCGCCAAGGAGGCCAAGGGGCTCTGGGATGCCCTCTGAGGAGAGAGGGCAGGGGAAAGCTCTGGCAGGAGAGAGGAGCAGGGGTGGGCTCTGTGCAGGCCTTTCTTGGGGATATAAGGATCCCTATAAGGGGGAGGGCTCAGCCAAGTCCATCCAGGCTGGCCCTCTCAGACTCAGGAGCTGTTTGTGGGGGAGGGGTCAGAGTCCCACCCCAGTCAAGAGACCAGGTCCCAGGCAGAGGGCTTTGCGTAATGCTGCCTCAGAAACGTTAGGCCAGAGTGAGCTGGGGGTTATGACAATATTTCAACAGGGCCACAAACCACGTGAAACTAAGAGGAGAAGAAGTCATAGGAAAGAAGAGAAAATCTTGGGCAGAGTGTGCGACTGAACCGTGCGCCTGCCCAGTACGCGCAGAAGTTTCGGTCTGACCCGTAGCACCTCATAAAAACCAGTCACGGTGGGGCATGCCTGGACTCTTACCACGTGGAAAGTGGAGGCAGGAAGATCAGAAGTTGTGTCCTTGGCTACATATCTCAAGTAGCCTGGGCCACATGAATCCCTGTCTTAAAAATAACAAAACAGGCAGGGTATGGTGGTGCACACCTATAATCCCAGATCTGGGGGACGGGGGGAAGAGAGGTATAATTATATGTCATATACTCAGGAAAATACATGCACTACTGCATATATGTGTGTGTATATATGCACATATATATATATGAAAAATATCTGGATATGTGGCCCTCCATATCAGTTATAAAGTATTAGAGGACTTGAGCATGTACAGACAGGGTCTCACCATGCAGCCCTGGCTACCCGGAAATGTGATCTGTAGATCAGGCTAGCCCTGAATTCACAGAGGTCTAACTGCCTTCCATTAAGGAATGTGCCACCATGGCTGGGCTCCACCACTGTCTCCTTGGCTCTGCTCTTGCACTGAGGCCCCCTGAGTGAGCTAGATATGCTTTAAGGCATGAGGACGGGGTTATGTGTGGAGCCTACGTTGTCTTTATAAGGGGCTTGAGCACCTGTGGGGTTTGGCGTCCTGAAGACCCCCTAATCAGAGCGGGAGCAGCTGCTGGGAGCTGTTTCCTCACACTTGAAGCACTCCCTTGGAAGACTCCAGAAGTGACCTAGCTAGCATAAACAGACATTTTTTTTTCACATCTCATGAAAAATTAAGCAATACTACCAGCCAGGATGTAGACTCAATTTTCTTAGCAAATATATTTTATTACAAACTTATTCACCAGAGAGTACCTCACTTATAAACTGACTAACCTAAACATTAGGAAAAGAAGATTAAAGAACACAGTAATGGAACCGTAAAGATATCAGTCCCGAGGAACGATTCTCCTGGCGTAATCAGCAGGATTTCTTCTGCTGGAACCTGGAGTAACCAGAACCTGGAACCTCAGCCGAAGCCCAGAGCCCCGCAGTCTTCCCTCGAGCGGTTCTCTCTAGAAGCCTCTGGAAGCGGAGCGATGAGCAGACAAATCTATCCCAAGTCTCCAAAGGCCCCGCCTCCTGTTTTTGGCTCACATTTATACCTCCTCTCAGCATTTGTTCAAGGATGCTTTTCAGCTGGTTAACAACCAATCTCCCCCACACGGTGGTTCAACTTCTAAGGGGATAAACATCACCTGCTCTCTCACAGGTCTTTTTCTCATCCCCCTCACTTGTGATCTAAACAAAAAGCATGTTTATCACTCCTTCACCAGCAGGCAAAGTCTATATATTTGTCTGTCTGTCTGTCTGTCTGTCTGTCTGTCTCTCTCTCTCTCTCTCTCTCTCTCTGACACACACACACACACACACACACACACACACACTCAAATCATCTGAAAATGTCACTATTCTATTGTTTTTTTTTTTAAAGGAAGGTCTCTCTCTTGGTAGCCCCAGGCTGGCCTCAGACTTGTGGCAGCTCTCATATTTCCACCCCCTGAGTGCAGGGGTTACAGACACACACTTACCACGCTCTGTTTTATAGGGTGCTGGGGGCTGAACCCACAGTCTCCTACAAACTTGGCAAGGACTTTACCAACTGAACCCTATTTATTCCTGCCATCTTTTTTTTTTTTTAATTTAAAGCTCTGAGACTTATCACTCAGCCCAGGCTGGCCTCACACTCAGTGACCTCTGCCTCAGTTTACCAGCTGTTGGAATTATAAATGAATACCAACTATTCCTTGCTGACTTAAATATGTATAACCTGAAAAGATTAATATCCAATGATGATGATATGATGTTTATTCCCAACGGCGGGTCACTATTTTATTTTTGAGGCAGGGTCTCTCTATGTGTCCCTGCCTGTCCTGAAACTCTTTTACGTAGAGCAGGTTGGCCTCAGACTCACAGAGATCCACATGCTTCTGCCTCCTGAGTGCTGGGATTAAAGGTGTGCGCTGCTAGGGACAACTGTGGGTCACTTTTTTTAAAAAACATTGCACAGCCCTGGGGGAAGACCATACAGACCATCACGGGGTGGGAAAGTGCCCCTTAGAATAGGTGAAGCTAGCTGTGCCTTTGCCTGAGCAGTCACACCAGAATGCAAATGTTCTAGGGTGTTCCGCAGGACGGTATTTCCCAAACAAATGGCAGCCATCACGTCCCCGCCTCCATCTTTTGCCACATTTTCATGCCACCTGTACAGTAAGTTACTTTCACATAAGGACCGACTCCTCCTTTTAGCTTAATAAATTTACTCTAAAAGCCAGTCCTGTGGGGGAGCCGATACTGTTCTATATAAATAGGACACAGCCATTAAGATAACTGCAGTGAGCACATATGAGGGCAGAGCATTATATTGCCTTCTTGTGGAGTATCAAGTTGCTGGCCAAGTGCTCTGGCCAGAGGCCACTCTTCTCTGCTGGATGAGGACCATCAAATATCAGGAACATGACTGCCGCCCTGCTACTCAAAGGGATGGCAGAGTTTGGGTAGCACACGAATACACACATTTCTGGTACCCTCTGCAGGTCTGAAGGTCCCTTCAAGGAAATGGAAACTGAACATCCTGCACTTTTCAGGAGAGCAGTTTCACCACAGCCTTCTGCTGTCCCGGTGGCCAGGGGCTCCCTCGTAAGCTATGCTTGCAGCCGTCTCTTTTGTCTGCAACGGTTCCTTTTCCCTTGGTTCCCTCACACTCAACTTAAACCACTTGGTAAAATTCCCCTCTTTAGTACGACTGCTCTCCCCTTTCCTGGATCGTCCTGGCAGTTCACACCCTGAATAAAACTTTGGGCCTCAGTGAGGCTCTGGGGGCTGGTTCTCTTATTAAACCTCATAACATTAGCTACTTTTGCCCGGACGTGACAGGAATTCATGACAGAAGCAACCTCAGGGAACAAAGAGAGGTTCGTTTTATTCCATGGTTTCAGAGGACGTCAGTCCACTTGGTGGGGCAGTACGAGGAGCGGCTCTGTCTAAGGGCTCTTATCCTCAAGGACCTGCCTCTGGTGACCTCCTTCTGCCAGCCAAGCTCCACCTTCGGAGGGGTCCAAAGTCTCCCAACATAGCCCCATCTCAGATGGTGAGCTGTGAGGGATGCCTCAGACCATAACAGCAGGGATGTAACTTTCTTGTCTGGCGAAAGCTAGACGTTGGTGGGCAGTAGCACCGCCTCCCATAAGGTGCGCTGACCGTGTCGTGTGGTGAGTAACGCTGCAGGCAGAAACAGCAGTGACTTAGAGATGCCATTTCTTCCTCTGTCACGTCACAGAAATCAGAGCATATTCGAGTCTGTGGAAAGGGATTCTCTCCTCTCCCTCCCTTTTCCTCCTTTTCTCTCTCTCTTCTCCCTGTTCATGTGCATGTACAGAAAATGTATATTCATCAAAGTGTAAAAGGAAAGTAACTCTTTTTTTAAAAGATTTATTATGTATACAATGTTTTGCCTGCACATACACCTGAAGACCAGAAGAGGGCGCCAGATCTCACTATAGATGGCTGTGAGCCACCCTATGGTTGCTGGGAATTGAACTCAGGACCTCTGGAAGAGCAGACAGTGCTCTTAACCTCTGAGCCATCTCTCCAGCCTGGAAAGTAACTCTTGACACTGTGGGCTCTTGGGACTTTCGGGGCTCAGCCACATAGAATCTCCAACTTGGAAGCCTCGGAAATCTCTCCTGGGCTCCCAAGAGGGTGCTCATCAGCTACCCGAAAGCTTCCGAGCGTAAGGCACCTTTCCCCCTGCCGCCCCGTGGTCTGCTCTCCTCCTCCACAATGAGATGAGCTGGGCTTGAGTAGAACTCTTGCCAAGAGTTAATGGAGTTGGTCCCTGTCATTCATCCAGCCTCTTGCACACGGTGGTTAAGGTGTTTGCTTTGGAGAGATCAAGGCCAAACTGTATCAGCTGGAAGGTCTGTTTAAAGGGAAAGGTGACTCTTGGCACTGAGGGCCCAGGCACAGGAGCCGAGATGTTGCAGTCAGGTGTGTGCACACAGACCTCCCACACCTGCCTCGATGCGGGGTGCTGGTTCCCAGGCAGGCTGGTGAGTGAATGGCTCTGGCTCTAGTGATGAGAGATAGATTGAACTGGGTTTGAAGCAGAGCGTATCTATGCGTGTGGGTGGCTCACACCTAGGCTGGGAGTGCTTCCCATGCAAGTATGAGGATGTGAGTTCAGTCCCCAGAACCAATGTGAGAAATCTGGGTGTGGCCAGATAAAGGCAGGAGGATCTCAGGAGCTCCTGGCCAGCCAGCTTTGCTGAAGGGTGAGTTCCAGGTTCTGTGAGAAACTGTCTTTAAAAAAAAAAAAAGTGAGCCGGGCAGTGGTTGCGCGCGGCTTTAATCCCAGCACTCAGGGAGGCAGAGGCAGGCGGATCTCTATGAGTTCAAGGCCAGCCTGGTCTACAGAGTGATTCCAGGGCACTCTGTCTCAAAACACCCACCACCCCCAGCCCCCAAAAGTGAGAACAATAAAGTAAGATATTCAAAGCCTACCTAACCCTAACCTCTGGCCTCCACTGGCCCCTGAGTTTGAATGACAATGTCCCCGTAGTGTTGGGCATGTGAATACTTGGTGTCCAGCTGATGCCCTTGTCCGGGCAGGCTAAGGAGATGTGGCTTTGCCGGAGGAGGCATGAAACTGGAGGGCTTTGATATTTCAAAGGCTACATATCAAGTTTGCTCTCTCTGCTTCCTGAGTGGGGTTTAAAAAGAAGCGAGCTCTCAGCTTGCTGCCTGAGTCAGCGTGCCTGCCTGCCTGGGGCCCTGCTTCCCAGCCATGCTGGGGATGGATTCTAACCTCCTGGAACTGTAAGTCCATATAAACCACAGCAGTAGAAAAGTAATCAAAACACAGGCACACACACACACACCATACCTGCAACACGCTCAGTCACACACACATGCACACCCTGTGCACACACACAAACCATACACAACACACACACTAACACTCCCATGTATGCTCTTCTTTGGGGGGGATAGAGGTCACAATGGTGGAGAAACAGACCTGAGAAGTGAGTATATGAAATCCAGGAGGAGCATGATGTGATTCCCAAGTAATCAATAAAACTATTGTTTTGTGGCGGGGTGGGGGGGAAGAAAAGCTCAGAGCCCAGCCCCAGTGACCTATCTCCTCCAACAAGCTCTTAATCCTTCCCAAACAACTCCACCAACTCGGGATCAAGCACTCAAACGTAGGAGCCTGTGGGGGCCGGGGCCACAAACCTCTAGATCCTGTCACTCTTTTTCTTTCTTTCTTTCTTTCTTCTTCTCGTTTTTTTTCTTTTTTTCTTTCTTTTCTTTTATAGGAGGAATATTTTTTCATCCACTTATGCAGGCGTGTCTTCCATTGCCTGGAGCTGCTGGCGTGGTTTCCCTCAGGCAGTTAGTTGCCTTATTTGGTGCAGCCGGTGCCCCTGGGGACCTGCCCTAGTCCGACTTCTCGAACCTGCTGCTAAAGCTCAGGCTCAACCCAACTCAAAGGCTGAGGGGGACTGGAATGGGTGAGGGTGACTTTGTTGTGTTAGGTTCACACATACACACACACACACACACACACACACACACACACACACCAGAATGGTTAAGGGGCCAGTGTTCTCCGTGGAGCTTAGAAATAAACTTTTGTGATTGAGAGGCGGTTATGTGTGTGTGTGTGTGTGTGTGTGTAGGTGTCAAGGCACATGTGTGTGTGAGTATGGAGGTCAGAGGTCAACCCTGGATTGTGTTTCTCAGGAGCTGTCCACCTCTTCTTTGTTTTGTTTTGTTTTGTTTTAATGTGTTCACGGCCAGGAGTGGTGGCGCACGCCTTTAATCCCAGCACTAGCAAGGCAGGAGCAGGCGGATCGCTGTGAGTGTGAGGTCAGCCTGATCTACATAGTGAGCTCCAGGCCAGCCAGGGCTACGTGGTGAAACCCTGTGTTTTAGGGTTTCTTCTGCCATGAAGAGACACCATGAGCGTGGCAACTCTTATAAAGGAAAATGTTTACTTGGGGCTGGCTACCCCTTCAGAGATTCAGCCCATTACCATTATCATGGTGTCTTACAGGCAGACGCAGTGCTTAAGGGGTAGCTGAGGGTCCTGCATCTGATCAGCAGGCAGAGAGAGGGACCCTGGGCCTGGCTGAAGCATCCGAAACGGCAAAGCCCAACCCCAGGGGCACACTTCCTCCACCAAGGCCACATCTACTCCAACAAGACCACACATCCTAATAGTGCCACCCCCTATGAGCCTATAGGGAGCATTCCCATTTAAGCCACCACACGCTATCTCTAAAAAAAAAATTGTATTTATTTGTGTGTCTGTCTGTTGCCTCTCTGTCCTCTGTGAGGTGGCAGACAGCACTGTGGAGCTGGTACTTTCTTTTCACTTCCACAAGGATTCTGCAGGTCAAACATGGGTCATCAGGTTTACCCAGCACTTTACCCACCAAGCCCTTTGAACTGAGAGTTTTTATTTTTATTTTATTTTTATTTATTTATTTATTTATTGGTTTTTCGAGACAGGGTTTCTCTGTGTAGCCTTGGCTGTCCCAGACTCACTTTGTAGACCAGGCTGGCCTCGAACTCACAGATCTGCCTGCCTCTGCCTCCCAAGTGCTGGGATTAAAGGTGTACAACCATTAGGTCAGGCTACAGGACGCTTCATTACAGGGACAAGGTGAGCAAGGTTCCTACAGCGGGCTGGTGAGGCCAAAATAGCAACAAGAGAACTGTGACTCAGAGATGCACTTGGCACTCGTGGGTTTGTGTAAAATCCCTAGAAAGGGAACACACGTGAGTTTACCAAGTCTCACCTCGTCTAGATGGGTGTGTCCTGGGTCCTAGAGTCCTGAAACTCAACCCCAACAGCAAAACCAGAGTCAGAACCTTCTTTAGTCATTTCCCACAGCTGGAGCTGCGACTGAAGAGGAGGCAGCTGGCAACCTGTGAGGAGGAATCTGGAACGCTGCCAAAATGCTGTGCTGTTCGTCTCTCTCAGACACTCCACACAGAGCTGCAGGCATGGAGAGCAGGGCTGTGCCACAGAGGAAGGAAAAGGATACAGCTTTCCAAAGATTACTGCACTCAGGGCACAGCATTTTCACCAAGTAATATATGTTTATCATGAATTACACTCTGTAGCTTCGATGACCTCAGACAAAACGTGGTTGAGTTTTGGCCCCTGCTGTAGAACAGAGGAGGCTGGTAGCAGACAGCAGTGTGTAGAAACAGACAGATCCGCGCAGGGTTAGCCAAGCCATGGGCTGATGGGTTTCTCAGCACCTTAGAGACTGAGATGATGCAACTGGTTAAGATGCTTGCTGCCAAGCCTGAGGACTTGAGTTCAATCCCTGGCTCCCATGTGGTGGAAAAGAGAGAGAACCAACTCCTGAAAGCTGTCCTCTGACCTCCCTAGGCTGGGGCACGTATGGTCTCACCCGTAAGCTCAGCACCTGGAAGCCGAGGTGGGAAGGACCACAAGTTTGGGGATGGCCTGGCCTGTTTATTGAGATCCCACCTAAGGGGTAAGAAGAGCCAACAAGTTTGGAAGTCCATTCGGTAAGTCCGTGTCCCTCATTCTCCTGGGCGAAGGCCTCTGAGATTCTAAGTTTCTGGGAAGGAAGGTTTCCGGAGAGGCAGGCGAGGAGACCACAGAACTCCCCAAGCTCCCCTTATCTGCAGCCTCTCCCCCTGGGTGTCCACCCTGGAGCTGGGGGATCAGCTCCCATCTACTTGCCCTCACCTCAGGACGCCTCAGTGGGCTGAGGAGCAGGCAGAGAACAGACCCTTGAACACAGAGGATGATTTGGCTGGAGGTGCAGGCAGGCTCACGCCGTGGGTGAAGTCATGTGGCCTGCCGGGAACTCTCTCTAGATTGTATTTAGCTGAGCTAATTACATCATAAATCGTTTTTTATATTCCACCCGGAATGCTGCAGCAGACTACGTGCATGAGGTCATCACGCCTGCACCGCAGCCTGTGTAAGTGAAAGACAGATGGGGACGGAAGCCGTGTGCTGGCAAGCGTGACCCCTCTTTGCCTCTCGGGCCTAATGAGGGGCCCATGATTCCTATCAAAATCAGCTTTTAAAATGTCTGTTACAGAGAGGAGGAGGGCTGGAGAGATGGCTCCGTGGGGAAAGGTGCTTGCTGACAAACCTGTTGAACTGAGTCCAATCCCTGGGATCCCACACTGTGGAAGGAGAGACCCAACTCCTGCAGGCAGCACACGAGCGCGTGCACACAGAGTGACTCTCACTACACAGTAAGTGCACTTAGAGGGGAGGAAACTGAGCGACAGAGACAAGTAGTCACATTAGAAGTGGCATGGGATGAGGTGTTTGCTGAGGCAGAACTCTGAGCTCCTGGACCCTGCACCCCAGGACTCGGCCAGGCCATGGGGTGACAGTTTGGACAACAACAAGGCCCCCCACACCATGACTTCCGAGAGAGGAAGTGAAGCAGGGTGCTGTGACCGGCAAAGGAAGAGATGCAGGGGCAGGGGTGTGGTTCTGAGGGGCGGGGGAGGACAGAGCAGAGGAATACATTTAGAGGGGCTTTTACCAGACAGAGGCACAGAAGCACGGGAGGCCAGAGGACTGAAGGAGCTTTGTGAGGATAAAAAAGAGAAAGGGAGGATTAGGTAGGGAGAGGAGGAGAGGAGAGGACAGGAGGGAGGGGAAGAGAGGGGAGGGGAGGGGAGAGGAGGGAAGGGGAGGGGAGGGGAGGGGAGGGGAGGGGAGAAGAGGGGAGGGAAGGGGAGGGGAGGGGAGGGGAGGGGAGGGGAGAAGAGGGGAGGGGAGAGGAGGGGAGGGGAGGGGAGGGGAGGGGAGGGGAGAGGAGGGAAGGGGAGGGGAGGGGAGGGGAGGGGAGGGGAGAAGAGGGGAGGGGAGGGGAGGGGAGAAGAGGGGAGGGGAGAGGAGGGGAGAAGAGGGGAGGGGAGGGGAGGGGAGAAGAGGGGAGGGGAGAGGTGAGGAAAGAAGGGGAGGGAAGAGGAGAGGAGGGGAGGGGAGGGGAGGGGAGAAGAGGGGAGGGGAGAGGAGGGGAGAGGAGGGGAGGGGAGGGGAGGAGAGGACAGGAGGGGAGGGGAAGGGAGAGGAGAATTTACCAAGGATGTTCTTCAGGTATCTCAGTTGTGATGCCAGGGGAGTGGGAGGGGGGAATCTGACCCCAGCCTGGTGAGAAGGGAAGGAGAAAGGGAGGGGGAAGGAAGAGGAAGGAACAGGAAGGGAAGGGAGGGCAGACCGTAAAGAACACCCTGCTCCCCTCCTTCCTGTTCTTGCAAACAGCTTTGTCTGCTCTCATCACTTCTCCTTTAGGTTTTCTTTACACTCAGCTCCTTCTGAGCAGTCAAGAAACTCTGCACAGTGCCAGCTTACGGCATTCAGCCATCCACACCTGCATCACCCACAGCTCTCCACCCGTCATCTGTCACACATACATACATACATACATACATACATACATACATACATACATACCACTCACCATGGTTTCCCACAGATTACCCCCTACTGGTTTTCCACAGGTCTTTTGCCTCTGAGGTGCTTTTGCTAGAAACAAAACTCACTCCACTTCCTGTGATGCCTGCCCGACTGCTTCAGCCACCTCAGTCTCATGTTCCCTCCAGCTCTCCGTGGCCAAACAGGATGCAGCCTGTGCTGTCTGTGAGAGACCTGCCCGCATTCGCTTCTCCCAGCCTTCTTTCCCCTCAACCTGTGTAACTTGGACACAACCCACCCCTTCCCCCTAGATCTCAGAACGAGCACGTTGTCCAAGTAAAGCCAATGGGAGAGGCAGCTGCAAGGAAATGTCTGGAAAGTGTAGCTCTCATTTTGCTGCTAAAGAAAGGCTGTAGTCGTGTTTGCCCCTAGGAGGGGAGACTATGCAAGCATAGGAAATCAATATTAAAGAAAGGAAGAGAGGGCCGGGCGGTGGTGGCACACGCCTTTAATCCCAGCACTCGGGAGGGAGAGGCAGGAGGATCGCTGTGAGTTCGAGGCCAGCCTGGTCTACAGAGGGAGTCCAGGACAGCCAGGGCTACACAGAGAAACCCTGTCTCAAAAAAAAAAAAGGGAAAGAGAGGGGGAGACAGAGCGGTGGGGAAGGAGAGGGCTCAGTGAGTCAACTAAGCTCCTGGATCCAGCCGTTCCTGAAACCCGTGCTACCTTGAATTAATAAATTATCCCATGCTGGGTTTCCATGGCTCAGATAGAAATCCCAATTCCTGATAACGTCTCAGAGACCTGCCGAGGCTGCAGCTGAGGTACTCTGCCCTGGAGGGATGTGGTCAGTCTTCCTCCTCTTGGAAGCCACACCCACTCCAGGGACTACAGCTCTCTGAGCCATGATGTTCACTCATCCTGGGGCTGCAAGGAGGCAGAATTGAGGGGCAAGGTCGGAGGCCTAAGCCTGCAGAAGCAGCAGTGTGAGGTGGAGCTGGGTTTGCATCTTTAATGAGCAAATCCATTTTCCTTGGTTCTTCCTTACAGGGAGAGCCCTGACTTTATTAGCCTGCTTATTAATTCTGGCCACTGTTCCAGAAAGGTAACCTCTGTCCCTGTGTGGTCCAAGATCAACACACACACACACACATGTAAGCTCAATTTTCTTAACAAATATATTTTATTACGAACTTATTAACTGGGTGTACCTCACTTATAACCTGACTAACCTAAACAATAGGAAAAGAGGATTAAAGAACGCAATAACGAAACCATAAGGATATCAGTCCCGAGGAACAATTCTCCTGGCGTAATCAGCAGGATTTCTTCTACTGGAACCTGGAGTAACCAGAACCCAGAACCAGAGCCCCGAAGCCTTCCCTCCAGCAGTTCTCTCTAGGAGTGGAGCCTCTCGAAATGGAGGGATGAACAGCCAAAACTGTCCCAAGTCTCCAAAAAGTCCCGCCTCTTGTTTCTGGCTCACTTATATATCTCCCCTCAGAGTCTGTTCATGGATCTTTTCAGCTGGCAACAATCAAGCTCCTGCACAAGGTGGTTTGCCTTCTAGTGGATTAACCTCACCTGTTCTCTGACAAGACTGCTCCCCACACTTGGGATCATAACAAACACAGGTTTATCTCTCCTTCATCTCCCCCTTTCTATCAAATACAATAAGCTATATAGAACAAAATAAGAATTATCCATTAAGTCAGCATTTACGGGGACCAGTCCATTTTTTTCTCCTTTATTAATTTATTCTTGTTACATCTCAATGGTTATCCCATCCCTTGTATCCTCCCATTCTTCCCTCCCTCCCATTTTCCCCTTATTCCCCTCCCCTATGACTGTTCCTGAGGGGGATTTCCTCCCTCTGTATATGTTCATAGGGTATCAAGCCTCTTCTTGGTAACCTGCTGTCCTTCTTCTGAGTGCCACCAGGTCTCCCCCTCCAGGGGACATGGTCAAAGGTGAGGCACCAGAGTATGTGAGAAAGTCATATCCCACTCTCCACTCTACTGTGGAGAGTGTTCTGTCCATTGTCTAGATCTGGGTAGGGGTTTAAGGTTTACCGCCTGTATTGTCCTTGACTGGTGCCTTAGTTTGAGCGGGACCCCTGGGCCCAAATCTGCCTATCATAATGTTCTACGACCAGTCCATTTGTAGTTAACAATTTTTAAGAAATTATTCTACTATCCTATACTACTGATTCTTATCCTAATGTCTAAAATTTCTTCTTTATTTCTCCTTTTTTGTTTTTTTTTTTAACTAAACTTATATTAATACTTTGGCTATCTAGTCTTCAACCCCATCAGAGACTCCAGAAGGAAAAACTATCTACACACACACACACACACACACACACACACACACACACACACACGTCTTCTTGGTAGTGATTGATTCTGGAAAAGGCTGTCATTCATGCTGACCAATAACAGGGGATTCTAGGCAGGGGCTCTACCACTGAGCCACACCCCAGCCCCTCACTGGGGGATTCTAGGCAGGGGCTCTACCACTGAGCCACACCCCAGCCCCTCACTGGGGGATTCTAGGCAGGGGCTCTACCACTGAGCCACACCCACAGCCCCTCACTGGGGGATTCTAGGCAGGGGCTCTACCACTGAGCCACACCCTCAGCCCCTCACTGGGGGATTCTAGGCAGGGGCTCTACCACTGAGCCACACCCCAGCCCCTCACTGGGGGATTCTAGGCAGGGGCTCTACCACTGAGCCACACCCCAGCCCCTCACTGGGGGATTCTAGGCAGGGGCTCTACCACTGAGCCACACCCCAGCCCCTCACTGGGGGATTCTAGGCAGGGGCTCTACCACTGAGCCACACCCCCAGCCCCTCACTGGGGGATCCTAGGCAGGGGCTCTACCACTGAGCCACACCCCAGCCCCTCACTGGGGGGATTCTAGGCAGGGGCTCTACCACTGAGCCACACCCCAGCCCCTCACTGGGGGATTCTAGGCAGGGGCTCTACCACTGAGCCACACCCCAGCCCCTCACTGGGGGATCCTAGGCAGGGGCTCTACCACTGAGCCACACCCCCAGCCCCTCACTGAGGGATTCTAGGCAGGGGCTCTACCACTGAGCCACACCCCCAGCCCCTCACTGGGGGATCCTAGGCAGGGGCTCTACCATTGAGCCACACCCCAGCCCCTCACTGGGGGGATTCTAGGCAGGGGCTCTACCACTGAGCCACACCCCAGCCCCTCACTGGGGGATTCTAGGCAGGGGCTCTACCACTGAGCCACACCCCAGCCCCTCACTGGGGGATCCTAGGCAGGGGCTCTACCACTGAGCCACACCCCCAGCCCCTCACTGAGGGATTCTAGGCAGGGGCTCTACCACTGAGCCATATCCCACTGAGCCCCAGTCCAATTCTGTTCTTGAACATTACAAGGACAACTAATAGGAAAGCATCTGTGTGACCGTCTTTGAAGAGTCAGAGCCAATCCACTAACCTAGTGGAGCACAGCCGTGGGCAAGACGGTTTGTGTGCGTTAACTCACTTCCTCTTGCATCTGACTTGAGAGGTAAGTGTGGGTCTTTCACAAATGTAGACACCGTGCCCCAGCGGGGTACATGGGAAGGGCTGGGCAGTGAATGGAAACCTGCCTTCGGAAACAGGAAGTCAACAAAGAAAGGCTTTGTGGGTAACGGATGAATCACACACCAAAGGCGTAAACATCTTGCTACCAAAAATCACCCCATAGACGCCTGGCCTGTCGCTGGCCTGGGAGGAAGGAAGAGGTGGTTAGGGAAGAGATGGGATGGCATCCCTGTGATAAGGACAGGAGGCTGAGGTCATGAGGTTGGTCTGGAACCTGCAGGGTACCCTTGTTTGGCCCCGGCTTCACTCTTTAAGCATCCGTGTCTTTCTGATGAAGGCTGAAGCCAGGACTGTTAAAATCAGAGATGAGGACTGAGGCCTGGGGACCAGCTTGGGAGCTCAGATGCACGGCCTCATAAGACCTGGAATATTCCACATATATAGATCCTTCCCAAGTGTCCCGGAAGCTCTCCAGAGCCAGGCTGAGTAGTCACAGATCACCAGCTACAGCAAACATCTACAAAACCTGTGCCCACGGGTGTGCCTCCCCCTCCCTCCCTCCCCCTCCCCCTCCCTCCCTCCCCCTGCCCCTCCCTCCCTCCCTCCTCCCTCCCCCCTCGCCCTCCCCCTTCCCCACCACCATGCAAGAGAGTGAAGCAAGTGCAAGCACTAACATTTCTTCACACCTGGAAATTCAGAGACAAGGAAAGGAGATGCTAGCAAAAGCCACTGTACCAGGGACCCCTCCATGTGTCCAGCCACTGAGGACCACCCACCATCAGACTCTCCACGGTGGGGGCTGCTGACTCATTTCTCATCCCCTCTCTTGACTTTTCAGCTGCGCGTGACCTGGCATGGGTAAGGGCAATAGCTGTGCAGCCCTGGGCACTAAAGACAGCAAGGATGGACCACACAGTTGCCTGATCGCTGTGTGTGCCTGCCTTCCATCGGTTCACTAGAGTCCACCAAAACCAGGTGACTGCCTCACCGGAAATTCACCTGGCCTTTTTCTTTTTTCTTCCCATTCACATTAGCCCCTCAAATACCACTAAATACTTTGTTGCCACAAGGAGGATGTCACACCTATACCTACATACTACTCTGGAGGTTGAGGCAGGGGAATTACTTGAACCAGGAGTTGGGTGACCACCCTGGGTAACACAATTTACCCCTATTTAAACCACCAAGAAACAAGGAACAATCTAGGTGCGGTAATACATACTTGTACTCCCAGCATTCCAGAGTCTGAGGCAGGAACATTGTGAGTTCAAGGATAGCTTGGGCTACATAGTGGGACCTTGGCTTGAAAAATAGAGAGAAAGCAGGCAGGGCAGTGGTGGCCCACGCCTTTAATTCCAGCACTCGGGAGGCAAGAGTCAGACAGATCTCTGCGAGTTCCAGGACAGCCTGGTCTTGTACAGAGCAAGCTGCAGGATAGCCAGGGCAACATTTTTCCAACAAAGAGGAAGAAGATGAGACGGGAGGGAAGGTAAAAATAGGTGAAGGAAAACAAGAAAGCCTGGCAAGGGTAGAATGGTCCCAGAGAATGCTGGGTGAAAAGACTTCAGCTCTCCCACCCCCCCCAACCTCACCCCACCCCAAGGGGCTGATGGTCATTTGTTGATCATAGGCCATTTGCTGGCCAAGGGTCACCAACCTGTTGCCATGTGGCTTCGAGGAAACAACCATGCCTCTCCGAAACCCAGTTTTCCCACTGGGAAGTGGAGACCACAGTGTCCGTGTCTGCATGGCGGCTGGAGAGTTTGAGTGTGTGCAGCCAAACACGACCGTGCCTGTGTGAAGCAGGAGGAGACTTTCCACACGGAGATGCCACTGTGTCCACCCAGCTCCCGCTTGGCAGACAAATCAAACGACTATAAATAGACATGTCTCAGTTCTCATGCCCGGTCCTGTCAGGGCAGCCAGGCGGAGGACTGTTCTCTGCAGGGGTCTGCTGAGCAGCAAAGGTCACCAGCAGTGGCGAAGGCGGGACTTGAGCTAAGAGCAGGTGATGGCCTCCTAGACACAGGCTGCCACCAGCACTCTGAGCCCTGGCAAGAGCCTTGCTGAGTGACTCAGGCTGAGCCACTGGCCCTGTTGCCTGGATTCACCCTCTGGCTCAGCCTGCATTAGGTCAGCCTGTC
Source organism: Acomys minous (assembly GCF_964271855.1). Taxonomy (NCBI): domain Eukaryota; kingdom Metazoa; phylum Chordata; class Mammalia; order Rodentia; family Muridae; genus Acomys; species Acomys minous. The sequence continues at coordinate 26,423,178 of NC_140502.1, read as the reverse complement.
TGCCGTGGAGTCCTGGGGGAGGGGAGAGAAGGAGGCTGCACATGGCTCTAGGAGTGCCTTGTGCTGTCCTGGGGTCCCCTCCCATATGACTCCAGGAAGATCTCAGAAGCGGACCTCTCCCCAGGCACTCTGATACTCTGCAGTACGTTCTGGACGTAAGCACTGGCGGGTCTTCCAATGCCTGGGTTTAAGCCCCAGCTGCCTCAGTTTCTTCATCTGGGGAAGGCAGAAAATAATAGTACCACCCTGACAGGGTAAGAGGATTCCTGGCTCTCCTCACAGAGTTGGGGCAGAGGAGAAGGGTTTTGTTTCAGTTCTGAGCCGTCATGTTACAATGTAACCCCTTGCTGGCCTGGAAATCACTATGTAGCTCAAGCTGGTCTTAAACTCATGAGATCCACCCAAGTGTTGAGATTAAAGGCATGCACCACCATGCCCTGTGTTATTTCTATCATTTATTTTATTTTATATTATATTTATTATTTATTTATTTGGTTTTTCAAGACAGGTTCTCCCTGTGTAGCCTTGGCTATCCTGGACTTGCGTTGTAGATCAGGCTGGCCTCGAACTCACAGCCATCCACCTGCCTCTGCCTCTCGAGTGCTGGCATGAAAGGCGTGCGCCAGCGCCACCGGGCTATTCATTTTCATTTACGTGTAGGTGTGTGTGCACATGCTTGTCTGTATTTGCGCCACATGCACACGGTATCAGAGCACCCCAAAAGAGGGTGTTGGATGCCCCTCGAACTGGAGTTATAGAAGATCTGAGGCGCCATGTGGATGCTAGGAATCAAGCCTTTAATTTGACCTTTGGCAAGAGCAGCCAGTGATCTTAACCACGGGGCCGTCTCTCCAGTCACTGCTGCTGTTGTTATCCTGAGGCAGGGTGTTACTGTAACCCAGGTTGGCCTTGACCTTGCAATCCTGGCCCTCCTGGATGCTGGGGATATCGGCGTGTGCCAACCTGCTTGGATTAATACCGCTAGGCTTTTTTTTCCCCCAGTACTTGGAAGGTGAAGGCAAGAGGACCAGGGGTTCAAACTGTCGTCCTAGGCTTCGTGGAAAACTCAATGCAAGCTTGGGCTGTCTGCTTCTCTGAAGCAGGAAACAAACAAATGAAGATTCTGAAGCCGCCGAACTGGGTTCAGTACCTAGACCTACCACTTCCAACCAGTGTACCCTTAGATATGGATTTAGTTTCCCCATTCTCCTAGTAATCACCTGTAAAATTGGAGTACTGGTTATTTATGACATGTTATGAGAATAAATAATATTAATATAATTTACTGGTATAATATTAATATGCTAATTGTTAACATTAGTAAATGATGTTAAAATAATGCATGAGTATAAATAAATTAATACTCTGTACTAGTTAGCCTTAATTGTCAACTGCCACTCGGTGTCCGCCTCTCTGCCTCAGGATAGCCAGCCCACTGCACACCAGGCTGGGCTGGAGTCAGCAAAGCTTAGGCGGGGCCCGTGGGTGCAGTACAGGGCCCTAGCCAGCAGTGAGTGCACAGGGAAAGAACACACACAAGGATAGCTTCAGAGAACCCGTTCAGTTTGACGAAGGGGGGGGGCTTTTATGCCCCCTGGGAAGGTGGGCAGGGTCTCTGGCGGCCGTGTAAAATTAGCCAGGAGTGTTGGAAGATGCTTCCTCTGCACACCCAGGAGCTAGGGGCTCCAAGGGGAGGGGGGAACCTTATAAGGTCACACAGGAAGTAAGATGTGTGGTAACAGTCTGTCACGGGAAGTAAATTCTTACTGGAGTTGATAGTGGGGGAGCCTACTTTCTGGCACCAGGTTGGGAGAGGAGAGAGAGCCAACACCTGCCAGCCTCGTGTGAGGCATCCGGGGTTGACACTCTCTTCTACCCTTCCTCCCTTTGTCCTGAGCCATTAGGGTCCCACAGTCAACTTAACACAGCCTTGAGAGAGTCTGAAAAGAGAAGCCTCAATAGGGAATTTGCCTACATCAGATTGGCCTGGGGCCAAGTCTAAGGAGGACTGTCTTGATTATTAACTGACTCGGGGAGGGAACAGCCCACTGTGGGTGGCACCATCCCTAGGCAGGTACTGAGGCAGGGAAATGCTGAGCTGTATTTAAATATAAAAACAAAAAACGCCTAGCTGAAGCCGGGCATGATGGTGCACGCCTTTAATCACAGCACTCGGGAGGCAGAGGCAGGAGGATCGCTGTGAGTTCTGAGGCCAGCCTGGTCTACAAAGTAAGTCCAGGACAGCCAAGGCTACACAGAGAAACCCTGTCTCAAAAAACCAAACCAAACCAAACCAAACCCAAAAAAACCAAAAACACCTAGCTGTGCATTATGAGCCTGAGAGCAAGCCAGCAGTGTTCCTCCATGGTTTTTGCTTCAAGCTCTTTTTTTTTTTTTTTTAATTTTGGTTTTTTGACACAGGGTTTCTCTGTGTAGCTTTGACTGTCCTGGACTCACTTTTGTAGACCAGGCTGGCCTCAAACTCACAGTGATCCTCCTGCCTCTGCCTCCCGAGTGCTATGATTAAAGGTGTGCTCCACCACCGCCCGGCTTGTTGCTTCCAGCTCTTATTCTGGGTTTCTACCTCGACTGCCCTCAATGGTGAACCTGTAACCTCAAAGTGTAAGGCAAACAACCTCTTTCCTCCCCTACGGTGCTTTCAGTCAGACAGAGTGCGCGGTTGCAGCAACAGAAAGGACGCTAAAGTGCCCTGTACTCAAAACGGCACACAGCACACAGCGAACACACAGGTGTGCTTCCGGACCCTGCTGCTGGTCACACCGTTCTAAAGGCATGCTGTGACTCTGTCTACACCCAGGCTTGATGTAGCTGGGACTGAGGAAGGATTGCCTTACCTTCTCTCGGGATGTGTCTGATTGACAGCTAAGTGCTGGGGGATGGTCTAATATATTTTGATGCTAATTACTGCTTGCTGTCACTGTGACCCACCTTTTGATTAATAAAAAGCCAACATGTGGGCAAGGCAGATGAGATAGGTGTGGCTAAGGGTCCCAAGAAGGAGAGAGAGGAATCCTGGGAAGAGAAAGAGAGACTGCAACGAGGAAAAAAAGAGAGAGGCCTGAAGGGAAGACAGGAACGCCGCCATGGGTTAGATGGAGGAGAAGCACGTGGCCAGTGTGGATGAAGAATCCGGCCCAGATGAACGGCATTAGCAAGTATTTGGGTTATGGGTGGGAGGTAGCTTGATAGAAGTTATTGGAAATAGATGGCATGGGAGGTAGTTTAGAGGATTAATGTCTGCCGTGCCCCAGGTTAACCAAGGCTATTTTAAAATACAAGTTGCCGGGCGTGGTGGCGCACGCCTTTAATCCCAGCACTCGGGAGGCAGAGGCAGGAGGATTGCTGTGAGTTCGAGGCCATCCTGGTCTACAAAGTGAGTCCAGGACAGCCAGGGATACACAGAGAGACCCTGTCTCAAAAAATAAATAAATAAAATACACCAAGTGTCAGGGTCTTAATTGATCACTAGCTGGGCCCACAGATACTACTGATAATACAGGTAATCTAAAAACAATAGCTAAGGCATGCAGGGAAAACAGGTAACAGACAGACAGAGGGGCGACAGCTGGAAAGACCTGAACATCTGGATCTAAGTGTACCTGGACTCGCATCGAGTCTTTATAGCTTCCGCCATTCTGCTTGGATTTCTGATGCACATTGTACATGCATCCTGACCCACACAGGAAGCAACTGAGGGGCTCTGACCGCAGACAAGGACCACATGGACGGCAGGAGGGGCCAGGGAAGGAACCCAGAGGCAGTGTGTCTCTGTGCTAGGGGTCCCACAGCTGGGTCACTTACTTCCTGCAGAGTATGCCTGCAGAATGCACACAGCGCTTCCCTCCCCCAGGACAGCCTCACCATGTTACATTGACCAACCGTCTGTCACAAGGTCGGATGCGTTTCGTCACCCTCGTGTCTGACTTCATAACTTGTCTGGCCAACAGCCTGTGGTGAGAGAGACACTGTGTGGGATTCAAGCTCGAGCTGTGAGGAGGAACTTGGCGGCTTCTGATTATTCTCTTGGTCACTTGCCATGACCTTGTGAATATGACCAGGCTCGCCTGTGGGGGAGGTTGGGGTGGGGGACTGGATGTTCCCCTCCCAAATGTCCATGTAGCCTCCTGAAGCAGAGCCACACAGAGATGATGACAGAGGAGACTAAGAAGTGCCCAGCTCCAACTAAAGCCTGGCCCAACCTGAGACCCACCCTATGGGACAGAGCCAACCCCTGACACTACTAATGACACTGTGCCACGCTAGCAGACATGAGCCTAGCATAACTGCCCTCTGAGATGCTCCAGATTGGAAGAGATGCAGAGACCCACAGCCAAACATTAGGCAGAGCTCAGGGAGTCTTGTGGAAAAGTGGGGGGGAAGGATAGAGGGACCCAGAAGGGACAAGAATTTCACACGAATACCAACAAGAGTGAACTGAGGATCATAGGGTCTTACAGGCACTGAACCAGCAACCAAAGAGCATGCATGGACTGGACCTAGGTCCCCTACACGTATGTAGCAGATGTGCAGCTTGGTCTTCTTGTGGGTCCCCTAGCAAGTGGAACAGAGGCTGTCTCCGACATGGACTCTGTTGCCTGCTTTTAGATCACTTTCCCCTAGCTGGGCTGCCTTGTCAGACTTCAGTGCAGGAGGATGCACTTAGCCCTAATACAACTTGATGTGCAGGGGTGGGTTGCGGAGGGGGGCTCCCCTTTTCTGAGGAGAAGGGGAGGGGGAAAGGGAGAAGAGGGTGGGAGGGTGGGACCAGGAGGAAAGGAGGTAGGGGCTGCAATAGGGATATAAAGTGGATAAATTAATTTAAAATAAAAATAAAGCCGGGCATGGTAGCTCACGCCTGTAACCCCAGCACTTGGGAGGCAGAGGCAGGAGGATCTCTGAGAGTTCGAGGCCAGCCTGGTCTACAAAGTGAGTCCAGGATAGCCAAGGCTACACAGGGAAACCCTGTCTCAGAAGAACCAAAAAGAAAGAAAGAAAAAGAAAATGTAGCAATAAAGCCACATAGTTTTTGTTGTTGCTGTTCAGAAAAAACAAAAGACAAATGTAAGCCCCCGAGGGACAGAAAGTTTTAGCCCATACGTAAGATTCCACCCTCCTGGTTATTCCAAATGGGGAGCAAGGGCCCTGTGTTAGGGTTTATTGGCTGTTCTCCACTCTCAATCACTGCACCTGCCACTCTAGGCTGACACCTTACACCTATCAAAATCCTAAACTTCTAGTCCAAGGCCTAACCCTGGAGACACGGTGACCGAGCCCCCTCCCCATCCCGTGTGGCCTTGAAACTTTGTTTTCTTAGGTGCATGCCACCACCTTGTGGACAAGCCTGGGTTGCCCCACTGGGAAGACCACACTGAAAACTCAGCAAATGACATCCCAGATGAGAAAGGCCTGCCAAGCTCAGGAGAGCCAACCTATGGTGGCTAACTTGATTATCAACTTGACTGGATAAAAGTCTCCTCAGAGATTAGTGGGCCCACCTCTTAGTATGTCTGTGAGGTCATTTCAAGGGGCAGGCGTAAAAGGTTTGATGGATGGATGGATCCCATGTTTTAAAAGGGGGAGCAGGAGAGATGGGTCAGTGGCTAAGAGCACTGGCTGACCTTCTGGCTGAATTCAGTTCCCTTCTCCCACACTGGACAGCTCACACCTACCTGTACCTCCAGTTCTGGGGGATGGGGTATCTTCTCCTGGCCTCCTCTGACACCTGCATACACGTGACATACACTCAAAGGCAGGGGGCAGGGGAAGGGGAAGAGGGGAGAGAGACTTTTAAAAAATGAATAGCCGGATGTGGTGGCGCATGCCTTTAATCCCAGCACTCAGAAGGCAGAGGCAGGTGGATCGCTGTGAGTTCGAGGCCAGCCTGGTCTACAAAGTGAGTCCAGAACAGCCAAGGCTATACAGAGAGACCCTGGCTTGAAAAACCAAATTGAACCAAACCAAAAATGAATAAATAAAACGAACAGACTAGCTGGCAGTGGTGGTTAATCCAAACACTCGGGAGGCAGAGGCAGGCAGATCTCTATGGGTTCGACACCAGCCTGGTCCACTAAGCAGGTCCAGGACAGTCGGGGCTGTTACATAGAGAAACCCTGTCTCAAAAAAATAATAATAATAATGAATAGACTATGGGGAGGTAATGTGACTACGGAAGTGCCTGGTTAGAGGGAATAGGGCCCTGGGGGCAGGTGTCTTTGAGGGATGTGTCTTACCATCCCTGTTCCTCATCTCGACTTCCTGGCTGGCATGAGGCTTACAGATTTCCTCAGTCATAACCTTCGACATCATCTCTCTGCCTTGCTGTTTACCCTCGCAGCAGTACAGCCAGCAGGCCATGGGCTGGAACCTCTGCCGTCAGGAGCCAAAATAAACGGCATATCCTGCAGTATTTGTCTCAATGGCTAAAAATTCTAACACACCACCCAGAATTGCTGCAGGGGAGTGACCCGAGGTGATTTGTAAATGTGTAAAATGTATTTTGATTATTTCCGAATCTCTGATTTGGGGTGTGTTTGACTTTGAAGCAATTCGCTGTCCTGGGCTTCCACTTCTTCCTTAGTCTGTTATTGTACATTTATTGAGTCCCTATGTTCCAACCCTTTCAGAAGTTGGGCACACCATGGGGAAATTACAAATTTCTGACCTAGAGCTCTGTTTAATTAGAGAAAAATATTAACTCTGTGATGACAGACAAAAGTAAAAAAAAAATCATAAAAATATGTATGTATCGGTCGGGATGCACCAAGCTCGGTTGTGGTAACGAAGATCTCCGGGGTCTTAGTGGCTTACGATCACACCAGGGTATTTCCTGTGTGCCACGTCTGTCGTGGGCTAGCTCAGAACAGCATCTATCTCTAGTTCTGGAGCCCCTGCACAGAGAGCAGGAGAGCCCTGGGTTCTCTCTTGAAGGGGAGATAAACTTGTTTCTGTTTTGATCCCAAGTGTGGGATGGAGAAGAGGGCAGGATGTTTGCCACTTAGATGTGAGAAAGCAGGGTGTTTTTCCACTTAGAAGTCGAACTACTTTGTGGGGGAGCTTGGTGAAAATTGGTGAAAAACATCCTTGAACAGACTGAGAGGGTGTGTGTGTGTGTGTGTGTGTGTGTGTGTGTGTGTGTGTGTGTGTGTGTGTGCCCAAAACAGGAGGAGAGGCTTCTGGTTGGGACTTGTTTTTTGCCTGTTCATCCCTGCACTTCAAGAGGCTCCTAAAGAGAACTGCTCCAGGGAAAGTTTCAAGGCTTTGGACTCCAGCTGAGGCCTGAGGTTCCAGCAGCAACTGTGGTGGAATTGCTGGTCTGCTGAAACCCTGCTGACTACGCCAGGGACTGGTATCCTTAAGGTTTCATTGTAGTGTGTTTTAATATCCTTTTCTGATAGTTTGGGGTAGTCGGGTTGTTCGGGAGGTAGGCTAGTTCAGTAAGTTCATAATAAAATATAATTGATAAGAAAATTGAGCCTTCTCTCTCTCTCTCTCTCTCTCTCTCTCTCTCTCTCTCTCTCTCTCTCTCTTGAAATTAGTTGTAGTCTGAAAGTGTCTTGTGTTGATCCGTCCCATAGCTTGTCTGCCAGAGCTGGTTCATGCCTTCTGTACCATAGCAAGGTCAGAAACCACCACCTTCTCCTATGCTGAGGAGGGAGGGGGCCAGGGAGGCCCCGGGAGCTGCCCCAGTGACTGTCCTAAAAATAGCTCTGTGGTGGGAAGACTGAGTATTATTGGCAGAACACGTACTTGGGACTCGTGTGACTGAGGGCTCAGGCTGTTTGCTGGCCGGTCAGGTGGTACAGTTGCTTGTCGCACGGTGAGAGGGTTGGCCTTCTGTGGCTATGACAAAATGTCTGAGATACTCAATTTATGGAGAGAGGAGGTTTATTTGGCTCACAGTTCCAGAATCCTCAACGCACGGTTGGTTAGTTCAGCTGCTTCTGGGCCAACATCCCTTCAGAGGCAACACTCCTTCCACCTAAAGTTTCCTCCATCTCCTTGTGATGCCACAGGCTGGGGGGCCAGGCTTTGCCAGGTGACTCTTTGGGGGGCAGGGAGAAGCATGGATTAAAACCACAGCGACTGTACATGGTGGTGTCAAAAGCCATCAGACTTCCCTGCATCATAGCAATGATGGCGGGACACCTTTGTTGGAAAGCCAGAAGCAAGGGACTGGAGAGAGGTAGCTCAGTGGTTCCGAGCTCTGGCTGCTCTTCCGGAGGGCATAGGTTCGATTCCCAGCACCCACATGGTGGGTCACAACCACCATCTATCCTGCAGTCCCATGGGAGTCAAGGCCTTTTCTGGTGTAGGAACAAACGTAAAATAACACATAACCCATAAAATAAAGTCAGAAGCAAGGCCACAGGGCCAGGGAGCTACGGTAACAAAATACCTGAATTTTTTTATTTTTATTTTGGCTGCTGTTAAGGGTACGGTCCACCCTGGTGGGAAAGACACTTGGCAGGAGCATGCCACCACTGGTCACATGGCATCTGCAGTCAGGAAGCAGAGAGAGGTGAGCGCTGGGCTCTGCCCGCTTTCTCATTTCATCTGGGAACCCAGCCCGTGGAATGGCAACCACCCACAGGCAGGTTTCCCTGGAAATCCCTTCCCAGATGCACAGAGGGGTGTCTCCTAGGTGATTCTAAATCCCTCAGGCGGACAACCAAGCCCAGGCATCCTGTCTAGTCCACACTCAGGTGGGAAAACGGCACAAAGATTCGGGCACCAGGACATGGGAAGTCGCAGAGGACGCCCTGGGTGATAAGATCTTTCACTTTGGTTTTGAACCTTCGGTGTCGTGTAGACGGACACTAATGCAATGAAGAGGGGACTACCGCAGGTGGAGGGCACCTGGGGAGGGTGATGCTGCTGCTGTGTGTGTGTGTGTGTGTGTGTGTGTGTGTGTGTGTGTGTGTGTAAACCAGTCTCTGTGTACAAGTCTCTGTGTGTGCCACTCTGTGTGTGTGTGTGTACCAGCCTCTGTGTGTGTGCCACTGTGTGTACCAGTCTGTGTGTGTGTGTATGTGTGTGTGTGCACGTGTGCGCATGCGCTTGCTACTCTGTATGTGTATATGTGTGTGTGCCACTCGGTGTGTGTTTGTGTATGTAAACCGCTCTCTGTGTACAAGTCTCTGTGTGTGCCACTCTGTGTGTGTACCAGTGCTCTCTGTGTGTATCAGTCTCTGTGTGTGTTGTGTATATGTTGCCCTGTGCGTTCTGTGTACCAGGCTGCACGTGTATACCAGTCTCTGTGTGTATTGTGTACGTTGCTCTGTACATATGTGTACCAGGCTCCGTGTGTGTACGTGTGTGTGTGTGTATATACAGGTGTGTGTGTCCATGTGCATAGGCATCCTGCTTTATCACTCTCACTCTCTACCTTATTCCCTTTAGATGGGGTCTCTCACTGAACTCAGAGCTAAGGCGGCAGCCAGCAAACCCCGTAGGCTCTCCTGTCTAGCCTAAGCCCAGCTCTGAGGCTATAGGCACACAATGGCCACATCCACTTTTTTTTAAACATGGGACCAAACCCGTTCCTACCCCGCCCACACTGCTGAGCCATCTCCCCAGCCCGAGGTCTCTTTTGAATGGCTCATCGCCTGCCCTTCCCCAAGCTCACCCTACAGCCTCAGACCAGTGCCTTAATGATCCCAGCTATAATGCAAAAAGGAGGCTACAGTAACGGCTGCCTAGTGGTGGCTTGTGGGGACCTGACGATTATGGAAAACTTTGCATTTTGACACATGAAGAGAGCCAAAAACACTGACTATTTTTATCGTTGTTAGTCTCAGCTTCTGCCTCCCAGCCAGTCCCAAATGACTCTGGGGACTCCTCCTCTCATCCTGCAGGAAGCTTTGAGTCTGCGGGTATCACATGAAGCCTTCAGCGTGTGGTAACCCATCTTCCTGGGCTCATGTTTCTGCCCTGGGAACCCTTCCTGAGCTCCCTGTCAGGACTTCACCATGCAAATTTAGGTCAATGAGTCTTAAGAGACATTAATATTTCATATCTTGCGCTGTGTTCTGCTAAATCGTGTGTGAGGTTTCTGGGAACAGCCTGGCCCAGCCTTCCTGCCGGTCAGCTGAGCAGGGCCCAGCATCTTGTCCCAGTGCGGCCAATGGAGGTTCTCCCCCTCACCACAAGAGCCCAGAGCAATAACATGTGTCTGAGATAAGGACGTGCAAGGAGGTACAGCGAGAATTTTTTGTTTTTTTAGAAACCCAGTTATGTTACGTGAATATGTTTTTGTTTTAATCCCAGGTGTGGGGTGTGGGGCTGCTTCGGATTGTCCACAGCAGCCAACTGTGCTCTAGCAAAGGGCATGATTTTGCCAGCTGAGGATGATTTACATTTGTAATCCTGGGGACTCTTCGGAGGGTATATAAGGCTGGAGGCCCAGAGGAGATTTCAACGTTGCTGCTGCTGTTGCTGGATTGCTGATATTCTGACAGACTGGTGTACACACACACACACACACACATACAAACACAAGGAGTGGCACACACAGACACACAGACACGGAAGTAGACACCCCTAATCAGCAGGAAGTAGTCTAAAGAGGTCTATGTCCCTTTCCTCTGTCTTGCCTACTTAGTGTTGTGAGTCAGAAGGGATTGGGGTGAAGGGTGGTAGATATAGGAACCCAAATAACACGGCCAAAAGCTCGGCTATGACAGAGTAAAGAGATGCCCTAGGGGACAAATCCGGGATAAACATCAGGGACCCAGTGCAGACTGGGAGGCAGGGGAGAGGGGTGCTTGAGTGTGTCCTCCATCTTGCCCCCAGGAGAGAGGCTTGAACACCTGTTGTGGAGATATTAATTCCCTTCCTTTTGGGAGGGGGAAGGGAGACCCAAAGACAAGGGAGCAGAGAGGTGCCGCACAAAGCTGGAGTAGCTTGGAGCATCCCGTGATTCACAGGACCCTCCCTGTGTTTGCACAAGCCTGTAACCACTGGGGGGGGGGGGGAGTAGGAGGTGGGGGGAGAGCAGGGGGAGGGGAACGGGGCGGGGGCAGGAAGAAGAGGGGACTCCTTGGTGGAGCTGCCTACAAGTTGTACAGAAAATTTTAGCAAGCTGCTTTCACACATGACATCGCCTGTGCCGGGCCTCACGGGTGACGTCATCCATGCGGGACCTTTGGGTGGTGGAGCTGCTTTAGAGCCACCGCTTGCTCATAGAAGCACCCCCCTCATTCTCCACTAAGGAGTCCCAATAAACTCACTAGCTCACCAACCCAGCCTTAGGTAGAGTCGTTTCTTTAGTCCAGTCTGGGATGAATAGGTGTTTAAACGTTCACACCTCCGCGGAGAAAGCCCTCCCCTTCCCTCTCCACCTCTAAGGAATCCCAGAGTCCCAATCCTCCAACGACTAGAAAGTCTTGTCTCTGTTTCCTTATCTGTACAAACGGGGCGACCAACAGATCAGCCAAGTAGGGCACAGAACAAGAAGTGAAGTGGCCACTGGATTTTTAATTCAGGTTTATGTCGGCTCACACACCTCCAGCGGCTAGTGTGGGGCTGCCATGGATGGCAGAGATCCCCTTGGGTACAGAAGGCTTAGTTAACTTCACCAGGAGCACCTGAATCTTCTTCTTGCCTCGGAGAGGACGGAAGACCACTTTACACAGAAGCCCCCCGACGGCCAACAGGAAGACGATCAGCAACACCAACTTCAAGCCCTTGGGAAGGGGCTGTGCCTTGCCCAGCTGGGCCCTGGACAGCCCCTGCCACTGGGCTTCGGGTTGGGTCTCGGCCTCCAGCAGATCCACATAGGCTGTGGGGTTGAACTGGGCTATGAGTTCCTGTTCCACAAAGCACCTGTAGGTGGCTGGCTGGAAGACCTTCAGCTTCCTGCCGCCGCTGTACAGATCCATGGAGGTGCTGCTGGCCTCGCCGGAGAGCTGGCCCTGCCATGTCAGAGTGGTGTTGTCGGCTTCCCAGTGGACAGGCCTGGATGGGAGGAACACAGGGTCAAACCTCATAGACCTGGTGAGACCCGGGACTGAACAGGAGGAGCTGGAGACAACAGCTCTCTGTTCCGTCCACGGAGCGGTTACCAGGGGCCGGGGATGCTGGGGAGGTATGGCCTGGAAGCTTCTAGTCATCTCCCTCTGGATGGATGGATGGGTGAGTGGCCTGCGCCACTAGTTTCTCCAGTGTCCCTTTCCTCTCCTGAGAATGGGATGTAATGGAGGCACTTGCCTCATGGGGTAATTTGAAAGAATCAGAAATGCCCGTACCCTCCGTCCGCACTCACTACCTCCTCTCCACTACTCCCGCTGATAATCTTGTTTTGTTTTGTTTTTCGAGATAGGGTTTTTCTATGTAGCCCTGGCTGTCCTGGACTCCGTTTGTGGACCAGGCTGGCCTCAAACTCACAAAGATCCACCTGCCTCTCTGAGCGCTAGGATTAAAGGCCACCGCTCCCGGCCTCCCCCCCCCCCACCTCCCCCCCACCTCCCCCCCGCGATAAATTAACGCGCATGCGCACTAATGCATGAGGGCTTTCCCAGTTGTGCTGCCTCAGGGTCTCCATCTGCTGCTGTTCCGCCTTCCTGGAACGCTGTCCCTCAAACACGGGGCTCCCTCTTCCCCTTCTGGTCTTGACAGAAGTGACCAATTCTCAGAAGGGCCGCCCCTGATCGGCTCCCCACTGGGAACTTTAATCTCCCCTACTGCCATCATCAGTCCTCAGCATCATTTAAAATACTGCGTTTCAAGCTAGGTGTGGTGGTGGGACACACAGGGAAATGTCAGCGCTCAGAAGGCTGAAGCAGGAGGATGCCAAGTTTGAAGCTTGCCTGGGCTACAGAGAAAGAACTCCAGCCCCGCCCCCCCCTTCAATTCTCAAAAAGGGAACTCATTAGTTTAAAATGTCATGTTGTCTTGTTTGTTCTGAAATTAAAATGTAGTTATCTGGATTCTGTCTCGGCCTCTAGCTGGGTGAGGTGGCGCACGCCTTTGATCCCAGCATTCGAGAGGCAGAGGCAGGTGGACCTCTATGAGTTTGAGGCCAGCCTGGTCTACAAAGCGAGTCCAGGACAGCTCAGGCTCTGTTATGCTGAAAAAAAAAAGCGTGTCTGAAAAAAAATCAAATATATATATATATATATATTTAACTTTTCTGGGTAAGTAGGAAGCTAGGTTCTCCACCGTTGGCACCTCGACTATTACTGAGAGTGGGTGAGTGGGGTCCTGTGACTAATGAGCTAGGTGACTTAGGGGACCCTGAGCAGACGGTGCTGTAACGAAGGGGTCTGTAGAACACGACACTTTTGTCAGACAAGATCCTGTGGCCAGCAGCCCTCTCAAACATCACAATCAGTCCGTAAGGCCCAGGCTAGCCAGACCTAGGTCTTGAGTTGGATAGCATCCACGCAAAACCTATCCATTTCCCAGAACCTCCAAATGTAACCTTATTTCAAAACTGGGTTGTTGCAATGACATCATATGGGGGTAGGGTGGCCTTGAGGCCCACTATTTTTTTTTTTTTTTAAGCTGAGACAGATAAAGATACCCGGGATGAGATCCAAGAAGCCGGTTTTCAAAGAAGCTAGAAAATAATCAGGAATGGATGCTACTCAGCAACAAGAGAAGTAGCCCCCCACCCCCACCCCAACAGCTTGCTTCTGACTTCCAGGCTCCAAAGTGATGAGAAAATACAGTCATCATCATAATCACCACCACCACCACCACCACCACCATCATCATCATCGTCGTCTTTGATACACAGTCTCTCTAACTATACAGCTTTGGGTAGCCTGGAACTTGATGACCAGGCTGGCCTCAAACTCATGGGTCCACCTGCCTCTGCCTCCCGATGCTGAGATTAAAGACATGTGTCACCCACACCTAGCCGGTTCTGTTATCTTAAACCACCCCCCCCCCCCCCAGCCTGTGCTGCTTTGTGCTGGCAAACTGAATAATACAATCCCAGCGCTCGGGAGGCAGAGGCAGGTGGATCGCTGTGAGTTCTATTGGCAGGCAGTCAAGGAAGCTATTCACCTCACGGAAGCCAGGAAAGGGAGAAAGGGGGAGGAGGCAGAGACAAGCCTATCGCTCTCACGGCACACCCCACTGGCCTACTTCCCCCAGCTAGACCCCACTTTTTCTACTTTTTGTATAAAGTAGCCCTGCCTGCATGTACACCTGCAGGCCAGAAGAGGGCGCCAGATCTCACTATAGATGGCTGTGAGTCACCATGTGGTTGCTGGGAATTGAACTCAGGACCTCTGGAAGAGCAGTCAGTGTTCTTAGCCACTGAGCCATCTCTCCAGCCCTTTCTACCATCTTTCAATAGTGCCATCACACTATGACTTCATCAGGTTCTTCTCAGGATCCAATCACTTCCCTAAAAACCTGTCAGTTGGTAACCAAGCCTTCAACCCATGGGCTCTTGGGAATGGGGGCCCCTTCATACCCAAACTGTAAAAGTTCACACGGGTCCTCCAGAAGTTCATGCTCACCTCACTAATCAAAGTGCACTTATTTAATTCACACCTGAGAGCACCCAATCGTTAATCTGTGTGTTCATGTATGTGTGCATGTATGCATGCAATTGTGCACATACATGTATCCATATGCAGACACATGTGTGAAGCCGGGTGTCTCTGCGTGGTATCTTCCCCAACCACTGCCTACCTTTATGTGAGGCTTTACTTATTCATTTATGTTTTTCATGAGTGTTCTGCCTCCATCTATGTGCATGCCCCCACAAGTGTGCCTGGTTTCCTCGGATGCCAGAAGAGGCCGTTGGATCCTCTAGAACCGGAGTTACAGACGTTGAGTAGCCATGGGGGTCAGGGCAACTGCCCTTAACTGCTAGGGCACCGTGTGTACATGTCAGTGTATATGCATGCCAAGCACAGGCGCGAGTGTGTGTGTATGCCGAGCGCAGGCGCGAGTGTGTGTGCATGCCGAGCGCAGGCGCGAGTGTGTGTGCATGCCGAGCGCAGGCTCGTGTGTGTGTGTGCATGCCGAGCGCAGGCGAGAGTGTGTGTGCATGCCGAGCGCAGGCGCGCGCGCGTGTGTGTGTGTGTGTGTGTGTGTGTGTGTGTGTGTGCATGCCGAGCGCAGGCGCGAGTGTGTGTGCATGCCGAGCGCAGGCGCGCGCGCGCGTGTGTGTGTGTGTGTGTGTGTGTGTGTGTGTGTGTGCATGCCGAGCGCAGGCTCGTGTGTGTGTGCATGCCGAGCGCAGGCGAGAGTGTGTGTGCATGCCGAGCGCAGGCGCGCGTGTGTGTGCATGCCGAGCGCAGGCGCGAGTGTGTGTGCATGCCGAGCGCAGGCGCGAGTGTGTGTGTATGCCGAGCGCAGGCGAGAGTGTGTGTGCATGCCGAGCGCAGGCACGCGCGCGTGTGTGTGTGTGTGTGTGTGTGTGTGTGTGTGTGTGTGCATGCCGAGCGCAGGCGCGTGAGGAACAGACTCTTCTGGAGCCGGAGCTACAGACAGTTGTCAGCCACCAGACACAGCTGCTGAGAATCAGCTCAGGTCTGTGGGAACAGTAAGCACTCTTCGCCGCTGAGCCATTTCTCCAGTTCCTCAGCCTCTATTCCTTGAGGTAGGGTCCCTCTCAGTTCCGCTAGGCTGGCTAAACCCCCAGATGTAAGCCATCGTGCCTAGTGGGTGTTGGGGGATCTGATCTCAGGCCCTCAAGGCTTGCCCAGCAGGCATGTTATGGGTAGGTGTGGCCCCAGTATGGAGCTTTCGGACAAGAAGGCTAAGTTCAAGCCCTGAGGGGAAAGGAGCCATTAGAGGGCTGATTGCAATAGTGCACCAGCAGCAGAGACAAAAGAAAGAAGAAAAAAAAATCACCTCTGTGGTGAGACTCCCCTCCCTAACATAATTGACAGCCGGAGGCCAGAGCAGGCAGCCTGGGCTTCACCACTGCAACCTGGACAGTTTTCCCCACCTCTGGAGACACCTAGAGCAGACCTGACTTTCAGAGTTCTTCCTTCTCCTACCAGCTTTGACAACTCTATCCTGATTGGGCCATTTTCACTCATTTACATATGCACACTCAAGCCAATCAGGACCCGGCTGGGCCCTGGCACCTCTATAAAAGCAGACTCCCTGTAATTTTACTGTCAGAATGACTACAGGAATCAACCAAGGAAAAGAGGGGAAGAAATTATCTCAAAATTGTCCCAAAACTCCTGGGAGGCTCCCTGCGCCTGAGGCAGGAAGCTCGCTCCCCGACGCTGCCAGTGGCTGCAGAGACTACTCCCTGCCTCAGCCTCCGCTGCTACCAAGAGTGCAAACCTCCACAGAACAGATCGTCACATTGTTTTGTCCCTTAAAGGCTGACAATAAAGGTCCTAGGATTTGTCTTTTTTGTTTGGTTGAGTTTGTTTGTTTTTTGTTTTTTTTTTCTGAGACAGGGTTTCTCTGTGCAGCCCTGGCTGTCCTGGACTCGCTTCGTAGACCAGGCTGGCCTCGAACTCACCGCCTCTGCCTCCCAAGTGCTGGGATTAAAGGCGTGCACCACCACCGCCTGGCTTAAAGGTCCTAGGATTTGTCTTATTCCCTCTCTGCCAACTCCATTTTTGGAAGAGGGTAGGCCAAGAACCAGGTTGGAGACAGGAAATGGTCTCCGTGACTTCCTCATGTGCTGAGCCATAGTCCCAGCTGTCTATGGCCTATTCAGTTCAAGCATAGCTCAAAAAGCTCAAGGCTAAAATGGATAATCAATCCTACCCTAGTTAGCTTTAGCTGTCTGTTTGGCTCAGCTTAGAGTCGCCTGAGAAGGACTGTCCAGATCAGACTGGCCTGTAGATACATCTGCAGGGGACTGTCATGATTGCGGACTGCAGACTGCTGTAGGAGGGCCCAGCCCACTGTGGGTGGCACTATTTCCTAGGTATGTGGTCCTAGCTTGACTTAAGAAAACTAACTAAGCCGGGCATGGTGGCGCACGCCTTTAATCCCAGCACTCGGGAGGCAGAGGCAGGTGGATCGCTGTGAGTTCCAGGCCAGCCTGGTCTACAAAGTGAGACCAGGACAGTCAAGGCTACACGGAGAGACCCTGTCTCAAAAAAAAAAAAAAACAAAAAAAAAAAAAACAAAACAAAACAAAAAACCCAACTAAGCACGAAGCCATGAGCCAGCAAGAAGCATTCCTCCACAGTTCCTGCCCTGACTTCCCTCGATGACAGGTGTTCACCTGGAGCCGCTGCTCACCCCTGCACAAGCCGGGAAACCCCATGTGCCTTCCTTCCCCCAACTCCTGGCTCACCGGTCAGAAAGCCTCTTAGCAAAGGAAAGAGGTCAAGAGCCCCGTTCTGCATGCTTTCAGCTATCACAAACGCCTTCCCTGATGCTGCCAGCCACCCAAATCCCCACCTAAGTGCTCAGCTCTTGACCACACTAGGGCACAAACCCAGCTCCTGGCTGACACGTCATCACCTCTCACCTACGATCTATAAAACTTCTCTGCCCTAGCCTGAGCGAGAAGCCTCCTCAGCTCTGTCCTTTGGGATGCCCTGGAGCGGTGTCCAATAAACCTGCTTTTTTGTTTTGTTTTTGTTTTCGAGACAGGGTCTCTCTGTGTAGCCCTGGCTGTCCTAGACTCACTTTGTAGACCAGGCTGGCCTCGAACTCACAGCAATCTGCCTGCCCCTGCCTCCCGAGTGCTGGGATTAAAGGCGTGAGCCACCATGCCCTGCTAAACCTGCTCTTAATCTGGTCTGATCTGCCAAATATATGAGAGAGAGAGAGAGACAGAGAGAGAGAGAGAGAGAGAGAGAGAGAGAGACAGACAGACAGACAGAGAGAGACAGAGAGAGAGAGAGAGAGAGCCTATTATAGGCTATAATGTCTGGTGCTATGTATTCCTGTGGTAATTACTGGCCCCCAAGATCTGGTTGCTCCCAGACAAACACATTCTCACATATACCTACCTATCCTTGTTATGTAAACCTTGCCTAAGAAATTATTCCTGTTTTGTAAAAGTAATTTTATTCTCCTGTTTCAATGGTTGTCTGGCAGACTGCCTCCTTCTGCTGGCCTAGAATGTTTTCAGCTTCTGAGACTTACTGCTTAGTGAGCTCACCATGACTTGTTCTTTCTGAGCTCTGGGCTGGCTGCTTCAACCCCGCTGTTCTGGCTCAAACACTTCTCCCAGATGACTTACTTAATTTGGCTTCTCTCCTGACCAGGAATTGCTCTGCTTGGCCTCAAACTAACTCAGCAGCCTGCTCTAACCTTCTGGCTCCTTCTCATTTTCTGGCTCATTCCATCTTTACCTGAGTTCTCTCTCTGCAACCCATCTCTCTATTACTGTCCTGGTAAAAACTGGCCCCCTCTGAAAAACTGCCTCTTAAGGAGCTTCCCTTTCCTCTTGTGAGCAAGTTGGGAAGTATTCTATTCCGTCAAATTTTCTGCCACTCAATTAGACATCACTTTCAAACATGGGTGTTTCCGTCTACAAACTAACTTTACCTTCTTTGAGACTAAAGGCATGCACCACCACGCCCTGGATCTGAGCTTTTCTTTACCTGATACTTGCTGTATCCCAGGCTGGCCTTGAACTCAGATCTGTCTGCCTCTGCCTCCAGGATTAAAAGGCGTGTTTGTATTCCAGCCAGATCACACTGACCTAGAAGGTCCTTGGATGTGATCTCTTGCCTGAGACAAGAGAAGAGCCATGTTCTGAATTAACATTCCTCTACACTGTTTGACCGATAAAAAGCTGATACCTGGGCAAGGCCTGAGAAAGATTCAGGGGCTTCGGAGTCAGAAGGATCATGGGAGGAGAAGGAGACAGGTATCAGAGGACTAAGGAACGAGAGAGCCTCAGGTTAGCGTGGAGAGGAGCACACGGCCAGATCAGAGTGGATGGAGGACAGCGGCCCAGATAAGCTGGCGTTTATGGAATTACAGGCAGGAAGTAGCCCACACAGAGATGATTAGACCATATAGCGTGGGATGGGAGACGGCGGGGGGGGGGGGGGTGTGCAAAGACAGTTCAGGAGGTAATGTCTGCCATGCCTCAGATGAAATAAGGCTATTCTAAAACCTACCAGGCGATGGCCGGGCGTGGTAGCACACACCTTTAATCCTAGCACTCGGGAGGCAGAGGCAGGAGGATCACAGTGAGTTCGAGGCCAGCCTGGTCTACAGAGTGAGTCCAGGACAACCAGGGCTACACAGAGAGACCCTGTCTCAAAAAAAAAAAAAACAACACAACAACAACAAACCAAACAAACAACCGCCCCCCCCCCGCAAAAAAAAAAAAAAGGCCTACCAGCTGTCTGTGTCTTTTATTGATTCTGATAGCAGGGTTAGATAATACCGCCATAATAATTATAAAGCTAATAATAAACATTATTAGATCTTACCTTTAAACTAACCGCAACACTTATGACCTGCAAGCTGAAGTCAACAAACAACAAACAAACAAACAAACAACTACGAAGAGGATCGTTATTAGCAGCCCGGAAGGTTTTTATCTTATGGGCGCCTCTGTCCTAGCTGAACATGATCATCTACGGTCTTGACGCTAACACAGAACACAGCGATTACATTCTCCAGCCTCAAGCCCCAGACACCCATGCCTTCGTACCCCTGCAGTCTCGCCTTTCCTGGACCTCCGCTTCGCTCCAAGCACCTTCTAGCAGATGCTCTGGAATCTCAAGAGCCCAGAGAAGCAAGCTAGGCCTCTTCTGCGAGACGCGGCCTTATGCGGTGTTAGAATTGAGCGCCACAGAATGTAAGTCTCTTGCTGACACTGCCACCGTTTCGATGCTCTTTCCTAACCTCTGCATTATGGGGTCACCTCGGCAGCTGGCTGCCATGGCTCAGGCCGCTAGTCTTGTGGAGTCTACAGTTCAGACCACCTTGATCTTCCCAGTGCCTCTCGGTAGCCATCCTGGGGTGCATGAACTTGTGTGGGAGAACCCTGAAATTGCTTATGTGGGCACAAGGGTTACTTCTTCGATGGGGTCACACCCCTGAGACTTGTTTGGTCTCTTATGCGGGCATTGTTTTTTGGAGGTTCTTCTTCTTCTTCTTCTTCTTCTTCTTCTTCTTCTTCTTCTTCTTCTTCCTCCTCCTCCTCCTCCTCCTCCTCCTCCTTCCTCCTCCTCCTCCTCTTTCTTCTTCTTCCTCCTCCTCCTCCTCCTTCTCCATCTCCTCTTTCTTCTTCTTCTTCTCCTTCTTCTTCTTCTTCTTCTTCTTCTTCTTCTTCTTCTTCTTCTTCTTCTTCTTCGAGACAGGGTCTCTCTGTGTAACCGTGGCTGCCCTGGACTCACTTTGTAGACCAGGCTGGCCTTGAACTCACAGCGATCCGCCTGCCTCTGCCTCCCGGTGCTGGGATTAAAGGCGTGCGCCACAACCGCCCGGCTATGCGTGCATTGGTAAGGGTGTGCTGCGAAGACCCACCGAAGGAAGGCACAGGGACTTGTGGGTCTCACCTCATTGCTGTGGTTTTATTCTTTAGGGCCGTATAATGTCTACACTCAGTGTCAACACAAGTTCACAGAGAATCACAAGGGACCTTTCTTCCTCCTGCTGTAGTGACACCCTCACTCAGCCCTCTGATCTATACCCTGAGGAATACATTTTAAATGGGTAATTTAAAAGGTCGTGGCCAAGGTACACCACCTCATGCACATCTTGGACTCAAGAGGACTTTCAGACCTTATCTAATTATGGTTTCGATGAGGTTGGAGAGATGCCTCAGCGCTTAAAAGCACTGGCTGCTCTTCCAGAGGACCTGGGTTTGGTCCCCAACACCCACATGGTAGCTCACAAGCATCTGTAACTCCAGTTCTAAGAGATTCAATGACCTTTCTGGCTTTTTCAGGCAGTAGGCACATACACGATCCACTTACATACATGCTGGTAAAACACTCATACACATAAGATAAAAGTAAAGTCTTAAAAAAAAAAAGATAATAGCCTACTGGAAAAATCACTGTGACCTGACAGTTTGTTGTATTGTGGTAATACCTATTCTTGCTTCTTTTTTTGTTTTTTTGTTTTTTTGTTTATTGAGACAAGGTTTCTCTGTGTATCCTTGACTGTCCTGGACTCGCTTTGTAGACCAGGCTGGCCTCGAACTCACAGCGATCCACCTGCCTCTGCCTCCCAAGTGCTGGGATTAAAGGCGTGTGCGCCACCACCACCCAGCATGTCCTGGCTCTTAAAGTATCTTCCCATCCCCAGTTTTGGCCATTTAAAAATTTTTAAATGTCAGAGGAGGAATGGGTGGGTAGGGGGAGAGGTCAGGGGGAGGGACTGGAAGGAGAAGAGGGGAAACAGCTGCCAATAAATAAATACATTTAAACAATTAGTCTTAAACAACGTGACGGTGCATACAATTAGCTCCAGCACTCCTGAGGCATGGGTAGGAGGAGGCTGGCCTGGTCTATATATCCAGTTCCAGGGCTATGCAGTGAGACCCTGTCTCAAAAAGAAAGCAAACCAGCTGGGCTGTGGTGGCGCACACCTTTAATCCCAGCACTCGGGAGGCAGAGACAGGTGGATCTCTGTGAGTTCGAGGCCAGCCTGGTCTACAAAGTGAGTCCAGGACAGTCAAGGCTACACAGAGAGACCCTGTCTTAAAAAAAAAAAAAGGAAAAAAAAAAGAAAAAGAAAAAGAAAAGAAAAGAAAAAAAGAAAGAAAAGCAAGCAAGCAAGCAAACAAACTAACCAACTAAACAAAAGTAAATGAAATAAAACATCCACTTTGGGGACCGGAGATGATGCCATAATTAGGAACGCTTCTGCTCTTGCGGAGGACCCACCATGTTTGGTTCCCAGCACCCATGTCAGGGTCTCACAATTGTCTAACTCCAGCTTCAGAGGGTCTGACACCACTGACCCCTCCGACCCCTCCACTCACGTATGCACGCCCACAGTCACACAGACACATGCATACAGTTAAAAACAACAAGAAACAGTAGCAAACTTAAGATACACACTGCTTTCCAAATATTCACAATTTTCGCTCCTCGCGCCTAAGTGACGGTACACACAGCCGCAGACTGTCTCCTAAGTAATGCTCCATGGAAAACACTTTCGACAGAGATCCTGTAAGATTCCTCTATGTGAATCTTTTTTTTTTTAAGATTTATTTCTTATTATGTATACAGTGTTCTGCCTGCGTTTACACCTGCAGGCCAGAAGAGGGCGCCAGATCTCACTATAGATGGTTGTGAGCCACCACGTGGTTGCTGGGAATTGAACTCAGGACCTCTGGAAGAGCAGTCGGTTCTCTTAACCTCTGAGCCACCTCTCCAGCCCCCTCTATGTGAATCTTACATGCTAGGGGTGGGTATTTAAACCACCAGGGTTAAGAAGAGAAACACAACGTAACCAGAAGACCTCAGTATTGCAACAGAAAGCCTTGACCGGAAGCTTGCTCTTCCTTTGTTCATCCACGTACCATGAGTGACGTCAAATTCACTCATCTATTTAGAAAGCCATCTTGCCGGTGAGCAACACAGTTCCCTGAATCTTTCAAGAATCATCATTTCAAACAATAAATAGGGAAATCAATGAGTGTGACTCTTTTTTGTTTTGTTTTGTTGTTTGTCTTTTTGTTTTTCAAGACAGGGTCTCTCTGTGTAGCCTTGACTGTCCTGGACTCCCTTTGTAGACCAGGCTGGCCTCGAACTCACATCGATCTTCCTGCCTCTGACTCCCAAATGCTGGGATTAAAGGCGTGCGCTGCCACCGCCCGACTGAGTGTGTGACTCTTAAGGAGGCAACAAACAAACAGACCACCCGCCTCCCATACAATCATTATACTTTTGGACACATATTCCTGCTGTGTGTTTCAGAGGAGGTGTCTCAACATCCCTGGCTTCCTCCCATGCCTCTCACTGACTCCTGATGACTCCCTACGGACTGACCTACCAAGAACGCCCCTACCAGCCCGGTACAGATTCACCATGAAGAACCCTGGGACGAGGGACCAGGGGACAGAGCCGCTGAAAAGATCGCATCACCTGTAGATGGATGCAGAGGGACAAGTGAGCCACGCAGACTCTGACGTGAACCTGAAGTTATCAAAGATGACGTAATCGCCACCAGTGAGGTAGCCTTCGCACGGGACATAGCAGAGCTCCACCTGCATCTCAGGCCTTACTCGGAGGTAAAGCGTCTTCGTCTCTCCCAGGTAGAGTCCACAGGGTACAGGCTCTTCCAGGGGCTCCTTAATATAGCAGTAACCGAGGCGTTTACGCTCACTCAGCCTCTCACAGTTGCTGCATTTCTGCCAGGGCTCCCACTGGGTATACACTGTCTCTCTGAGGCCCAGGCTCAGGGTCTCGTTCTTTAGGGGCTGTTGGCCCAGGTTTATATGTGTGGCGTGCAGCCTGGTGACGTCCTGGAAATCGATCCTGTAACTGGCCACCCGGGTCCCATTCTCATCGTGGCATCGGTAGAGGCCTGTGTTAAAGGGTGATGGGTCTTGGATGAGGAGACCACCGTCCTCGTCCTCTCCTACATTGTTAAGGCTGGACAGGGTGACAGGGTTACCATGTTTGTTCAGCCCAGAGAAGGACCAGTGAGCTGTGGAGATTCTGCATTCCAAGAGAGCATCGCTTTGGGAGAGGAGGGCCAGCTGACATTCCTTGTCCTGGGGACAGCTGACACGAATGTGGAAGCCCAACCCTGGGAGAATGAGGCTGAGCAGTAGCCACAAGATGGTAACCATGGTGGAGTCGGAGGGTGGCTGTGCACTGGCCACCAGCCTGGACATTGTGAGGTCACTCATGAACTCAAAGCTTGAGCAGCGAGGTGAACCGAGAGGCCATGAGGCCATCACCTCCCTTTGTGACAAGTTGAGACGTAATTTGTCTAGTCAGAGCCTTTCTCTGCTACCTGCTTTCCCAAGTGGTGTGAGTTTCATGCCTGGGCACTGGTGTCATAGGTGTGAACACCCAGCAAACTATTCCTGCATGTGTAGACACAGTCCCAGACACGGATTCACCGTGTGTCCCTACGTGACCTGGAACTCATAGAGATCCACTGCCTTGCTTCCTGTTAATGGAACTGAAGAAAAGGAAATAAAGGCACCACACCTCCCTTAAGGACCACCATTAAGGCCAAAGTCTGTAAATCTCCTCTGCTGCAGACGACTTTAACACTTCCCTTCTCTGACAGTAAAAACAATTCTGGGAGGAGCTACCTGCCAGGGCAGAGTGTCCCAAGAGTTAAAAAACACGCTGTTTAACAGCACAGCCAGCTCATCTCGGAAAAAGCCCAAACATACTCTCTCCTAGTCAAGCTGACTAACAAATGATTTAGCACATAACAACAAATGAAGGGAAACCAGGCCAAAGTTCCTAACGCCCCCTGTGACTGCCTCAGCGTGTCTTTTCCATGGGCCAACTTGCCCCTCCACCCATTGTTTACTTTGGGTTTTATTGTTGTTTACATCACACACACACACACACACACACACACACACACACACACACACACCTGGATACCACCAAAGTCCAACTTGGTGAACCAATGGGTTTTATTGGGGTCACTTACAGGAGCAGAAATAACTCAAAGACACCCACATCACCAACGCCTGTTCACCTTCCTGCTTCAGGAGCTTCCCTGCAGGACCCAATGCTTCCCTCTTGCAGGAAACTTACACACAGCGTGTATGCCTGCACAGGCATGTGTATCACCACAATCACACATGTAGCATGGTGCCTGTGCAAAGGTCAGAGGTCATTTGTGCTTATCAAATTCATTTCTTTCTCCACTATGTTTGGTCTGGGGGCCAAACTGAGGTCATTGGAATTTTTTTTTTTAAAGATTTATTTATTATTATGTATACAGTGCTCTGCCTGCATGTACACCTGCTGGCCAGAAGAGGGCGCCAGATCTCACTATAGATGGCTGTGAGCCACCATGTGGTTGCTGGGAATTGAACTCAGGACCTCTGGAAGAGCAGACAGTGCTCTTCACCTCTGAGCCGTCTCTCCAGCCCCAGGTCATTGGAATTTATGCTAAGCGCTTTTGCCCACTGAGCCATCTTGAAGATCTTGTTTTGGTTTTTGACACAGGGTCTCACTGTGTAGCCCTAGCTGGCCTAGAACTCTCTGTATAGGCCAGGCTGCCCTCAAAGTCACAGAGATACACTTGGCTCTGCATCCCAAGGGCTGGGATTAATTTAAAATAATTTATGAGGAGACATTAGTACTGCTTCTACAGACATAAAAAGATAACAAATGCAACTAGAAATGGTGACCTGTGCTTATAGCATCAATAATTAGGAGCCAGGGAAAAAAAACCTAGAAGGCAGGGGCAGGAATATCCTGCATTAAGGCCACATAATGAAGCCCTGTCTCAAAATACCAAGAGCTAAGCCGGGGCGGTGATGGTGGTGGTACACGCCTTTAATCCCAGCACTTGGGAGGCAGAGGCAGGTGGATCGCTGTGAGGTCAAGGCCAGCCTGGTCTACAAAGTGAGTCCAGGACAGCCACAGCTACACAGAGAAACCCTGTCTCAAAAAAAAAAAGAAAAAAAAAAAAGAAAAGAAAATAAAAAGAAAAAAGAAAAAAGAAAGAAAGAAAGAAAAGTGATGGAGAGATGGCTCAGTGGTTAAGAGCGCTGCCTGCTCTTCCAAAGGTCCTGAGTTCAATTCCCAGCAACCACATGGTGGCTCACAACCACCTGTAATATGACCTAATGCCCTCTTCTGGCCTGCAGCTGTACATGCAGGCAGAACACTGCATACCTAATAATAAATAAATAAATCTTTTTTAAAAAGAAAGAAAGAAAGAAAAAAGGAAAGATGTGCAGAGACAAAGATTGAGCAAAGATTGAGGGAACGGCCAACCAAAGACTGGCTCTACTTGAGGCCCATCCATGGGACGAGCCGACCCCTGACACTATTAATGTTCCTCTGCTGTGCCTGCAGACAGGAGCCTGGCATAACTCCTCTGACAGGCTTCAGCCGGCAGCTGATGGGAACAGACGCAGAGACCCACAGCCTAACATTAGACAGAGCCAGGAAGTCATATGGAAGAACTGGGTGACTCTGAGGGAGCCAGAGGGGTCAAGGACGTCAGAAGACCTACGGAGCAAACTACCGTGGGCCCATGGGGCCTCTCAGAGACTGAACCACCAACCTAAGAGCATGTGTTCATGTGGATCCCCTACCACTAAACCGAGGAGCGTGTATGCACAGCTGCACAGCTTGGTCTTCATGTGGATCCCCCCAGCAACTGGAGCGGGGGCCCCCTCTGACTCTGACCCCTGCCTTTGGATCCCATTCCCCTAACTGGGCAGCCTTGTCTGGCCTCCGTGGGAGAGGACGTGCCGAGACCTGCAGCTGCTTGTTGTGCCAGAGTGGTTGGTACCCGTTGGGGGGGACCTCCCCATTCTCAGAGGAGGACAGGGGAGAATTGGGGCGATGGGTATGTGAGGGGGGATGTGGGAGGGAGGAGGGAGGAGGGGGTGGGCTGTGATCAGGATGTAAAGTGAATAAAAAGTAAAAGGGGACCCCCTGCGTTAGGATGAGGTGTTTAATTTTAACTTGGTATCCTAATTAGGTGAGCCGAAACTGCTGCGCTTCGATGCTTGGATACCTGGACCTTGGTGGTCAGCCTCAGGAGGAGGAAGTGGCCGAATAAGGGAAGAGACCTTGGTACCTGGCCTGAGGGATGTAATCGTATGGTTTTTAGCAGGGCAGGGGCAACAGCGGCGAAGGGCAAGGCTGCTAGAGCCGTGCTTGCCACACTTTAGCCGGCCAGTCCCTTGTGACTTGGCCCCTAGAACCAAACTGTGTCCATACTTTTCTGCTGCTGTGATGAGGCAGCGTGCCGGGAAATGACTTACAGAATGAGGAAGGGTTTGGGGCTTGTGGTCCCAAGGGGGCTACCAATCTCCCAAGGACAGGAGGCACAGAAGCAAGCAGCCGGCAAGGCAGTGGGAGCGGGAAGCTGAGAGATCAGACTTTCAACCCTGTTCCAGAACAGATAAGGAACAGAGGCTGTGGGCCTTAAACTCTAAGGCTGCCCACCCCCTCCAAACCCTCTGCCCCCCAGCCCCCTCCCACTCCCTCCAAACTGCCCTCTCCCCCCACCCCCACTCCCCTCCCTCCCACACCTTCTCCCCAACCCCCCCTCCTCCTCCAGCAGGACTGCCTCTCCCTCCTGTAACTTGACAAAACAGTGCCCCTGGGGGACCAAGGGTTCAAACACCCACTGGGTTGTTAGAGGGGGATTTCTCATTCAAATTGCCAGGATGAAGAAAATAAGAGGAAAAAGCAAGCCACAGAACACACGCCCATTAGGAAAGAACAAGAGCAGCAACAGACCATGACCCAGGAGGGTGGAGAGAGACCTTTCAACTAAGTAGCAATAAAGGGCCTCAACGGTTTTCATTATAAAGAAACCATGTAGGGAAACGGCATGTGTCGGGACCATCGGAAAACACACTTTTTCAATGGCACACACCTTTAATCCCAGCACTCGGGAGGCAGAGGCAGGCGGATCGCTGTGAGTTCGAGGCCAGCCTGGTCTACAAAGCGAGTCCAGGACAGCCAAGGCTAACGCAGAGAGACCCTGTCTCGGAAAACCAAAAAGAAAAAGAGAGAGAGAGAAAAAAAGAAACAGCCAAAAGAAGGCCTGGTAGCCCCGCTCCCATTACCTGTAGATGGAAGCCAAAGGACAGCTGAGCCACACATAGTTGTCGGATTTGTCCAGCTGAAGAGTGTCAAAAACAAAGTACGGCTGGTTGGTCTCTGTGGCGGTGTCGCAGGGCACCTGGCAGGCTTGCACCTGGAGCTCAGGGCGCAGGCGAGCGTGGGCCACCTTCTCCTCCCTCAGGTAAAGCCCGCAGGGCATGGGCTTTTCCAGGGGCTCCTCCACGTAGCAGTAGCCTAGGCGTTTGCGCTCGCCGGGCTTTTCGCAGCGGTTACAGTCTTGCCAAGGATCCCAGCGGGTAAAAACGAGTACCTTGCCTCCTAGGTTCATGGTCTCATTTTTCATGGGCTGCTGGCCCAGGTCTTGGTGTGTGATGCGCAGCTGGGCTATATTCTGAAAGTCAATCTCGTATTCCACCACGCGGGTCTGGTGATCATCCAGGCAGCGGTAGAGCCCTGTCTGGGAGGGCTGCGGGTCGAGCAGCTGCAGGTTGCTACCGGGCAGTATCTTCACACTCGGCATTGTGTTGAGGAGGGGCCGTTTGTCCTCCGAAGAGGAAGAAAAATACCACAGTCCTTTGGGGTGGTTACACTGCAGGATCACGTCATTGCCTGAGAGCAGGGCAAACTGGCACACATTCTTATAGGGACAGCTGATTAGTTTCTGGGCCCACAGCACGGGAAAAGAAAGGCTAACCAGCCACAGAGTGCCCAGCATGGCTGAGACTCCTGAAGGACCTTCGGAACCTTCCCGGGTACTGTGATGTCACCCACAGAACTCAGGCACTGGCCCTGTGAGCTTGTGGTCCAACAAGTTTTCCAGAAGCACACAGCAAATACGTGAAACGTAGCCCAGCAGTTCCGAGCACCGGCTGCCCTTCCAGGGGACCTGGGGGGTTGATTCCCGGCACCCACGGGGCAGCTCACAACTGTCTGCAATTCCAGTTCCCAGAGGATTTGGTGACCTCTTCCGGCTTCTATGGGCACCAGACGCAGGGCAGCAGACATGTGCTGCTCAGACATATATGCAAGCCAAGGAACATAGAATAAAAATTGAGTGTGTGAGTGTGTGTGTGTATGTGTGCACACTGTTTATATAACTTACATGTCCCCAGGAAGTAGATAGAATGAACTCAAAAACCAAATTACTCACCCTTCACACATCCAGTACACAAAACAAGTGGTGTGCTTTGAATGCAAGCATCCCTTACAGTTCACACGTTTGGGTCCCAGACAGCGGTGCTAATTTTGCTGGTACTGGAAACTTTATTGTTAACCCGACCGATCAAGAGTAAGGACCATTACCCATCTACGTTGTCCCTGTTCCCTTCCTATCTGCCTTTCTGTTTCCTGGTCTCTGTGAAGCAAGCAGCCTACTTGGTGCTCTGCCTCACCAGCTAGGCAGTGCAAGCCCCAAGTGATCACAGCAGCCCAGCAACAGTGTCAGGAAACCTTTGAAATCATGAGCCAAAAAAAAAAAGGGGGGGCTTAGGGGAGGGTGTTAAAAAGACAAACAAACAGGGGCTGGAAAGACGGCTCAGAGGTTAAGAGCCCTGTCTGCTCTTCCAGAGGTCCTGAGTTCAATTCCCAGCAACCACATGGTGACTCACAACCATCTATAGTGAGATCTGGCGCCCTCTTCTGGCATGCGGGTGTACATGCCGGCAGAACACAAATAAATCTTAAAAAAAAAAAAAAGTGTGTGACATGGTGAATGGCACAAGGGCTTCAGGTACATAAAAAATGGAGGAGAGATAGTGGTCTCTACCACTTCTGAAGTGAGTGGGAAGCCATGGCAAGCCTCCTTTCCTAGAGATAGGAACAGATTCTTAGATCCTCCTCAAATCAGCCCCTTGGTGTCAATGGGATGTACTGATTTTTCCCCGAGACAGGGTCTCTCTGTGTAGCCTTGGCTGTCCTGGACTCACTTTGTAGATCAGGCTGGCCTCGAACTCACAGCGATCCGCCTGCCTCTGCCTCCCGGATTAAAGGCGTGGGCCACCACCGCCTGGCTTTTTTTTTTTTTTTTTTTTTTTAATGTACTGATCTTGACTGTCTAGATTCCGTCATCTAAGGAGCCTCTTCTGGGATCTTAGTTTCATAACCCCATTCTGTTTTCACAGTCATGCCCAGCACTGGTTAGTGGAGAGCGCGCGTCTCCACAAGGTCCCTACAGATGCCATCTGAAACACCACCGGTTGCTGTGGCAGAGGGTCGTGTGCCACATACGAGCCATTAAATGCTCTGGACTGGGACGGGGAACCTGTTAACTTTTTTTTTTTTTTTTTTTTTTTTTTTTTTTGGTTTTTTGAGACAGGGTTTCTCTATGTAGCCTTGGATGTCCTGGACTCGCTTTGTAGACCAGGCTGGCCTCGAACTCACAGCGATCTGCCTGCCTCTGCCTCCCGAGTGCTGGGATTAAAGGCGTGCGCCACCACGCCTGGCTACCATGTTAACTTTTGCATATATGCTACTAACTATAATTGACCGTGTAACACACACACACACACACACACACACACATACACACACACCCCTAACTACAGAAGGGCTGGGAAATGTAGGGATGAAATATTTGCTAGCCATGTCGTCTTTAGGATGGGATAAGATAGGTGGTGGAAATGTAGCCAAGCATGGTGGCGCACACCTTTAATCCCAGCACTCGGGAGGCAGAGGCAGGCGGATCGCTGTGAGTTCGAGGCCAGCCTGGTCTACAAAGCGAGTCCAGGACAGCCAAGGCTACACAGAGAGACCCTGTCCCGAAAACTAAGGGAAAAAAGAAAGAAAGAAAGAAAGAAAGAAAGAAAGAAAGAAAGAAATGTGACTAGTAAAATATCAGAATGCAGTAAATGATTCAAAGTGGAGAAAAAGGGGTCTCCTGCTCTGGGATACATGCTGACACCCCACTCTCAGACATAAGACATGTTCGGAGTCAGGGCATGTGAAAATGGGGTGGTTAGGGTGGGTTCCAATCTAATATGGATTCTTTCTTTCCTATGTTGGAAGACAGTGACCAAGTTTTGTGACTTGGTAACATTTTGTAACTGTGATGTCTACAAAACAAAGTCAAGGGTTACAGACGGTAACAATGATGCCCGTGGTGATTTCCTGTATCTTTAAACCATGATGGCTCATGAACTGGGTGAAATTTTATCAGCCGCCTTTGCCTTTGAAGACTGCCCTAAGGGAAGTGGGATCAGATGTCGGCAACAGGAAGGGAATTCTGGCAGCTACAGCAGTCATGTGTGTGAACGTCTGAAGCCCCCAAGTGAAGAGCTCAAAGTGACGTTGGGGAGGGGCAATCAGGCCGATGTAAGCTTTGAATTTTGCTTGGGAATCAGGAGGGGTCTACGGGAGAGTTCTGCGCGGAAGGATGCGATTCGACATGCTTTTACAAAACAGAAAAGAAAATGTTAGGGGTTCCCAATCCACAAGCAGTGGCCAGTTCACAGTCTCCCAGAACGCGTTTTCCCCTCGACGCCACCAGGGGACAGCAACGTCCTACTGAGAAGGGCGAGAGCCACCAGCCGCGCCTGGGGTGCAGGTGACGTCCTGGGAACCTTTGAACCGAAACAGGTCTCCTAGCCTCCAGTCTTGGCTCAGCGCCTTTACGCATCAGAACTTCCGGAAGCCTGACCTGGAGCGAGGGATGCCCGAGAGGGAGGTGGGAAAGAAACCTTAGGTTAGGATGAAAGGGAAAGTAGTAAGGATAAAGTGTCGAAGAACGAGTTCAACTTTTTCAAAGTTCTGTCCCCCCACGAGCGTCCCCTGCGTGGTCAGAGCATCCCTCCTAGTGGGACCTCATTGCTTCCTCGAATTATTCAATTGCAGAGCCCAGAAAGACCTCAGCACCTCCCCAACCGGTACGAGAGTGGGAAGGCGGACAGCGTCACCGACACTCCCCTGCCAGCCGGGACCTGGCTCGGCCTGGCACCACCCCGCAGGACGCACCTAGGCGGGTCCATTGG
Organism: Acomys minous; assembly: GCF_964271855.1. Taxonomy (NCBI): domain Eukaryota; kingdom Metazoa; phylum Chordata; class Mammalia; order Rodentia; family Muridae; genus Acomys; species Acomys minous. Next base: position 26,391,587 of record NC_140502.1, on the reverse strand, counting down.
TGCTGGGGACAGGGGTGTGGACCAGGAGCGAACAGGTGCGCGGCAGGGCCCTGCCCCTTTCAGCAGGTGGAGCACCCTCAGAGGGTCTCTGTATTCAAGGAGTTCGATCCTATCAACTTTAGCCAGAGCAGCAGGTGGCTGCACAGGTCGCCTATGGTGCGGGGGCCCTCCTGGCTAAGCGGTCACTTGGTTCAGGCCCTAGAGGCAGAGCGCACCTGAGCCAGCCCACTTCCGGGGAGGGAGGTCCGCAAGCCCCTCCCCCGCCGCCCACCCCCAAGCCCAGCCCCAGGGCTCCCACCCTTGTGTACCTGGGCGGATCCATTCCCGGGAATGCGCCGGGGGTGGAGTGACCCGGAGAGCCACAGTGCGCCGGGTCAGTTGTCTCGGGGGGCCGAAGGCATGAGCTTCGTTTAAGTTCTTTTTGTAGGTTAGAACTCCTCCAGTGTGGGGAAAATGGACTTGAATTAGGGGCCTGGCGGAGCACGCACCCTTCTTGGCCTTGGTGCTCACCGCGCCCCCTTCTCTCAGAATACTTGGGAGGGGACGCGCGGGCACCGTCGCTGCTAGACGGCCGCGATGGCGGCGGCGGCCAGCGCGTGTGCTGGGGCGCCCGGCGTCCACCCGGCCACTGTGGTCTTCGTGTGGCTCATGCTCATCTTTCACTGCCCAGGTAAGGAGTGGGGTCCCCGGTGCTGTGGGACGGCGGGAGGGCACTACAGGAGGTGGATGGAGGCCCGCAGTTTTCACCTGCCCTGAAGAAGACGCTACCAAGGAGTGGGGGCCCGTGATGGTTGGTACGAGAGCTCAGATTCGAGACTTTCAGCACCCGCTTGGTTGGGGAGACCCCTGTGTGCCCGAGGAAGGGAATTTCTTCTTGTGGTGCGCCCAGCCCTCTCCTCCGCCTTTGTTGGAGACAACAGGAAGTGAAACTGCGGATCCTAAAACCTGAGAGCTGTCCCGAGAAGGGGACCCTTTGTGAACAGGAGCAGGGGCCCGCCGATTACGGCAAAGGCCAGCCTTTGAGATCTTGGATCCACCCCAAGATTTCTAAGTGTTGGGGTAACGGGGAGAGGGCACTAGAGGGCTGGATTAGACGAAGAGCTCAAGAAACAGTGCCCTGCCACGGAGTGGGTGTGGAATTGGGGATTCCGCACCCCGCCCACCTCCCAGGTATCTGTAGAGTGGACTTTTGAACCTTATTCCATTTCCCGCTGGCCAGCGCTCACCTAGGCTGTTGAATGTTGGCTCGGGTAGGGGTCAAGGGATTCCATCTACGTTTGGGTGTGCATTTTGAGGAGTCTCTGAGAAGGGAAGAGGTGGGCAGCATTCTAGGTACCTGGCCTGTGTGGCTGCAAATGTTTCCCTTTTCAGCCCCGTGGGTGTATAAAATGGGCATAATTATCCGATCTGCCAAACCAGTCTCAGGGATTAAAGACAGCAGGATGTCAGGCGCATTGCTGTTGTGGTACCTCCCAGGGCTCAGTTATCCCTGATGACTATACTTTTATCCTCAGACCCTGCCAGCGCCGTCCAGGTGACTGTGTCTGACCCCTACCACGTAGTGATCCTGTTCCAGCCAGTGACGCTGCCCTGCAACTATCAGATGAGCAACAGCCTCACGGTGCCCATCGTGATCTGGAAGTACAAGTCATTCTGCCGGGACCGTGTCGCCGATGCCTTCTCCCCTGCAAGCGTGGACAACCAGCTAAATGCCCAGCTGGCAGCTGGCAACCCTGGCTACAACCCCTATGTGGAGTGCCAGGACAGTGTACGCACTGTCAGGGTGGTGGCCACCAAACAGGGCAATGCTGTAACCCTGGGAGACTACTACCAAGGCAGGAGGATCACCATCACAGGAAGTAGGCGGGGCAAGGCGGGAGGAGGCTCTGTGGGTGGTGGGGGTGAGAGTGCTTGAGTGTGTCTGTCTTAAGTGGCCTAATGAAGGGAGGGGTCCTTCCCGCTTACCCACCTGTCCACCCACTCACACATCCATCCGTCTGTCCTTCCATCCCATTATCCCACAGTACAGCCCCCACCGTACACCGAGTTCGTTCCAGGCTCTGGGAACAACAGACAGAAATAAAACCAAATCACTCTCTTACGGAGTTCACGGTCCTGGAAGGGAGACAGACTAAACATGCCTGTTTAGTGTCAGAGGCCTGCAGCAAAAACAACAGAAACGAGAGGAGATTCAGGGGGGGGGGGTTACTGTAATAATTGGTACTGAAAATGCCAGCGGTAAGGAGTGATGCTTCAGTCAGCTGTTGTAGCGCGCCTGTAACCCCAGCACTGGGGAGGCTGAGGCAGAAGGCTCTTGAGTTTAAGACCAGCACCTGCTACATATAGTGAGACCCAAGGCCTGATTTACCTGAAGTGGATTAAGTCAGGTAGACCACACAGTAATTGAATGACTCCATTCTGTTATTGTCATTCGCCCCCCCCCCCAGGCCTTTAGAGACAAGTGATTTGCAGGGAGTCACATAGCTGACAGCAGCTGGGTTCGAACCACTGCAGCCTAGTCTCCACTCACCCATTCACTCATTCATTGTTTGTTTGTTTGTTTTTCGAGACAGGGTCTCCCTGTGTAGCCCTGGCTGTCCGAGACTTACTTTGTAGACCAGGCTGGCCTCGAACTCACAGCCATCCTCCTGCCTCTGCCTCCCTGAGTGCTGGGATTAAAGGCGTGCGCCACCACGCCCCCCGGCCTCTCGTCCATTATTTTTGTTCTCTGGTGGTGCTAGAGATGGAACCCAGGGCTTGGTGCGCGCCGGGTAGATGCTCTACCTCTGAGCTGTGCCCCTCCCGCTCCCCCCCCTCCCCCAGCCCCTCACTGGTGGATTCTAGGCAAGTGCTCTTCCACGGAGTCATATCCACAGCCACTGACTTGGTTGTTTGTCAGGGTTCCTACTGTGCCCCAGGTGCTCTTGGAAACACTGGGGAAAGAGTGGTGAGCAGAATAGCCCAGGTGCTGGCCCTGCCCCCAGATTACCTCTTAGAAGTGAGACTGGCAGGGGAAAGAAGTCTTAGGAAGAGCGAGCACAGCGGGCATGGAGGTGCACACTTGTCATCCTAGCACTGGGGAGGCAGAGGTAGATTAGGAGTTAAGACCGCCCTCAGCTATGTAGCAAGTTGGAGGCCAGCCTGGCTAGTGAGTCCCTGTCTCAGGAGTTTAGAAGGAGGGAGGGAAAAAAAAGAAAGAAAGATGGAAGATTTCAGACAACTTTACAAGCTACAAAGAAAATAGCTTTAGTGTGTGGATTGACTGGGACATGCCATCTTTGCCACTGTGAGATTTGAAGAATCCAAAGGGCAGAGGGAAGATACAGAGACAGCAGTGGCCAGGGGTGCAGGCTCCCAGGTAATGAATGTGCCTTACTGGGTTGGTTTTGATTCTGCGTGGGAGCACAGGAGGTGGGGTGACTCTTGGTTGCAGTGTTCCCCCTCCCCTTGTGAGGACAAAGGTAGGGTCCCCCTGATCTCCATGGAAACTCACCCCTAAGTTTCCACTGCTCTTGAGGCTGGGGAGAGAGAGAGGGGGGGCTTCTTGGGGGCTCACACTGGGCCTAATTGCCCAACCCTGATCAGGACACCACAAATACCAAGGACATCTTTGAAGGCTGGCTGGCACTGAGTGTGCTCTGAGGGACGCAAAGCTCAGCCGTGCCCATCAGGGTGTATCCTGGGGATACCTCGTGGCCCAGAGAGCCGGGCGTCTCCTGCTGACTTATCTCAGGAGTGGTAAGGAAGTGGCCATCCTTTCAGAAGTCCTGTGAGAGCTAACTTCCTCTTCAGCTTCGAGGACAAAGAGGTGGATCTCTCGGTGGTGTCCTTAAGGCCACCCACCCTTCTGGGTTTTTTGTTTTTTTGTTTTGTCTTTTTTAATTAATTTATTTATTGTATATGAGTACTTTATCTGCAGAAGAGGGCATCAGATCACATTACAGATGGCTGTGAGCCACCATGTGTTTGCTGGGAATTGAACTCAGGACCTCTGGAAGAACAGGCAGCGCTCTTAACCACTGAGCCATCTCTCCAGACCCCACCCTCCTAGTTTTTAAGAGTGAAAGTAAGTGTAGCCTGTCCCTAGCTGCTAGTCTGGAGGCTGAGGTGTGTGTGTGTGTGTGTGTGTGTGTGTGTGTGTGTGTGTGTAGATCAAAATTCAAGGCCAGCGCTGGCCACTTAGTGAAACTTTGTCTCCAAAGGGGGCTGCGACGCAGCTTGGTGGTGCAGTGCCTGTCTAGTATGGGGAAGGACATGGGTTGTCCCCCAAGAACTGCATCAGAAAAGCGTGATGGAAAAAACAACTATTCATCTCCCAGCACCCCATTTCCATTCATCTTGCTTTGGGGTGTGTGGGGGTGTTATATCGGAGGCGTTAGTGTTAACTTCTGTAGAGTGGAGCCATGTGCCTCCCCCCCCATTCTGAGAGCAGTCTGAACAAGACCCTGAGGATTCCTAAACTATGCGGCTCTCCTCTGCTGTGTGTAAATATGGGGTCAGGACATAGCTGTGTGGAAGACCCCAGCCTCTGTTCCCACTGGAGACCAGTATCTTGGCCTCTCACCTCACACATTGAATTTAGTGCCCAGCCCCTGTGATCTCGGGGTGTGTAGGAGGTGGGGGGCAGCAGGGACCAGGAACAGGGTGTGCTCCACAGGAAGAAGGTGGTCCCCGGCCTCCGAAGTGATCAAAAGAAGCCGGAAAGCCTTCCTTTTCATGGCTTCTGAAAACATCAGATGGGCCAAACACAATACAGCAAGGCCTACATAATGGTCCTGGAGGCCCCTGTTTCATGTCTGGCCTATGTAATCATTTCCCGTGGCAGGGGGTCCCTGTTCCCCCCTTCAGCTGTGGGAGGGGATTGCTGTAGAGTGCATGGCCCAGGGAGGAGCGACCAAAACCATAGGCCCATGGGAGACAGAACAGTCAGCCGGGCACCACCAGCCAATCCCGTGGATCCAGGGCCCCCTCATGGTATCTCCAAGAGCATTAACCCTGGGTGCCCTGATTCACAGTACCCTAAACCCACTGCTGTACCCTAGGAACGTAAGTGGGTTCGTGTGAAAAAAGGGTACAGATAGATGTCTACGACAGACGGGGATCTGCAACCCACAGTGGCTAGGAGCCTGACCTTGGAGAGGGATTCAGTTCTCAGTCCTCCAAGGTCAGCCTGGGCAGCCTTCCCAAAGCTGCACAGCCCCCTCTTCCCGTGCCTGGCACCATCTGATAGGCAGCACAAGAAGGTTCTAGATTCTTCTTAGAGCTTCCGAACTGTCTTACTCCTGAGGACCCCTGGGAGTTTCTGTTTTCAGGATTTCACACTACAGCTCAGGCTGGGATTGAACTCAGCCATCCTCACACAACTTTGCAAGTGCTGGGATTAACACGCTTAGGCCATCACATCTGGATCAAGCTTTTGCTTTTTATAATTAGCAAACTAGCATGTAAGTTCCAGAACAGCCAGTCTCAAAAACAACAACCACAAAAAAGTCAGTCAATAAAGAACATACCTATTATTATTATTATTATTATTATTATTATTATTATTATTATTGGTGGGTTTTGGAGACAGGCTTTCTCTGTGTAGCCTTGGCTGTCCTGGACTCACTTTGTAGACCAGGCTGGCCTCGAACTCACTGCAATCCGCCTGCCTCTGCCTCCTGAGTGCTGGGATTAAAGGTGTGCGCCACCACGCCTGACCTACAACATAACTTTTATGAACAACACACACACACACAAAATCCCCAAACTAAAAAAATAATTTAAATGACTTAAATCGGACTGTTTTCTACTTCTACATGTCTAGCTCAGTAAGAGCTAGATTTTCCAAGCAGCTTTGGCCGCTGTGAGATTATATGTCACATGGAAAATGCCTTTGAATGTTCCTGAGAGGTTAAGGGAGCAGGTAGTGTGTGCTGAAAAATAACCCTGACCTCACAATCCCCTGGAAAGGCCAGGGAACCTCAGGGTTATCCCTGGCCGAACTGCGAGAACCTTCGATTTCTAAAGAAGGTTGCTTACGCACTTGCTGGCGTATTCGGTTTGTTGTCTGCTTTTTGTTGTTTGTTGCAGGGTAAGGTTTGAGGTGGTCTCCCTGCGTAGACCAAGCTGGCTTCAAACTCCATCCTCTAGCTGAGGCCTCCCCAGAGCTAGAGATTATAGACATACGAGGCCATGCCGTCAGCCACGTTGTTTATTTGATAACCAGGTAGCTGGCATTCTAGGACAAGCAATAAAAGCTAAGGAGAAGGGTAGCCCTCTGTGGAGTTAGGTGACTGAGGCTGACTCTTCTGCCACAGGTGAAGAAGTGGGAGTTAGCACATGAGCAGAGTGACAGGGTTCAGTGGGTAGGCCGTGTGAGTTGGGGGTACCCAGGCAGTGCTTCTCCAGGTTGGGGCTTGAGTAACGCGGCACAGAGGACAGGCTGGAAGCCAGCAACCAGAGAGAATGCTGTGGTTTTGCAGGCCTGGGGACCGTTCTGGGCACGATCTACATGGATTCTGGAGAGGAAACTAGTCCTTAGTAGCTGGTGTCCCAGTTGGGTGCATTTGGGCACCCAAAGTTAATTGCTGTCATGGGTGTGGTGGACAGGTTGTCATGCAGGCTCCTGGGCCCGTGGGACCAGGTGGCAGGTGGGTCATCAGGAGCCTGTGGCTTGAGAAGACCTCATTCATGATCCCCTGGGATTCTATTGGCCAGAAGAAATGCTTACCACTGAGGCAGAGTCTGCAAGCAGAGGTTTCCCTGTCCCGCCTGGCGGATGAAAGGATGTAACTAATTAGGGCCTGAGGAGAGGAAACCGGATGTGCCAAAAAGACTTTCATTAGTGCTGTAATTAGCAGGCTCCTTCCCTGGGGGCTGCTTCTGAGCACAGCGTCCCCAAGCCCTAGGACTGACCTGGAATGTGGGGACGGAACGGGAGGGAGTGGGCTTGGAACTGGGAGTGTCTGCGGCTCTCCCACACCTGTCACACCCACTCCTTGGTGCCCAGGCATCTCCTATCTAGGATCTGGCCTAGTTAGCTTGGCTTCCTAGCTTTGCACCCCACCCCCTGAGGTTTGATGAGGGAGATCAGACTTGGTAAAAAAAAAAAAAAATTTAAAAAACCAAAAGCATGTGTCTGGGTTGAAAGCACAGGCCCTGGCCCGCCGTTGGCTGGGTTAAGTCATCACTCCACAACAGATAACTCACCCCCCAAACCACAGTGAGAATGTTCACCTCCTGGACTTGGTTTGGGTTCGTCTTTATGTCAGTCCTAAGGCTCTTAAGTCAGGGGCTGGGTGTGCTGGACTAGATAGGATCGTCATACTATGTAAGCCCAAATCAGCTTGAGACCATTCAGGAGGAACAGCCTGTGCTACCGTGCCTAACACCCAGACATCTCCAAATAACCCATGTTTGGTGTTCATAGCAATACATAAGAGGTAGCATGCTATTAGATGAATGATTTCATTTTGGTTGTGTAGGGCGGCCCTCGTCTCCAACCCCAGCGCTTAGAAAGCTGAGGAAGCAGAGTTTCCAGTTGGAGGCCAGCAACATAGTGAGATACTGTACGAAACAAATGAAACCTCATTATTTAATACTTAATTTCTGTGTGTGTGCGTGTAAATGGTTTTTTGTGTGTTTGTTTTTTGGTTTGTTTGGCCTATTTTATGTCTGTGCACCACATGCTTGCCCGGTGTCTGGGGACATCAGGGAGGGCATTGGACCCCCTGGAATTAGAGCTAGAGATGGCTGGGAGATGTCATATGGGTGCTGGTAGCTGAACCCTGGGTCCCCAGCAAGAGTAGCAAGTGCTCCTAACTGACGAGCCATCTCTCCAGCCCCGACTAATGACTACTTTTCACTTGACTCATCGCGCCCGGCACCCTTGCTAAGCTGTAGGGGCCTCAGCCCGGTTGGTCTCAGGAGTGCCTTCCTTTGAAGTGTCTTCATACTGTCCTCTCCTGACCCAGATGCTGACCTGACCTTCGAGCAGACGGCGTGGGGGGACAGTGGGGTGTACTACTGCTCGGTGGTCTCCGCCCAAGATTTGGAAGGGAACAACGAGGCCTACGCAGAGCTCATTGTCCTTGGTGAGTGGGGTAGGACGCAGAGGGCCCTGGAAGGGGGGTGCGGGGACTCGTACTGCCTTTGTCCACTCTTGTGTGTCCACCCTCTGTCATCCAGCTACCGTGCTGGGCCCTGTCGCCTGCTTTGCTTGCCCCTTTGCAGCACTGCCAGTCACTTGGGCTTCTCTGTGCCCTGCACCCCAGGCAGGACTCTTCCCTCTGTGGCATTTCAAATCGGCCAGAGTCAAAGTTTTTTTTTTTTTTACCACCCCCCCTCCCCCGAGTCAAAGTTTAAGAGTGGCTAGAACTGAGGAATCTACCGCTAACTAGTCTCTACCGCTAACTACACCCGGTGTGGTGGCGCATGCTTCTAATCCCGGGACCTCAGGGCAAAAGCAGGTGCATCTCTTGAGTTTGAGGCTAGCGGGGTCTCCATAGCAAGTTCCAGGACATACAGAGCTACAAAAGAGAGACTCTGTTTCAAAAACAAACAAGCAAGTAACAAGGGCAAAACTTATCGGTAGTGAGAACTTCCCTGACCTGGGGGTGGCTTCTGTTCAGGGGTCCCTATGGAAACCAGTGGATCACTCTTGTAACCTTTCCATTGTCCAGGGTTACTTAGAATACCTGCCAAAGCAAGTATGTTACAGTTAAGCTGTTACATTGTTGCTGAGAGGATGACAGCAAGAAAACAAGTCTGCATGTTTGATAAGGTGGTGGGTTCTGAGGGGGGGGGGGGGAGGGGTAGTCCATGCTGGAATCTCTGCCTTTGGGAGGCTGAGTCAATACCATCTAGGCTATATTGAATTTCAGGCTAGTCTGAGCTACACAGTGAATTTCTAGGTAGCCTGGGCTACATAGTGAGACCTGTTTAAAAAGGGAGTTAGTGGCTTTTTTTGTTTGTTTGTTTTGTTTTTTGTTTTTGTTTTTTGGAGACAGGGTTTCTTCTCTGTGTAGCCTTGGCTGTCCTAGACTCACTTTATGGACTAGGCTGGCCTCGAACTCACAGAGATCCACTTGCCTCTGCCTCCGGAGTGCTGGGATTAAAGGCGTGCGTCACCATAGCTGGCGGCATTTTCTTTTGAATATTTTTCTGTGTTCTGGGTCTGAAAGGCTAGCTGTATAACAGGTTGGACCACTGAGGTCTGCCACATCCCCAGGGTCACAGTATACAGAGTCCCTTGTCCAAGCAGTTTGTCTTCTGCCCTTTGGGGGTAGTGCTGTGTGTGATTTATGCAGTGTGTGTAAGGTTGAGTGTGAGTGTGTCTGAAACAGTGCGGATGGCAGGTGTAGGGCCAGGTGTCCCAGGGTCTCCAGTCTGACCAGGTGGCTTCCTTGCCTGGGCCAGTCAGAAGCCAGGACTTTGTCTTGTATGACATGTGCTGCATGTGACGGAAGTTCCAGCTGTGCGGTGCCATCCTCACAGCAAGTAAGCAAGTGCATGCTGGGAACAGGTCCAGCGGTCTCGAGATGCAGGACAAAGGGAATGTGGTAGAGTCCATCCTCCTACGACCTCAGGGCCTTTATTGGCTTGCACCATCTGCAGTTTATGGAACCACTCAGGAGCTCATAAGTTTTGTGCCATGTTAGTGATTTATTTCTAGGCATTTGTTGTGTTAAAATTGAACTATGAGCCTTTTTTCCCCCTGAAACAGGGTCTCACTGTGTAGCTGAAAGTGGCTTGAGGTGGCAAACCCCAATCTGTCCTCCCTCTTGAGTGCATAGATCATAGCGTGTGCCACCACAACTGCCTGAAACTGAGGTTTTTAGATCCCAAGATCACTCAGCTGCATGTTGTTAGTCAGTAGGGTGGTGGCAGTATGTTAGGGAGCCTGTGGAAACCTTGGCTTTGCTCTCTCCGAGGAAGAGGAGCACATACCTGTTGACACTATGCAAAGTTTTGGTTTCTTGGACATGTTTTGGGTTGCTAATTTGTTTATTTATTGGGAGGCAGGATCTCACATAACCTTTAATTCATTATGTAGCTAGGGCTATGGTTTTTTAACTCCTCGTGCTCCTGCCTCAGCCACCAAGTGCTGGGATTAGAGAGGTATACACCGCCACACCCAGCTGCCAGGTGCGAGTGCCCAGGAGAGAGGTGTGCTGGTGTGGAGAGCGCATGTGGGCGCACACGCACGCACCCTTCCCGACATATGCTAGTGGGACCCAGCGCCTCCATGGCATCTGAGAAGAGACATGATGGTCTTAAAACTTATGTGTGTGACCCAATTTATGAGCAGAGCTCAAGCCTTCCAGGTCACAGAACCAGGGCCATATAGGATTTTCATGGCCCCTCAATTCCACAGAAAAAGACTATTATGGGCTGTAGTGTAGTTGCGGAGTAAAACATATGCTTATGTTCAGCCCCCAGTACTTCAAAAATAGATATGCTATATTTTAGTTGTGTCCTTATAGAGCTAACTCATTATATACTTGCTATCATGATTTTCCCCCCATATTTTGCTATTTAAATCTTAAGTTTTATATAATTTATTCTTTGGTAATTTCATACATGTGTGTTTTGGTTTTATATATATGCACGTACCTTACTCCCTATCTCCAGCTTGCCCCAGATACCCCCAATATGTTCCCCTCCCAAATTCTTTCATCTTTAAAAAGAACAAAAACAAAACTAAGTCCGTTATGTTGACTATGTGCATGGGTGTGGGCCATTCAAAAGTTCCTCATTTTGAGCCCTGAGTTGTGGCTCATGCCTGCAATCTTGGAGCTTGGGAGGCTGACGCAAGCAGGATTGCTTCAAGTTCAAGACCAACCTGAACCAGTAAACAGTTCTTGGTGGGCTCTAGGGTACACCTACTATACCTACCATCACCTACGTTGGTGGGAGGGATGGAGTGCTGGGCTGAGATCAAACTCAGGATCCATGGCCTATGTGATGGGGCCCTTACGGCGGGTAGAAGGCATATACCACCAGCCAGGACTGCCCTGGGTCACATTGTCTCCCTCTCTCTGCTAAGGGCACATTTTCCACTGGTCAGTTGAAGCTGGCTGTTCCCAGCCATGGCCAATATAATCTTGTTTCTCTTTTGTCCCTCCAGGCAGGACCTCAGAGGCCCCTGAGCTCCTACCTGGTTTTCGGGCGGGGCCCTTGGAAGGTATGGGGGTGGAATCCCTGGTGGGGCTTCTCTCGGGGGCCCCTGGTAGACTGCTTCTGTTTCTAGTACCTTCCCTACCCCCTAACTACTTCTCGCTGTGGCCCTCCACTAAACCTGCCCCATTCTGTGATGTCTAGTGGCCTGGCTGTGGGCTTGGGGTGGCCTGGGCTGGCTGAGGAGATTCTGGGGTGTGGGCAGGGGACTCGAGTGACTGGTAACTGCTCTGTCCTTCTGGGGTTCAGGTATGGGCTTGTGGCTCTTTCCCCTCCTGAGGGCTGCTATTTGTGTTGCTCCAGCCAGGCTCCCTCATGCTCTCCGCTTCTGTCCATTTCAACTCAGGATAAGGTCTCCCACGTGGGGACTGAACCAAGCTATAGTGGGGTTGGTGTCCTTCAGCTGCAGCGCCCTAGCCTTGGGCACAGAGAACCAAGCTGTAGTTGCAGGTTCTCTGAGGAGCTTTGCAGATAGTCCCCTGTGTCAGAGCTGGCTCCATACCACCACCCTGTGGAGCCTGGGTGTCCTACTGATCCCTCCCAGCTCAGGGTGCCCTTCTCTTGTCTCTGCAGATTGGCTCTTTGTGGTCGTGGTCTGCCTGGCGGGCCTCCTCCTCTTCCTCCTCCTGGGCATCTGCTGGTGCCAGTGCTGCCCGCACACCTGCTGCTGTTATGTCAGGTGTCCCTGCTGCCCAGAGAAGTGCTGTTGCCCTGAGGCCCGTAAGTGTCCCTCACCTGCTACCCCCTCCCCCCACTGGAGCTCTGCTGGGCACACTAGCCTGCCTTGCAGGTCTGGAGGCTAAGGCAGTGTCCACAGCAGGCCATGGAGAACCTGCTCCTCTCTGTTAATTTCATTCATGTTGGAGGCCTCTCTTTTTTCCTTGTGTTGGGGACTGAAGCAAGGGCCCTGTGCGTGCCAGGCAAATGCTGCCGCTGAACTCCAGCCCTAACTCTTGAACTTGTCCTTTTTGAGAGGATGGTTTATGGCCGTGGCTAATGTCCAACACTCCAAGATACTACTCACAGGAAAGTAAAGTTCCCTCTGTGGCCATGCTCCCAGGCAGTCTCAGCAGGGTGGAAAAGTAGACACAGGGAACTAGGTTCAAGGTTAGCCTGGGCTACACAGGATCCTGTCTGAAACAAAACAAAAACCTCAAGTGGGAAGGTAAGAAACCAAGCTGAGTCTGCACGTCTTATGCTCCCGTCTCTGTTAGGGTCCTAACCTCCTGGGTTCCACGCAGTAAGGGACTACTGTGAAGGGGCCAGGATGAAGCTGCCAAACCGTATGCTTGAACCACGGCTCTCGAGGACAAGCTTTCTCTGTTTTTACTGACCGTGCTAGCAGGGACTCTTGGACCATTTTACAGATATGGGGGGAACCCCAGGAGCTGTGACCCCCTAAGGCTGGGTCTGGGTCCCAAGACACTTCCTCCATCTAGACTCCACTGTCCTATCCCGAGGGACCCAACTTTCCTGCGGGAGTTTCTTCCTGTGGTCTCTGCCCCTGTTCCTTACGGCCTTACAGGAAGTACCAGCACGCTGCTAATTATAACCTAGCCAGTCACTTAGCTAATGAAGGGGCTCCTCCTGAAAAGAGCTGAGCACTTAAGTTTTCTGCTTTCAAATCAGAGGAGCAAAGAGCCTCCAAGGCTGTGGAGTCCCGAAGAGGGCCCATGACTTGTGTATTGAGCCCAGGCCCTCAAACACGCTAAGCAAGCACTCTGCTGCTAACCTACATTCCCGGGCCTCTTTCTACTTATTTCAAGACTGCGTCTTCCTAACTCAGGCTGGCTGGAGAGGTTAGCTGGGCGCAGTGGTGCACACCTTTAGGCCCAGCGCTTTGTGAGTTTGAGGACAGCTGGGGCCGTTACACAGAGAAACCCTGTCTCTGGGGGGGAAAACAAAAACAAAACAAAGCACTGGAGAGATGGCTCAGTGGTAAAGAAGACTGACTCATATGCGGAGGACCAGAATTTTTTTGTCTGTTTTTCAAGATGGGGTTTCTCTGTGTAGCCTTGACTGTCCTGGACTCACTTTGTAAACCAGGCCTGCCTCTGCCTCCATAGTGCTGTGATTAAAGGTGTGCACCACCACACCCAGCTAGAGGACCAGAATTTGATTCTCTAATCCTAGGACAGGCAGGGCACAACTGCCTCTAACTCCAGCTCCAGGGCTATCTTATTCCTCTGGCCTCCATGGGTACCTACACTCAAAATGCACACATGTGCCCCGCTCCCCCACCACACCCAGACTTGTAAAATAATGGCTGGTATTATAGGCCTGTACCAAGCCTGGCTGGATCAGGTGAGATGAGTTAGGAATTGCCACCCAGCCTCTAGCCTGAGAAGGAAGAATTTACCCTTGAGCTGTGAAGCTCAGATCAGCTGGGTGGGGAAGGGGGTGGCCAGTAGTTGGAAACACCTCCCCTGCCCCAGGTACTGTACTCCAATCCTCTGCGGTACAGGCAAAGTAGGTAACCTGACTCCACTTACTGCAGCTGGGAGGTGACAAGATGTGGTCCAACAGACTTTTCCACAGTATGGGCTAGGCTGCCCCAGCTTATTGGGCACAGAACAGGGGCTTTGTTTACCTAAAGGGAGTGCCTTTAGATGCAAGCCTTTCATTCTTGGTGTCTGTGATAGCTGAGGCAGGAGGATCACAAGTTCAATCAAGGTCTATATTGGCATACCTAGGAAGTGTAAGGTTCTGGGATCCTTTCCAAGTACAAAAACAGACACAGACAACTACCCTGAAGTTCCCATGAAACTTTTCCAAGGTCAGCTGCTGGCAAGCCACCACAATGTGCATATCGGGACCCTGATCTACCAGTGTACACTCCTAATCTCAGATAGAAATTGGGGACTTGCTGGGCATAGTGGCACACACCTTTAATCCCAGCTCTTGGGAGGTGGAAGCGGGCAGATCTTCATGAGTTCAAGGCCAGTCTGGTATACAGAGTGAGTCCAGGACAACTGGGCTATTACACAGAGAGACCTTGGGGGTCGGGGTATTGGAGACTTGGTGAAGGCTGTGTCCCCTAGCCTATAATATTGCAGGAGTGGTATGGGGGCGCAGACCCATGGCCCCCCAGGATCTCATCCCGGGACTGTTTCTTTCTGATCGCCTTTCTCATTGCCAATTTGCCCTCCCAGTTTATGCTGCAGGCAAAGCGGCCACCTCAGGTGTCCCCAGCATCTATGCCCCCAGCATCTATACCCACCTCTCTCCTGCCAAGACCCCACCACCTCCGCCTGCCATGATTCCCATGGGCCCTACCTACGGATACCCTGGAGACTTCGACAGGAATAGCTCAGGTGAGAGGCCTGGGGGAAGCCACACAAGGGGTGGGAGAGGGCTGGAAGGTAGCAGGGGAGTGCCCGAGCAGTCAGTCACTGACAACCAATCTCTATTAGTCGGTGGCCACAGCTCCCAGGTACCTCTGATGCGTGACATGGACGGCAGTGTATCTTCAGGTAAGGACCTGTTTATTTTGAGGCTGGTGTGTCTAGAAGGTTGGTCCCACATGCACCCTCCAAACCAATCACCTTGTTCCTCTCCTCAGAAGTTCGAAGTGGCTACAGGATCCAGGCTAGCCAGCAGGATGACTCCATGAGGGTCCTATACTATATGGAGAAGGAGCTAGCCAACTTTGACCCTTCCCGGCCTGGCCCTCCCAACGGCCGAGTGGAACGGGGTGAGCTGCAGACCTGAGTCTACAGGGGTGGGGGGTGGGGGGGTAAAGCATGCTTCCTACCAGTCTTGTGCAAACTCCTTGCCTGCGGAGCTTTCAGGGGAGGTGTGAGCCTGTGGGTGACAAGGCTGGACCCATCTTAGTATCAGTGACGACATCTCCCTTCTCCACAGCCATGAGTGAAGTCACCTCCCTCCATGAAGATGACTGGCGATCTCGGCCTTCCAGGGCTCCTGCCCTCACCCCGATAAGGGATGAGGAGTGGAGTCACCACTCCCCGCGGAGTCCCAGGACGTGGGAGCAGGAACCCCTTCAAGAACAGCCGAGGGGTGGTTGGGGGTCCGGGCGGCCTCGTGCCCGCTCTGTGGATGCTCTGGATAATATCAACCGGCCTGGCTCCACCGAGTCAGGGCGGTCTTCTCCTCCAAGTAGTGGACGGAGAGGTCGGGCCTATGCACCTCCCAGAAGTCGCAGCCGGGATGACCTCTATGACCCCGAGGATCCTCGGGACTTGCCACATTCCCGAGATCCCCACTATTATGATGACTTCAGATCTAGGGATCGGCACGCTGACCCCAAATCCCGTCAGCGAGCCCGAGATCCTCGGGATGCTGGCTACAGGTCACGGGACCCTCAGTATGATGGGCGACTAATAGAAGAGGCCTTAAAGAAAAAGGGGTCTGGAGAGAGAAGGAGACTTTACAAGGAGGAGGAGGAGGAGGAGGAAGGAGAGGGCTACTATCCCCCAGCGCCTCCGCCTTACTCAGAGACTGATTCCCAGGCCTCGAGGGAGCGTAGGATGAAAAAGGTGAGCCGGGACCCCGTAACTTCAGACATCCCAGACCTTTTCCCCCCAAGCCCGTCCAGTTCACACTGTTTTCCTCTTCTCCCTTTACAGAATTTGGCCCTGAGTCGAGAAAGTTTAGTCGTCTGATCCCACGCTTTTTTTTTTTGTATGTAGCTTTTATACTTTTTTTTTTTAAATTGGAACATGAATGAAGCTGTTCGCCGAGCCTAATAAAATACCTAATCACAAGTTCCTAGGCGTCTTTTTTGCCACTCGAGGTGGGGGGGTACCGATGCAGGGAAGGGACCAGACAGGCCTTTCTGTCTCCTCCTTGGCCTGCCGCCTAGAGTACGTGCCCCGGGGCCGCCTCCGCCCTGCCCCGCGTGCGCATGCGCGTCTCGCCACCGGGGCCCGTGCGCGCGCACCCCGCCACCATCACCACGCTCCCGGCTTCCCCACGACAGTCTTCAGACCCCCCCCCCCCAGTGCCCGGGCGATCGGAGCCCCGGGTCCGTGCGGCGGGGCGTTCCGTCCCCACCACCCCCCCCCCCGGGGCCTGAGCGCCTGTGCGCCCCGCCGCCCCCGGGGACAGACAAGGCAGCGCGCGCGCCCCCGGGGCCTGCCCTGCCCGGGCCCCAACCCCCTCCCTCCCTCCCGCCGCGCGCGCGCTCGCGTCCGCCCCGGGACCGCGCGCCGTCGCCGCCACCGCGCGCGCGCAGCTCCAGTAGAGGAGAGAAGAAGGGAAAAGAAAAAAAAAAAAGGAAAAAGAGAAAAAAAGGGGGTGGGGGGGTCGGTAAGATAGAAAGCGGCGGCGGCGGCTGCAGCCACGATCCGCCACCGGGCCGGGCCAGGCCGGGCGGCTCGGCGGGCGCGCGAGCCGGCGATCTAGCCGACAGGGCAGCCGCCCGCCACCCGGGCAGGGCCGTGTTAAAAAAAAAAAAAAAAAAAAAAAAAAGCTCAAGTCGCGGCGGCGGCGGCGGCGGCGGCGGCGCTCAGGGAAGCAGCAGGCCCCAGGCCGCGTGCGGCGGGAGGGCGGGCGGGGGGCAGCTGAGCTGCGGCCCGGTGCCCGCGGCGGACGGGACGGGACGGGCGGGCGGAGGCGGCAGGAGGAGGCGGCGGCGGCGGCGGCTGCAGGAGCGGCAGCAACAGCAGCAGCGGCGGCGGCGGCGGCGGCGGCATCTCCTCCTCACATGACCCCACTGTTTGTCCCCGTGATCAGCGCGAGCGGCTCCCGTGTCTCCTCCGTCCCCTCCTGCCGCGCGGCGTGAGCGCCGGGCTCGGGTCCCCCCCCCCCCCGGCCGCCCGCCCCCTCCCCTCCCTCCCCTCCCCTCCCCCCCCGCCCCCCCCCATGGACATGCTGGACCCGGGTCTGGATCCCGCTTCCTCGGCCACCGCTGCTGCCGCCGCCAGGTAAGCGCGCCGGCAGCTCGCGCCCCTCCGCGCGCCCTGGGGGGGCCCCCACCCCCCGGCCCCCGCGTCAGCCCACGGCGCGCGGGGGCCGCCATGATCCCGAGCGGCCTCCCCGGCCCGGCTCAAAATGGAGGCCGCGGGGAGGGGACGATCCGGGGAGGCCCGGGCTCGGCGACAGTCGGTGCTGACCGACGCTGGCGGGGCCCGGGCCTGGCGGGCGGGCGGGCGGGCGGCGGGGTGCGGGCCGGCCTCGCTGACCCGGGGCCCTGCCCCTCGTGTGCCCCCGCAGCCACGACAAGGGACCCGAGGCCGAGGAGGGCGTCGAGCTGCAGGAAGGTGAGTGCTTGCGGGGGCCACGGGGGCTGCGGCCGGGGGATGCCGGGGAGGCCGCCCCCCCCCGCGCGTCCCCGCTGACCGTACCCTTCCCCCCCCCACAACCCCTCTTTTTTTTTCCCCTGCTGCCCCCCGACAGGCGGGGACGGCCCGGGGGCTGAGGAGCAGACGGCGGTGGCCATCGCCAGCGTCCAGCAGGCGGCGTTCGGCGACCACAATATCCAGTACCAGTTCCGCACAGAGAATAATGGAGGCCAGGTGAGGCGGGCCGCGGGGCCGGGAGCCCGGAGGGACCGAGCCCAGGGAGGGCCGGACGCGTGCGGCGGCGGCGGCAGCGGCGGCGGCGGCGGCGGGACGGGGAGAGGAGGCTCCGACCTGGTCCACCCCCCACTCCGGCCTCCCCTCCAGCGTCGGTCTCGTCGCTCTGCCGCCCCCTGCAGGTGACATACCGCGTAGTCCAGGTGACTGATGGTCAGCTGGACGGCCAGGGCGACGCGGCTGGCGCCGTCAGCGTCGTGTCCACCGCTGCCTTCGCGGGGGGGCAGCAGGCTGTGACCCAGGTGGGTGTGGACGGGGCAGCCCAGCGCCCCGGCCCGGCCGCTGCCTCAGTACCCCCAGGTCCCGCAGCACCCTTTCCGCTGGTAGGTGCCCCACCCCCCTCCCCACCCACCACCAGCATCTTTTGGGGAGGTGCCCCACCCCCTTCTCACCAGCATCTTTTGGGGAGGTGCCCCACCCCCTTCTCACCAGCATCTTTTGGGGAGGTGCCCCACCACCACCACCAGCATCTTTTGGGGAGGTGCCCCACCCCTCCCCCACCCACCACCAGCATCTTTTGGGGAGGTGCCCCCCTCCCCCACCCACCACCAGCATCTTTTGGGGAGGGGGAAGCCCCCAGGGCAGGGTGCAGTATGTGACACACAAAAGATGTTCTCTGGGCCCCGTAGGGCTGTGTAAGGTCAGGTTAAAGTTCTGCAGAAGTCATTGGACAGGTCTCTCTTGGAATCGTTTTTTTTCCCCCCGTGAAACAGGAAAAAAAACTTCTGAGAGGGGAAAGTAGAACAAGTAATTATTGAGTCCTCTCAGAGAGGACGCACCTGACAGAGAAGTGTCCACACAGTGGGCTTCCTCCTCACCTCACGATATAGTGAATAAATACCCGTACTAACAACAACAAAGGCCGAGGGACAAGATAGCAGAGGCGGCTAAGAGTGGCCTGTGTCCTCCCTAGGCTGTGATTCAAAATCCATTCAGCAATGGTGGGAGCCCGGCGTCAGAAGCTGTCAGTGGGGAGGCACGGTTCGCCTATTTCCCAGCATCCAGTGTGGGCGATACCACAGCTGTGTCGGTACAGACTACAGACCAGGGCCTACAGGCCGGAGGTAAGTAAAGGGAGGAGGCAGGGTGCCGAGGGTAGAGCTAGGGAAACCACTTGAGCAGTTAGTCCCACCCTGACTTCCTACTGATGATGCTCACTGCACGGTCCCTGCAGGCCAATTCTATGTCATGATGACACCCCAGGATGTGCTTCAGACAGGGACGCAAAGGACAATTGCACCCCGGACGCACCCCTATTCTCCGTATGTGCCGCTACTAGGGGCCCGAGGGAAGGGAGGGTTTTCTGGCCTAGTACCTGGGCTGGTCAGTATACAGAGGCATGGGGTGTGAGTTTTCTTAGCCTTTGCTTCTGGGGCACCAGTAAAGTTCCATTTCCTCTCTCCTTTCACGTGATTTTTTACTTTGCAAAGGTAATTGTCAAGGGCTAAGGGCTAGAAAGGTAACTGAGGAGTAGTTAGTTGAGCACTTACCTAGCATTTTGTTTGTTTGTTTGTTTGTTTTTTGCAAAGACCCCTGGGTTCAAAGCCCTAGCCCAAAGGTGTTTGTCAAGTCTGACAGCTCGGAGACTGTTTGAAGAGGAAATGGGTCTAAGGTAACGGAGCATCTTTTATTTCCCACCTTTCTATTCCAGGAAAATCGACGGAACCAGAACTCCTCGTGATGAGAGAAGAAGAGCTCAGCACAACGAAGGTAAGGATGGCGGTGTGCTCGCAGGCGCTCTGAGCCCATTGCCTGGCACGCACAGATGCTGGAGAGGTCAGTGCTGAGGGTGTTAGGAGAGACGGAGGGCATAAGTGGGGTCTGGCCAGGTGTTTGTCTTGCCCAGCCTGTGAATTCGATTTGAACTGTTGGCCACCCTCTTAAAATGGAGGGTCCCAAGTCCCGCGTGGATTTTGGCCTCATTAGCACGCTCCCTTGTTCTCCATCTATAGCCTATATGAGAAGGAAGTTGTGCCTCTAGCCAGCTGAAACCAGAGCCTCCCGCCCTTCCCGGAAGCTACACATTCCACCATGAAGTCTTTTGTCCTTTAGTGTTGTGCCTTGGTTGGTCCGCCACTGTAAAGCACACAACAGCCCTTGAGGCAAGGCAGCCCTGACACCCAAACAGCTATCACTCTACAAATATTTACAGACCCTGGATCCAACCAAGGCAGGGCAGGGCAGCGCAGGCCCTGTGCCAAGTCTGCAGAATTGCTAACAAAGGGCAGCGTATGGCTGAGGGATCATTAAGTCGTAGAGAGAGGTCGCCCCGGGAAGGTTTTTCTGGGAGCTTGGCAGGTATAGGGTTGAAGACAGTCAGGTTGTTTCGAGGGTGCTGTTGGCGTGTTGCTAAAGTTCTGTGTGCTTTTTTAAAAGAATGAGCCAGAGCCAGGCGTGGCGGTGCACGCCTTTAATCCCAGCACTTGGGAGGCAGAGGCAGGTGGATCTCTGTGAGTTTCAGGACAGCCAAGGCTACACAGTCTCTGTCTAGAAAAACCAAAAAAAACAAAAACAATGAGCCAGGGTGAAGGCCTCAGGTGTCCGGACAAGGCCCTAAGACTTGAGGGTGCTTTGATGTGAAGGAGGTTGGGGGCCACTGCTATCCTAAGTGACTGGCAAGCTCAGGATTTTGGGGAGCAAGTACACACCCCTGCCAGGCCTCAAGTACAGTGGAGAAAAGGTCTGGGCTCTCACCCCACACACTGCAGGAGACAAGCTACTCATGGTTGCCATGTGCCCTCGGCATGCCAGAGCACTGGGTGCAGGGTAGCTGAGTGAGCGGAGCAAAGTTGCAGACACTTCAGAGGCCTCTCTCGGGGATCTGGGGAGAGCACAGATGAGTGTCTGGCCCTCAGCAGCCACAGACATTTTGAGGAAGAACAGAATGGGGAAGGGAAAGAGGAAGGTCTTAGGGCTGAGGGGACCTGCCAGGTTGGCCCACACAGGGTCTCGAGGAGCTCTTTCCAAAGTGGTTTTCCTGACCATAAGGGGTGTAGTCTGATGACTGGGAAGCTATCACGGGCTCTGTGTGTGGAAGAAGAATAAGATGATGGGAAAGCAAAGACTACGAAGTCAGGCGTTAGAGATGACTTCCGGGAACGGGGAGGCCTGGTCTGAGGTGGCAGGGTGTGGAGGATGGGCATCAGGAGAAGATTCTGGAGCTGCTAGGTTGAAGCCTAATGCTTAGGTCAGGTGGTTTTTGAAGGGAAAGGGTGAAGTGGGGCTTGAAGTTGGTTTAGAGGTGATAGGGGAGAATTTAAGGGTCCTCCAGTGGGTCACTGAGGCTCCCCTACCCAACTCAGGCTTGGTTTGCAGTCTTTGCGCTTGTGTAGTCCAAGGTAAAAAGACACTAACGGCCCTCTGTGCTCCCGGCCTCCCACTGAGCATGTCTCACCTCCTAAGCCCTGCCCCGGTTCATCCTTCTTTGTTGTTTTTCATCCTCCCAACAAAAGAGCAGTTTCCTAACCTCGCCCCTACCTTCAGGCTACAATGGGCCCTCTTGCTCTTAACCTGTGGATTTGAACCACCACCTGCCTGTCCTTGTGGCTTGGCAGTCCGGCCTACCACACTGGCTCCACTGAAGGTCACCGGTGATAACCTCATTGCCAAATCTGCTGGCTTCCTTTCCTGTCTGAGCTCCAAGCATCTGCCCTGGCCTGTTAACCACACCTCTACCTCCACCACTTTTGGGGACATTTCTTCTTCTGGCTCTTCTCCTGCCTTCCTCGTTTCTCCCTCCCCACCCATTCCCACAGTAACCCTGGTAGTCTTTCCCTTCCCCCACCACTCCCTTTGGTTTTTCAAGACAGAGTTCTCTGTGTAGCCTTGGCTGTCCTGGACTCACCCTGTAGACCAGGCTGGCCTCGAACTCACAGAGATCCACCTCTGCCTTGCCTCCCAAGCGTTGGGATTAAACCATGCCCTGTTTAACCTGGTCAGACTTTCCAGGCGGGAAGGAAGCAGCTTTGATAGGCCTTCTTTTCTTTCTTTCTTTTTTTTTTAAAGATTTAATTACTTATTATTTATACAGTATCCTGCCTGCATTTGTGCCTGCACACCAAAAGAGGGCGCCAGATCACATTATAGATGCTTATGAGCCACCATGTGGCTGCTAGCACTTGAACTCAGGACCTCTGAGAGAACAGCCAGTGTTCTTAACCACTGAGCCGTCTCTCCAGCCCCCTGGGGTGCCTTCTTTGAGGCCTAGGTCTGTGTCCTTGTCCATCTGCTAGGAAGCAGTGGCTAGAGGGGCACAGGAGCGCTAGCTGTCGCACCCCTAAGATGCATTCCCAGTACCAGCATCTCATTTCTTGTTCTCCAGAAAGCTCGTAGTTGCCTCTTTCTGTCCTGGGGCTTGGCACACCCCACAAGATGAAGTTACTGCTCCCAGGCATTGTAAATTGTCACTCAAAGTCTCCATGTCTGTCTGTCCATGAGATTCGCCGACTGCCCTCCTGAGAGGCCCTGTGTGTGTCTCCCGGCCAGAAATGCGGCAGGGTGGCCTTCCTGGGCTCTGCTAACATGACTCTTCTCTTCTTTCTCTCTGGCTTTTCTGCGGGGGTAGGGGCTTGGGGATTCCAGAGGGTGCCATCAGGGCCCCAAGGTAGCATCAAGGGTGTGGGGAGCCTGTTCTGTTGTTTGGCTGGGGAGGGGGTTGTTTGGTTTTGGTTTTTCGAGACAGGTTTCTCTGTGTAGCCTTGGCTGTCCTGGACTTGGTTTGTAGAGCAAGCTGGCCTCAAATTCACAGAGATCCTCCTGTCTTCTGCCTCCTGAGCGCTGGGATTACAGGAGTGCGTCGCCAGCCCAGCTGAGCCTGTTGTGGTTTTTTGAGACAGGATTTCTCTGAGTAATAGCCCTGCCTGTCCTGGAACTCCCTCTGTAGACTTGGCCCTGCACTTGGAAGCCTCCTGCCTCAGACTCCCTAGTAGCTGATATCCCCAAATCTTTACTTTTTAAAAGGTGGATGTGATGGTACACTCTTGTAGTCCCAGCGCTGGTGTGGCTTGTGAGTGTGAGGCCAGCTGGACTCTGTAGTCAGAACTCGTCTTAAAGAAAGGTACAAACCTTTAACCTCAGCACTCCAGAGGCAGCGGCAGGCAGATTGCTGTGAGTTCGAGGACAGCCAAGGCTATACAGAGAAATCCTGTCTCAAAAACAAAAACAAAAGGAAAAAAAAAATACTTAAAAGCCGGGGGCTGGAGAGATGGCTCAGTGGTTAAGAGCACTGACTGCTCTTCCAGAGGTCCTGAGTTCAATTCCCAGCAACCACATGGTGGCTCACAACCATCTATAGTGAGATCTGATCCCCTCTTCTGGAGTCCAGGTGTACATGCAGGCAAAACACTAAATACATAATAAATAAATAAACCTTTAAAAAAAAAAGAAAGAAAAAGAAAAAAAATACTTAAAAGCCTTTCCCTGATGCAAATCTACACCTGCAGATTCTGACTCCATTTATCAAAATTTTTTCCAGTTCACCTGTGATTTCTCCTTTGACCCAAGTTGTTGGGGACGCATGTTGCCCAATTTCCAGACACGTGTGGGGCTTAGGGTCTCTTTTTTATTTGCTCTCTCAGTTGTCTGTAGCCAGAGCGAGGGGACAGGGTTCCAGCTATTTGAGCTCTATACGGGGCAGCCTGGAGAAGGCGCCCTGTGTACCGTGGTGGATGTGTGCCTGCTGCTGTGAGAGGCCTCTGCAGGGAGGCCGGGTTGACTGCTAAGCCTGGGCATCTCTAGCCTTAATGTCTTCTTGCTTTTCTTGGTGGTGGAGAGAGGCATGCTGATGTCTCCCGTGTGTTTGTCCTATTCTTCCTTTGGTCCTGGAAGGTTGTACTATGAGGTGTGGGGTTTTTGTTTGGTTTTTGTTGTTGTTGTTGTTTTTTGTTTTCTTAATGTGTACAGTGTACACCTGGCGGCCAGAAGAGGGCGCCAGATCTCATTATAGATGGCTGTGAGCCACCATGTGGTTGGTGGGAATTGAACTCAGGACCTCTGGAAGAGCAGGCAGTGCTCTTAACCTCTGAGCCATCTCTCCAGCCCCAGGATGGAGTTTTGTTTGTTTGTCTATTTGCTTGTTTTTGAGACAGGGCCTTTCTATAGCCTCAGCTATTCTAGAACTCACTATGTAGACCAGACTGGCCTCAAACTCACAGAGGTTTGTCTCTGCCTCCTGAGTGCTGAGATTAAAGGTGTGTGCCACCGCACCAGACTGTGAGGTGTGTTTTAGGTGCTGTGTTGTAACTGCAGGGCTTCTGTGGGATCACTGGCTTCTGCTAGTCCGGGGTGTCCTCACGGTTTTTCCAAGCCAGGGGCCTAACCGTGTTCCCACCTGGATATAGGCTGTGGGCAGCTTAAGTACACACACTCACACCACACACGGTGTTATCTTTTGTGTGACCTTCATATTTGCCAGACCCCAGTATCTGTCTGGGGTCCCTCCCAGAAACCCAAATATTTCGTCAGTCTCTCTGGAGCTTCATCCTACTGTGGTACTGTGGGCTCCATCCACAAAGTGTTGCTCCACGCTGCCCTTCCCTCATCACATCCGCTATGGGCTCACTCTCCCCGTTCACATCCCTTCACAACCAGGACAGGGCCAGGGCAGAGTCCAGTGGACCCCAGCCACACACTTCTGCACTCTGCAAAATTAAATGTACACCAAAGGAGCTCTGCCGTGCACACCTGCCCTGGACCCGATGGGCTGAAGGCGTTCCCATCAGTGGCCAGCCCTAGGGGAGTGGGGAAGTGAGAGGTGAGTCCCGTTAGACTCCGAGCACCCTCCCAAAGAGCATGGTGGGTAGTGCTTCTGGGCCCTAGCTAGACTCAACTCAGCCATGCTGCTGCAGTCCTCTCCACCAGCTTCCCAGAAGACTGTACCATACTTGATGGGGACAGTGTGCTAGCCCTGAGCCCAATGGAGACCTATCCCAGCCCTCACCGAGTTAAGCGTGGCTGTGTTCTTGGCAGGACATTGGGAAGATCACAGAGAAGGAATCGTTGCTGTGAAGAGGGAGTGGGCAGAGGGCGAGAGAAAAGAAAGTCACCAGGCTGGGGAGTGCCTGGTAGACTGACCAGGCAGAGGCTCCACCCGTCCCTGGGCCAAGTGTGAGTTCAGGTCTGAAAAGAAAGGTGCCGGCCCTCACCCACCCCCCTCACTCAGGGCTTTCCCCATTTTCCATTCTTGCTGCCCTCATTAGGAAGTGGCCCTTGGCCGTTTTCCCACGACCCATCAGGCTGTAGGCCCCCAGCTCCCCTCCACAAGGGTGAGAAGAGGATGGGGGTAAGAGGAGATCTGTGGGTGCCAGGGTCCTGTGTACCCCACCAGTAGGAACCCCGTGCCCTGGAGTAAGGAAGGGCTGAGAAGCCTCGCCCCCAGCTGTGAAACTGGCTCCCAGTCAGGTGGTTCCTGGCAGGGCTCCTGAGCTTACGTTCAACAGGGCAGAGGAAGCCAGGCAGCTGTCATTCAGCGGAGCCAGCAGTGGGAGGGGCAGGGGTCCTTTGCCTTCCAAGATACGGGGTTCACATTCCCAGGTGAGATGAGGACCCCAGGGTCAGGGTTAGGCTACAGCCTTGTCTGTGGACGAGAATTCTTTTTCGAGACAGGGTTTCTCTGTGTAGCCCTGGCTGTCCTGGACTCGCTTTGTATCCCAGGCTGGCCTCGAACTCACAGCAATCCTCCTGCCTCTGCCTCCCCGAGTGCTGGGATTAAAGGCATGCGCCACCACCGCCGAGACTCAATTATTATAGGAGCTGAGTCCTGCATAAAGGGGGCTCTGCACACAGCCCCCAAAATAACAGTCCCTGGTAGATCTGCATTTTCAGCAGGCCAGCGTGTGGTATGGCACTGCGGTTTCTACCTGTTGGCTCCAGTTTGTATGTGTGTGCTAGGCAAGCAACAAAACAGGCCTGCAGCCGGTCATTGGGTTTCTTTCCTACAATGTGGCGCTTGAGGATTGGCCCTTGGCTGGGCTTTTCATGAAGCAACATGGCCCATGAGGAGGCAACAGCCTAGGGTCCCTGTGAGGCCATGACTGGCCTCACTGGCAAGCGAGCCTGTCCACGAAGCCTTGACTGTTACTGTTCCCTGCAGTGGAGCGGAGACGGAGGGACAAGATCAACAACTGGATTGTCCAGCTTTCGAAAATCATTCCAGATTGTCATGCAGACAACAGTAAGACAGGAGCGGTGAGTGTCCCCCGTCCCCTCTAGGGAGTCTGACTGGCACCAGGCACAAGGGCTGTCCCGGCCTCCTCTGACTCTTGCCTGCCACGCCCCCCAACTCCAGAGTAAAGGGGGCATCCTGTCGAAGGCCTGCGATTACATCCGGGAGCTACGCCAGACCAACCAGCGCATGCAGGAGACCTTCAAGGAGGCAGAGCGGCTGCAGATGGACAACGAGCTCCTGCGGCAGCAGGTGGGTTAGGGTTGCAGTGCCCTGGGGGCCCCAGCATGCACAAGGGCTAACCCCTGCCTCACATCCTCTGTGCTGCCCCAGCATGTCAAGGGCTAACCCTACCTCGTGTCCCCTGTGGCACGCCAAGGGCTAACCCCTGCCTCATGTGTCCCCTGTGGCACGCCGAGGGCTAACCCCTGCCTCATGTGTCCCCTGTGGCACGCCAAGGGCTAACCCTGTCTCGTGTCCCCTGTGGTGCCTGCAGATCGAGGAGCTTAAGAACGAGAACGCCCTGCTTCGAGCCCAGCTGCAGCAGCACAACCTGGAAATGGTGGGCGAGAGCACCCGGCAGTGACAGCCGCCAGTCAGCGGCCCACCCTGCAGCTGCTGCCGGCCTCTGCTGCCCCTCCCCCAGCCCTTAGCACAGAGAGGGAGATGCCCCTCCCCAAGCTGCGTTTTTTTATAGTAGATTTTTAACAAAAACAAGGAGACATAATGCATTTCTGTGGATACATTGCCCACTGCCCTCATCCTTGCGGAAACCACGCCCACCTGCCCGTGTGTCCAGCAGCCTCCCTTCTCCGCCCTCATCAGCCCGTCACGTCCAGTGGGCTCACCATGGGGAGCAAGGGAGGAGGGCAGAGGCCCCACTGCCCGCTGCCTCCTTGGTCTCTAGAGGTATTGAGACAGGGTGCTCATGGGAAGGAGGGAGCTTCGGGGTGGGGGGCGGCCCTGGGGCCTGGACCTGTGCAGGGAGGCCATGTCCCCCATCCCTCTTGTTTCTGGATCCCTGCTCCCTTCTGGGTGTGTGGGTGTGCGTGCGTGCGTGTGTGTATGCGCGTGTGTGTGGGTGTGTGTGGGTGTGTGTTTTAATTTTCTTTATGGAAAATGGACAAAAATAGAGAGAGAGGTATTTAACTGCAATAAACTGGCCAGTGTGGCCCCGCCTTGTCTGTTGTGTATCTGTCCATGTCGGGCATGGGGACGGGCAGGGGCCCTAGCCTCTCCCAGATGTCTAAGCTTCAGTTATGCTGTGGCTGTGTGACGGTCGCTGGGCAAATTAAGAACTGAATTCCTTCATTGAGGCCCCAGGGTGCAGATAGGGGTGTGGGAGCTGGGGGTCAAGGACAAACCCCCTGGTGGTGGAGTTAGGCTGGCGTCTCCTGGGTCAGTACTTCTTGAAAACAGGGCTGGTGAGCATCCCTGGGCTCTGGTGGTGAAGCCCTCCCCTCTGCACCAGCCAATGATGGGGCCTGGCCTTGAGCCCCCCACCCCCAAAGGAGGGCAGATGGCCAGAAAGCCAGGCTTGGCCCGGCAGTCTGTCGCCTCTCCTCGCGGCTCTGGCGCCTGTGTTGTGACCCCTGGCCTTGGCTGATGATGAAACCTGTCCTGAGCAGCCACAGTGATGGCCTGGTAGGGGCTGGGGAATGCCACTGTGTCCCCAAGAGACTGGCTCATGATTCCCAGCATCTAGGCCTACCTGTCAGTTTCACCTTGCTGTGCTTTCTACTGTGCCACAACCTAAGTACCCCTCCTGGCCTCTGGTGTCTGAGAACCCGGTGTTTGCCTTACCATCCCTGAAGACCTCTGAGAGTGGGCTGGACGTGGTGGCCTATTCCTTTAATCCCAGCACTCAGGAGGCAGAGGCAGGTGGATCGCTGTGAGTTCCAGGCCAGCCTGGTCTACAAAGTGAGTCCAGGACAGCCAAGGCTACACAGAGAGACCCTGTCTTAAAAAAACAAAACAAAAAGCCATCTGAGGCCATGTAAAGCATGTGAGGAGCCATAGAGTGCTAGCAGTTCTAGACAGGACTGACTCTGGATGGTCCCTGTGAGTCAGGCATGGTGTCCAGGAGCCTCTCTCTGGAGTCAGAAGTTTGACAATGTACACCAAGGGGTCCAGGAAATAGAAATGACACCACACCGGCTTCAACAGCACCCCAGGAACCAGCTGCAGAAGCCCTGGTGTGGACCAGTTTCTGTGGTGTGAATTCTCCCAGCATTGCAGTAGAGAAGGTTCTGGTATAACACCGCTGCACCACTGTATCCCCTGTGCTTAGAGGAGTCAGTGGCAAGAAAGCAACTTCAGGGCCTGGTGTAGTGGCACACGCCTTTAATCCCAGCACTCAGGAAACAGAGGCAGGCGGATCGCTGTGAGTTTGAGGCCAGCCTGGTCTACAAAGCGAGTCCAGGACAGCCAGGGCTACACAGAGAGACCCTGTCTGTGGGGGGGGGGGGGAGGAGGCAGGAGATTGGGCGAAAGCAACTTTAAGCCTAAACACAAGAGCTCAAGAGGAAGCAGGCAGCCACTTAGAGGCCAAGTAGCACCAACTGCTAACACAAAAGTGAATTGGTTCTGGCGTGAGGGAGTTAGTACACACACTGGCATGTGAGACAAATGAATTAGTTCATATTCCTGGGCCGTGAAATGTGTTGGCTCCGGCTAGAGTGATGACTGCCACCACCACCACCACAGGCAAAAAGAGACTCCAACATGACAGCTACGTCAGGTGACCTTGACATTGGACACCACGGTACCTGTTGAGGATGAAGCTAACACAAACTCCTTGAACATCTTGTCCATTCAATCCCTTGGCCACTGTGCCTGACTCATGCTAGGATGCACCCTATTGCATTGCTGGGTCCTGAGGAGCCCAGTGAGTGACAGCCATACCTAGGAGGGACACCGATGGGGTGAGGGCACTCTACTTCCCAATCAATGCTTAGGGGGAAATAGGGGGAATTTTTCTGAGCTCCGTAGGGTGACGTCATAGGGTGAGGTAGCTGGCTTAGGGTTAGCTGGCTGGAGTCTTGTGTCCAGTGCCTACCTGCCCCACCCCCTGCACCTCTACTGACTGAGGGTGACACAACCCTGTCCCCTGTCACCCTGTTCCCGCTTATCTCTCTGTTCAGCGTCTGTTCGGCGCCGCAATCTTCTTGGAAATGAGTCAGGGCAAAAGGGAGGGGGCTCGAGTGACCCTCCTCCCACTGATCCCATAAAAAGGCCCGGGGCCGGGTCCTAGACACCATAGCAAGTCCTAAGACTGCACAACAGGACAGAAGGCGCGATGGCACTGAGCACTCAGACCCAGGCTGCCTGTCTCCTGCTTCTCCTCCTCGCCAGCCTGTGCAGCAGTACCCTTCTCCAGCAACAGGTGAGCGCCCCAGGCCCGCTGCTGTGGGCGAGCCAGGTCCCAGGGCGGCAGGGGCTCCGGACAGCTCAGGAGTGATGGCAGCTGCTGAAGGGACATGGGTGGCCCCTGAGTGGCAGGGCTGAGGCCCGAGTTCCGGCTGCACGGGTGTTTTGGACTACTTAGTGTCGCCCTACTGTGGAACGTGAACAAGAGAGACATGGTGCAAGCCAAACAAAATGTTCCTCAGGCTATCCCATCCCAGTCAGGGCCTTCCATACGCAGGCTCTAAACGACTTTAGTAAAGACTTACTGTGGATAGCACAAAAGACAACGGGCAAAATGATTGGCCTGAGGAAGGACCTCTGAGGTGGAGCCGGGAAAGGCTGTCTGCCGAACAAAGTAGCTTATAAGAGAGTGATATAGGGGCTAAAGAGATGGCTCAGAGGTTAAGAGCACTGACTTCTCTTCCAGAGGTCCTGAGTTCAATTCCTAGCAACCACATGGTGACTCACAACCATCTGTAATGTAATATGGTGCCCTCTTCTGGCCTGCAGGAGTACATGCAGAGCACTGTGTACATAATAAATAAATAAATGAATCTTTTTTTTTTTAAGATTTATTTATTATTTACACAGTATTCTGCCCACACATGTGCCTGCCTACCACAAGAGGGCACCAGATCTCATTACAGATGGCTGTGTCACAGAGTCACCACGTGGTTGCTGGGAATTGAACTCAGGACCTCTGAAAGAGAAGTCAGTGCTCTTAACCTCTAAGCCATCTCTCCAGCCCCAAATAAATGAATCTTTAAAAAAAGAAAATGATGCAGAGAGGGCTGGAGAGATGGTTCAGCAGCTTAAGGGCATTTGATGCCTGTGCAGGGAACCTGGGTTCAGTTCCTGGTACCCACAAGGTGGTTCACAACCATTCCTGAGTCCAGTTACAGGGAATCCGATGCCTTCTGACCTACAGTGTCACTTGACACAGGCATACGTGTTGGTACACATACATATATGGAGGCAAAACACATAAAATTAAATCTGTAAGAAAGAAAGAAAAAACGCCAGGCATGGTGGCGCACGCCTTTAATCCCAGCACTCAGGAGGCAGAGGGAAGCGGATCTCTGAGTTCGAGGCCAGTCTGGTCTACAAAGCGAGTCCAGTACAGCCAATTTTTTTTGTGTGTGTGTGGTGTGGTGGTGGTGGTTTTCAAGACAGGGTTTCTCTGTGTAGCCTTGGCTGCCCTGGACTTGCTTTGTAGACCAGGCTGGCCTCGAACTCACAGTGATCCACCTGCCTCTGCCTCCCAAGCACTGGGATTAAAGGCGTGCGCCACCACTGCCCGGCTAGGAACATTTTTCTTTAAATTAAAGACAAGGAGGAGAGGACTGTGGAGGTCCTGCTGTGCCAATCTTTGTGGACACCTGTGCGGATGATGCTCAGTCCTGAAATTGCTGAGAAATGTGAGGGAAACCTAAATCCAACTGTGGATGCTCTAAGTGACTGTGCTGTGTGATGACCTGGTTATACGAGAGAGGCTGGGGAGACCTGTCAGGAGGGTACTGTCCAGAAGGAAAATACAAAGGTGGGATGCTTTTAGGAAACAGAACAACCAAGGAATGCTGGGCAGAAAGAGGGCAGTGAGGTCCCCTCTAGAACTTTCATCTAAACACAGGTCCCTAAGACCCTGGGAAAGAAACAAGTTGGCAGACACAAGCCAGAATGCTATGCTGGGGACTCCACATTTTTTTTTTTGAGGCAGGGTCTCTCTGTGTAGCCCTGGCTGTCCTGGACTCACTTTGTAGACCAGGCTGGCCTCAAAATCACAGTGATCCACCTGCCTTTGCCTCCTGAGTGCTGGGATTAAAGGCCTGAGCCCCAAGGCTACACAGAGAGACCCTGTCTCAAAAAACAAAAACAAAAAACAAAAAAAGACAGGTGCCACCACACTCACCCACAGTTCTTTACTGCTTCCACAGATGAGCCAGCCTGCAGCACTACAGCCTTGGCACAGGGCAGAATCCAGGGCCTACAGGACGGTAAGAGCAACTGGGACTCCCTCCCTGGTCCCCAGCTTTCCCATGCCCAAGCAAGGCTGCTCACCTCTCTCTCTTTCCACAGCTCCTGACCCAGAGTCGAAGGAAGCGGGACTCAAACATCTCTGTCTGTGTTTATTGCTGTAAATGCTGTAACACTCGCTCCTGTGGCGTCTGTTGCAAAACATAGAGCCATCTGACGGACGCCTCCCTCAGCCCCCATTTATTTATTCCTGTGGTCCTTCAAGAGTGAGCTTGAGGCCGGGCGCGGTGGCGCACTCCTTTAATCCCAGCACTCGGGAGGCAGAGGCAGGCGGAGCACTGTGAGTTTGAGGCCAGCCTGGTCTACAAAGCGAGTCCCGGACAGCCAAGGCTACACAGAGAAACCCTGTCTCAAAAAAAAAAAAAAAAAAAAAAAAATATATATATATATATATATATATATATATATATATATAAATTGAGCTTGAAATAAAGGAAACAATGTTCTTAGTTTCAAACTATAGTGTCTGGGTTTGTTTAATTTTTGTTTTGGTGTGTGTGTGTGTGTGTGTGTGTGTGTGTGTGTGTGTGCGTGTGTGTGTGTGTACATGCACGCACCCACATATGCCTGCATCTCTCCAGCCCAGTCGCTCTACTTTTTTTTTTTCAGACAGGGTTTCTCTGTGTAGCCCTGGCTGTCCTGGACTCACTTTGTAGACCAGGCTGGCCTTGAACTCACAGCGATCCTCCTGCCTCTGCCTCCCGAGTGCTAGGATTAAAGGCATGCGCCACCATTCCCAGTTCGTTCTACTTTTAATAGGAATGACATGTAATTTACTATCGTCCCTCCTTGTATGGATTTTAACAGCCCTGATGATGAGACAGGACATTGGTCATTTGGCCTCTGTTGACCCCTGGAAAGGACTACTACATGGAGCCCTGGGAGCTGGCCACCACATCCAGAAATGGGCCATGTAGAGCTGGGCATTTGATTTTGTCAAGAGAGTCTGGAAAGCCTGCCTGTGAGATAAACCAACACACTTTAAATATTGGCAACTGAGCTGGGAATAGCAGTACAAACCAGTAGCAATAACAACAACAAAAAGTTTCAAGTGCCCTTTCACCAGCACCCCCCCGCCCCAGTCCTGGGTGATGAAACATAAGCCTAACATAGAACAGCCAAATACCATACCACTAAGTTATATCCTGAGTCCACAGAGACTGCTTTTTACTTTTTTATTTATTTATCTTTGTAGACAGGGTCTTGTGTAGTCTAACCTGACCTTGCACTCTTTTTTTGTTGTTGTTGTTTTGTTTTGTTTTTTGTTTGGTTGGTTTTTTTTCTTTTTCGAGATAGGGTTTCTCTGTGTAGTCTTGGCTGTCCTGGACTCGCTTTGTAGACCAGGCTGGCCTCAAACTCACAGCAATCCTCCTGCCTCTGCCTCCTGAGTGCTGGGCTTAAAGGTGTGTGCCACCATGCCCAGCTTAACCTTGCACTCTTTAAATATCCAAGGATGACCTTGAACTTCTGATCCTCCTGCCTCTACCTCCTGAGTTCTGAGATTATAAACTTGTTCCAGGGGTTGGAGAGATGGCTCAAAGGTTAAGAGCGTCACCTGCTCTTCCAGAGGTCCTGAGTTAAATTCCCAGCAACCACAGGGTGGCTCACAACCATCTATAGTGAGATCTGGCGCCCTCTTCTGGTCTGCAGGTGTACATGCAGGCAGATCACTGTATATGTAATAAATAAATCTTAAAAAAACAAAACAAAACAAAAAAACACTTGTGCCATCATGCAGTGCTGAGAAGCAAATGTAAGGGTTTTTAAGATAGAAGATAATAAGGTAATAATGTACCAGGCAGCAGATATTATGTTGAAGATAAGTTTATTAAATGAGCAATGGGAAGGAAAGAGGGGAGGGGTACCCCAGAGAGAGGCAGAGACAGGAAGAGGAAGAGGAAGAGGAAGAGAGAGGAGAGGAGAGGAGGAGGAGGGAGGGAGGGAGGGAGGGAGAGAGAGAGAGAGAGAGAGAAAGAGAGAGAGAAGCAGTGACATCACAGGTAGGCAGACTGAAGCAGAGCCCTAACATTCCTACCTTTTCCTATACTTAAAATATGGTGGCGCACTCGGGAGGCAGAGGCAGGAGGATCGCTGTGAGTTCGAGGCTAGGCTGGTCTACAAAGTGAGTCCAGGACAGCCAAGGCTACACAGAGAAACTGTCTCAAAAAACCAAAAATAAATAAAATAAAAAAGAAGAAAGAAAAAGAATAGGCAATAGTAACAAAATGTCCAGTTTATATAATGAAAGGGAAGGAAAGGTTCTTCCCTGAAAATTTAAGGTGGAACGCAGGCTATGCCAGCCATGTCCTGCAGCAGACAGGGACGCAGGAGTGCTGGGGGAACCTGGAGCACACCATTTCAACCTTTTGCAAATGGATAACAGGTGAAGTAATTGTCTTAACTACTTCCTGCTGACAGTAGAGGGGTGGTGGCCATAGGGGGTTTAAACAGCTAAAATGTTGACCAGGTTCTGGAAGAACAGGCTGTTGTACTTGCTGTCCAGGGTCTGAGAACCTCTGCACTTGGGAAGGGCAGTGCAGGTCCAGCTGGCACGATTTCTGAGGTTGGACGGGAGCACTAGTGGGTAGCTGCCTTGATGATGTCCCAGATGTAGGAAATCTGGCAGGATACTGAAACATATATAGGGGCAGAAGACAAAGTTAGCAGGTTAGGGAGAAAATTTACTTTAGATGTGCATTTGAAACTCTCGGGAGAGCAAAGAGAAAAGGCTTGAGACAACGTTGACAATGCGTGAAAAAATTGGGAGAGTAAAGAAAAAGGCTTGAACGTGGGAAACGTCCTCCCATTTTACCTGGTTGTTGGCAGTAATTAAAACTTTAGCTTTGGATCTGTCCATGTTTGGCTGCAGAGGCGTGTAAGCTTCGAAGCCCTTAATGTGGGCGTAGGGATTTGAGATTTCTCTAAAAGACACCCCAAAGGCGTGCTAGGAGGAACAGGCGTCTGGACGTTTTTTCCATAGGGAGGTGAGGTCAGTAACCCGTTAGGGTGTCTCCCCCCCCCCCCCCAAAAAGGGTAGTGACCCAGGAGAAGCAGGTACAGACTGGTCAGTAGCTTGTCATCCCTGACCAAGAGCTCGATGGTGAAAGAGCTGGCGGGGGGAGAGGAGTTGTAGCCACCTAGTGCGCCGGGGTTTGGACAGCGGCTATGGACCGCAAGGGCAGGTGCGGGAAGGAAGCTATGTCTGAAAGCTCACCGGACGGAATGTAGGTCAGCGAAGGGGACTGCAGCTGGGTACCTCCGTTCCCAGTGAGCCAGAGAGGGATCAGGAGTCTCTCGGACGAAGGGAAGCGGGGATTGGGTGCAGAAAGGTGGCAATCAAGGTAGTTGTTAGCGGAGCCCCAAAGCCAGGGAAAAGGAGAAGGAACCCCACCCTCAGAGGTAGGCGGTAGGTGAGAAACGTAGGCTTCTGGTTGACAGTACTCATCCGGCCTTCCCCCATTTGAGCTGAGGGATGGATTTCCTGTAGTTGTTAGACCAAGAGGCTGTGACGACTCAGGGTGGCTGAGCGCAGTGCAGACAGCGAAGCGGCAGCCCCGTCCCACCCGGCTTTGTGTGGCCTTGCACAGCAGGAAAAAAACCAAATGGAGAACACCCCCCCCCGGGGCGGGGGCGGGAGGGGGGGACAGTGCATGTGGCCAGGGCTTGTGGCAGGGAGCCGTGAGGGCGCAGCAGTTAGCCCTAGGCGGATGGGCCGTCATTGGCCTCCCTGGGCATCTGCGGCAGTGCGCGCGTTCCGAGGCGGCGTGGGTACCCAGCCCAGTCAGAGGAAAGCTGCCAGGCAGGCAGGTTACTCCAGCCAGAGGCAGGCAGTCCATTGGTTTATCCCTGGGTTTACTGCGAACTGCGCCATTGGGTGGGTGGGTGGGGGTGCCATGTGGCACAGTGAATTAATTACCTTTCTGCGCTGGGTCCCAGGAGAAAGAGAAGCAGCAGAAATTTGTGTCAGCTTAGGATCGCAGTCTGAAGGCAGAGCAGTGATGGGTTAGGACCGGAAAGAGTGGAGACTGGGAATGAGACTCAGTTATTAGCCTTGGTTGTCCTGGACTCGTAAACTTGCTGCAATCCTCTCGCCTCAGCCCAGTTAGAAGTTCAAAAGTCACTGCATAGGAGAAGCTTGAACTAGAAGCCAGCATCAGCCTCACCCATCACCACTTTTACATCAGAAACTGTAAGAGGCTAGTCATCTGAGGGAGGCGAAAACACCAGGAACACCCTTCCCCAGCCTACATTTTTTATTTTTATTTTTTTAACAACCTTGCAATTTCTTCTACCCTGGCTTCTCTTGGTGGTTTTAGTTTGTTTAACATAACAAACAGCAGGCCCGATGGGACACTGTAAAACCAGATGTGCTGATCACAATTTCTGGTAGGGTTGAGTCCAGGACCAAGAGTTTACTTAGTACAGGAGAAAGCAACACCCTCCCTCAACCCACCCCAACAATGACGTCATAGCCTCGGAATAAACGGCTGCGGCGGCACACAGAGCAAAGCACAGGACTTCGGGAACACAATGGAGTTTATGAAGAGCTCCGCCCTTAACTTGCTTTGCCCCTGGCGTGCCCCGCCCCCTGGCGTGCTCTGCCCCTGGTTTGCTCCTCTCTCGACTTGCTCCGCCCTCCGATTTGCTCCTCCCCTTGGCTTGCTCCTCCCCTGTCTTGCTCCTCCCCCTGGCTTGCTCCGCCCTCTGCCTTGCTCCGCCCCCTGGCTTGCTCCTGCCCTGTCTTGCTCCGCCCTCTGCTTTGCTCCTCCCCTTGGCTTGCTCCGCCCCCCGGCTTGCTCCTCTCCCTGACTTGCTCCGCCCTCTGTCTTGCTCCACCCCCTGGCTTGCTCCTCCCCCGGGCTTGCTCTGTCCCTGCGTGTTCCTCCCCCTGGCTTGCCCTTTCCCCTACCCTTGCCCCTAACACCAATGTAAAGATGAGTATCTCAGAATGAAGATGGTCCAGGGTTCCATCTAAGCCAGATACCCCTGGATGAATGCAGGTTGCCATATTATCTAGATTCCCAGTTTGCTCAACCCACTGAAAGATCTTTTCTCGCCAGGCGTGGTGGCGCACACCTTTAATCCCAGCACCGGGAGGCAGAGGCAGGCGGATCGCTGTGAGTTCGAGGCCAGCCTGGTCTACAAAGTGAATCCAGGACAGCCAAGGCTACACAGAGAGACCCTGTCTCGAAAAACCAAAAAACAAAAACAAAAAAACAAAAAAACAAAAACCCAAAACAAACAAACCCAAAACCCTTTCGTGTGTACATCAGAGTGGATCTGTGCAAGCCCTACTCAAATGTACAGCACTGTGCCCGCCCTCAGAACTTCCCACTCAGCAGACAGGCTAAACGCAGACGCACCGTGTAGCCCTGGCCTGCCTGAAACTTGCTAACTATACCAGGCTGGTTTCCAACTCATATTGATCCTCCTGTCTCTGCCTCTTGCCTGTTGAGATTAAAGGCATGCACCAGTATTATGTTTGGCTTGCTTATTCTGTTTTGTTTTATAAGATTTATTTTTCTTTTTATTTATTTTTTGTTTGTTGTGTTTTTGTTTTTTGAGACAGGGTTTCCCTGTGTAGCCTCCCAGGGTGTGTGGCACCATGCCCAGTCCTTATTTATATTTTTTTAAAAAAGATTTATTTATTTATTATTATGTACACAGTGCCCTGCCTGCATGTACACCTGCAGAAGAGGGCACCAGATCACATTATAGATGGTTGTGAGCCCCAATGTGGTTGCTAGGAATTGAACTCAAGACCTCTGTAAGAGCAGTCAGTGCTCTTAACCTCTGAGGCATCGCTCCAGCCCCCCTTATTTTTATTTTTACTCGCTTGTGTGTCTATGTGACTATATGCCACCTGTGTGCAGAAGGTGGCATTGGATCCTCTGGAGCTGCAGGTACAGGACGTTGTGAACTGACTGAGTTGAGAACTGAACTGGGATTGTGTGCAAGAGCATTTTACGCTCTAAAGAACTCCACCCCCAACGCTCATCCCGCCCCCCTTTTTTTTCTTCGAGACAGGGTTTCTCTGTGTAGACTTGACTGTCCTGGACTCGCTTTGTAGACCAGGCTGGCCTCGAACTCACAGCGATCCGCCTGCCTCTGCCTCCAGAGTGCTGGGATTAAAGGCGTATGCCATGATGTCTGGCACCACTCTCCAGCTTTTTTTTTTTTAATTTGATTATTTTAAAGACTTATGTACACAGTGCTCTGCCTGCATGTACACCTGCAGGCCAGAAGAGGGCGCCAGATCTCACTATAGATGGCTGTGAGCCACCATGTGGTTGCTGAGAATTGAACTCAGGACCTCAGGAGGAGCAGTCAGTGCTCTAAACCTCTGAGCCGTCTCTCCAGGCCCCAATCCCCAGCTCCCCATCCCTTGCCTACTTCTCTCTCTCTCTCTGTCTCTCTCTGTCTCTCTCTCTCTCTCTGTCTCTCTCTCTCTCTCTCTCTCTCTCTCTCTCTCTCTCTCTTCCCCTCCCTCCCTCCCTCCCCCCCCTCTCTTTGAGACAAGGTCTCTGTTAGCCAAGGCTGGTCTTGGTCTACATAGATGAGGAGCATCTTGGCCTTCCAAGTCTCCCTCCTGTGTCTGCCTTCTGGGTGCTGGAGCAACATACACGTGACATTAGGCCCAGTGTTGTATGTGGTGCTCGGTTTCATGTGTGCTAGGCAAGTGCTGCTGCTGCCAGAGCGCCACACTGTGATGACCCTCGACATGAACCAGCCAGCCCTGACTAAGAGCAACAGGAGGGCTCTGGGCTGGCCGATCCCCAGGCCCAGGCCCAACGCAGCATTGAGAGGTCAACTAACGGCACCATTTCCCCAGAGATGCTCTCTCTAGTTTGCATGCTATTTTGGATAAAATCAGACTTACGAGCAAAACTCATGTACGCTAACTACACAGAATTTCCATGCGCACTCTCCCATTTATGGATTGGTGTCTTAAACCTTAGCCTCTCAGAACGGGACCTTAGTTGGAGATTGGGGGGGGGGTCTTGGTTTTTTTTTTTGTTTGTTTGTTTGTTGTTGAGGAAGTGAAGGTATAAGGCAGGGCCTAATGTAGCCAAGGATGACTTTGATCTGATCCTCCTGCCTCTGCCTCCCAAGTGGTTGTGCCCCCAACACCTGCCTCTGGTGGTAGAACCTTCCTGAGGATGGC
This sequence comes from Acomys minous, assembly GCF_964271855.1. Taxonomy (NCBI): domain Eukaryota; kingdom Metazoa; phylum Chordata; class Mammalia; order Rodentia; family Muridae; genus Acomys; species Acomys minous. The sequence goes on along the minus strand of NC_140502.1, from coordinate 26,353,120 downwards.
ATGAACTTGTTCTGTTGGGCCCTAACCCAATATGGCTGATGTCTTGGCGAAAGGGGCGGGAGGTGGTGGAAGGTCTGAACAAAAAGACAAATCCAGATAGAGCCTGTGAGCAAATATTCCAACCTCCAAAGTCCAAGGCTGAGAGGGCCTTGGGGGAGGGGCCGGAGCAGATCCACCTTCTCAAAGCTCCGAAGGGAGTAACCCTGCTGGCAACTTGACCCTGAAATTGAAATCGAAGCCTGAAAGGATGTGACATAATACATTCTAACTAGGAAGTTCATCCCCAGCCCCCGCAGGCGGGAATACCTGCTTCCTTGAAGGCGACCGCTGATCTGGGTGACAGGTAGCCCCCCTCCCCTGTCTGGTCTCATACCATCTGACCCGCTCTTGTGAGGGCCCCCTCCAGACGCTCGCTCTGGCTCAGTGGGACTCGCCAGCCCCTGTGCCCCTTTCCTGCCTCCAGTTCATACCTGGAGCTGACATAGTACCTGCTCCGCACAGGAACACCGGCTCAGGGAGGGACGCTGGTGTGGTTAGACATCTGTGGCCCAAGGGCACCCCAGAGTCTTGGTACCCACCCTCAACGTCCAGGCACCAGGTCTCTCTCTTCTCCGGAACCCAGGCTTTCAAGCCCCACCCCGGTTTCAATGGCCCATTGTCTCAGGCTGGGAAAGGCACGGGCAGAGTCTGACATCATGAAGCCTGAGGTGGGGGGTGTCACTCCCGCCCCCCCAGCAAGCCCCAGTCTTCCTGACTCCTGATGGGCTCCAGGGTCTGAGGGATTTCCCTGCCCTCATCCCTGGAAGAAAGGACTCTCCCTCCCCCACCCCACCCCCTGCTGTGGCCTGTGTGTGTGTGTGTGTGTGTGTGTGTGTGTGTGTGTGTGTGTGTGTGTGTGTAGGGGGACAGCGAGACTGCCCTGCACTGTCACGCCACTTCCAGCACCCTGTCTACCTCACAGAGCTCACGCCTGATTCAGGACCAATGTGGACTCCACACCCACAGGGTCCTCACCCAGCTCAGAGAGCCATCGTGGGTGGCCCTGTCTGCACAAACGCCTTGCTTTAAAGACACCAAACCATCACACAGGCAGGCTTCTGTGGGAAGCCTACTCTCTCAGAGCTCCAAGCAGGGACCAGGCAGAATCCCCAAGGCCAAGGTGTCCAGCTTCAGTGATGTCGAATTCTATAAACACAAAAGGACAGTTTGGAAGTGGAGGGGCGAGGGGTGGGGGCATGAGGGAGTAGGGGTGAGTGGGGTGGGCTGTAGGGGTGGCACACACTTATAATATCAGCCTTGGAGACTTAGCCATGTTGTGTTCAAGGCTAGCCTGGGCTGTAGAGTGGCCTGGAGGTCACCCCACACTATATATTGAGACAGCCCCAAATAACAAATTTGAGGGGGCGGGGTGAGGTGGTGCATATCTTTAACCCCAGCACTCAGGGGGCAGTTGGATCTCTGAGTTCAGGGCCAGCCTGGTTTACAAAGCCAGTGCAGACCAGCCAAGGCTACACAGAGAAACTTGTTCCAAAAAATGGGGGCAGTCGCGGGGGCATGGAGGGGCCGTCAGCAAGATGACTCAGTGGGTAACAGTTCTGGATGGCAAGCTGATGACCTACATTGGGTCCCGGGGACCTACTAGGAGAAAGGAGAGAAGTGTCTCCTGCAGCTCCAACCTCTGACCGCCACATGCAGCTGAGGTATATTTGCAAACCCGCACATATGCGACAGACAGACAGACACACAGACAGACAGAGAGATAGATAGAAAGACAGATGATAGACAGACAGACACACAGACAGACACACAGATAGATGACAGGCAGATGATAGACAGGCAGATAGATAGATGATAAACAGACAGATGGACAGATAGATGATAGACAGACAGACAGATGGACAGATAAAGTAGGAGCTGCAGGGGTGGCTCAGCAGGGAAGAGAAGAGCACTTGTTCTTCCAGAGGACCTGGGTTCAGGTCCCAGCACCGTCACGGTGGCTCACAACCATTTGTAACTCCAGCTCTGGGGGATCTGATGCCCTCATCTGACCTCTGTGAGCACCAGGGCACAAGCGGTGCACAAACATGCAGGCAGAATATCCATACGCGCAACCTAAATACATCTAAAATAAGTAAATCAGTAAGGGTAGTTGTTTTGTTTTTTTGAGACATGGTTTCTTTGTGTAACAGCTCCGGCTGTCCTGGAACTCGCTCTGTAGACCAGGCTGGCCTTGAACTCACAGAGTTCCGCCTGCCTCCGCCTCCCCAGTGGTGGGGTTAAAGGCGTGAGCCATCGCCTCCAGAGTTAAGTGTCCTGCTTCTGGCTCAAGGCTGGGGTCAAGCAGGATGTGGTGGGACAGCTTTCCAGGAGTAAGGGCTAAGAATAACATCTATGGTACTGGGCGTGGTTGGCACACACCTTTAATCCCAGCACTCGGGAGGCAGAGGCAGGTGGATCTCTGTGAGTTCAAGGCCAGCCTGGTTTACAAAGCGAGTCCAGGAAAACCAGAACTATTACACAGAGAAACCCTGTCTCGAGAAACCCAAAAATAAATAAATAAATAAAAATCTCTGAGTCCCCATGTACCACAGGGCACTAGAAGACTATATGCAGGGGCCGGGCATGGTGGTACACGCCTTTGTTCCCAGCACTCGGGAGGCAGAGGCAGGTGGATTGCTGTGAGTTCAAGGCCAGCCTGGTCTACAAAGGGAGTCCAGGACAGCCAAGGCTACACAGAGAGACCCTGTCTCGAAAAAACAAACAAACAAATAAGTAACTAACAAGACTATATGCTAAGCACCTTTCCTCTGTTTAACAGGCGGAGACAGATTCTGAACAACACAGACAGAACCCTTGTCCTCACCAACGGAAGGTCGTGATCTCAAGGAGACAGCCACTAAGGTCATTTCAGAGGACAAAAAGCGGCAAGGGGGAAACAGGCCAGGAGGGGGGACATGAGGAGGTGACTCTCAACATGGTGGAGGTGACTCTGGAGCTAAAGGGGGAGATAGTGTGTGTCTTCCTCCTGGCAACCAGTCTCTACTGGCCTCTTGAGACCAAGGTCACAATGGTGCCACCAGTTCTTCGAGGACAACAGGTCCCACCTTTTCAGCCTGGGACTTTCAGAAAGACGAGGCCACACCTACCTCCCCAAACATAAAATGAGGGTGTATATTAATGGAGAGAGGGGGGGAGGAGCAAGGCAGACCCCCCCATCTTCTCCAGGAAGGAGCTAGTAGGACCCAGTGGACAGGCTGCCCGGTCCCAGCCTTGTGGTGACAAGGGCCCCTTTGTGCCCCCTCCCCCAGGGGCAGGGAGGAGCTGGGCCCTGGAGGCAGGCGGCCCCTGGCACCCAGGGGGAGAGGAGGGGCTGGCAAGTGGGGGCCTAGACCCTGGGAGGCCAAGGGACTGTAAGCCGGGGCCAACGGAGCAGAGGGCGAAGATCGTCCAAGTAAGTACTGAGATAGAGAGGGCTGAGGCTAAGGAGGGGCGAACACCCCCAGGGGGTCGGGAGCACTGGTGGCCAGGGCATGTGCAAGGCCAGGTATGCCAAGAAGCAGAGAAGTGTCACTGTGACCTGCGGGGCACAGGGGGTGGGTGGGGGGCTGGTCACTCACTTCGAACGGGGCAGGGTGCTGCTTTGGAATGGACTGAGATCTTAGCGGAGACAGCAGTGGAGCTTTGAGAACAAAGGAACCTCACTTATGGACACACCTCACGACAGTGGCAGCTTCTGCGATGTCAGCCCCCCCCTGGGGTTCCCAAAATTGGGAGAGATGGGACAGTGATCTGGACTGGGGGAGAAAGGGGTGCTTGCTGCAGAGCCATCGGATACTTGGATCCACCGTGTGGATGTGGGTGAGGCTGGCAGGCTGTGAACACCTGGGTGTACACAGTGAGGATGGGAGTGTGTGTGTGTGTGTGTGTGTGTGTGTGTGTGTGTGTCCGTGTGTGTCCATGTGTGTGTGTGTGTGTGTGTCCGTGTGTGTGTCTGTGTGTGTGTGTCCGTGTGTGTCCGTGTGTGTGTGTATGTGTGTGTGTGTGTGTGTCCGTGTGTGTGTGTCCGTGTGTGTCCGTGTGTGTGTGTGTGTGTGTGTGTGTGTGTGTGTCCCCGTGTGCCCGCCGCCCGCTTGTAGCCATCCGTATTAGTGCTCCTCAACTTTTTTTTTTCATTGCACTTTCATTACACTTTGTAGGTGTGCTTTTTTTTTTTTTTTTTCTCTCCCTATCCCCATCCCCCTCCCTTGGATTTCTTTTTGTTTGTTGAAGTAGGGCCTTTCATAGCCCAGGCTAACCTCCAGCTTGGTAATGTAGCCAAGGCTGGTTTTAAACTCCTGATCCTCCTGCCTGCCTTCCCAAGCTCTGGCATGGCGGGTGGTCCTGACAGACACCATGCCCGGCGTCTCCAGTGGAAATCTAACCCTACATATATGGGATCTGTTTGTTTCGCAAATGTTAGCGTTGTGACTCTCCAGAGAGCTTCAGGCCACTGTCCTAGCTGACGTTCCTTGCGCCCACACCCCAAGGCCAGAATCTGCCCCAGCGGAGAAAGCACAGCGTACATGCTGTATCTCCTCCTGCACTGTTGGCCCTCACCTCTAGGTATCGCCTCTGCCTCTTCCTTCCAACCACAGGTGCCAGGGCCACAGCTGCCCTGCGCCCATAAATACGTCTGGGCGGAGCTCTCTGTAGTCATACCTCAGTGCGTGCAGGTGAATGACGGTCAGAGCCATGACTGCCGGGATGTGCGTTTCCAAGACTGAGGGCAGTCAGGCGGGCCAGTGCCAAATGCTTCTCTGTAGACACAGGGGTTTCCGGACAGGGATGTGTCCTCATGGATCTCGGAATCTCCATTGTGCGAGTCGGTTCTTGCTGGCTGTCACATTTCCTACTAGTGTTTGCATGTTTCTGGCCGTGCGGCTGCGTCTGTGGGAAGAGGGTAGCCAAGGCCGGGAAAAGCAGCTACTTCAAAATCCTGGCTCCAGTCCCAAGCGACCCACAGACCAGCAGCGGTGGGGAGGGTGGAGGGGGGGGGTGGTGGAAGGAGGGCAAGGGGCCATCTCCTCTGGCTCTTCCTGGCCCCTCGTGGTGGCCTGTCAGGAGTGACCAAGTTCTCACTCACACTCCACCTACCCCCTGGAGGTCCCTAGGATGGGGCAACCCACACCCCCAAGGGAACAGGGCTCTTTTGTATTGGCTACTGGGCCTCTGGTGAGGGTGGGGACACCCAGGGCCTGCTGCGGGTGGGAGAGGGCGGCAGGAATTCACACGGGCACGCCGGGAATGCTGATGTTGTGAAACCCAGTCATTGATGGGGCTGAGGTCCCTGCCTGCCACCCCCAGGCCTCATCTGCTCCTTCACCCCACTCACCACTCGCTGGCTGCTCCCCTCGTCCCAAAGCTGCCACTCTCTTCTCTCCCCACGGTTCTCCCACACCCCAGCTTTTTTTTTTGAGGGGGGCCGGGTGTTGTGGAGGTACAGTATCTTTGAAGCTATGTGGGAGCATCCTGGGTATCCATGGGTACCAGAGACCACACGGATAGTCTTACGACGGGGACGCCGCCCACAGCACACACAGAAGGGCAGGGTGGTGGGTGCTCAGACTTTCACCTAACTCCTGTGTGACTTGTGTCGTAGGTCGACTGGGCACTCCAAGTGGAATCAGGAGATAACTCCCCACTCAGGGACACTGAGGTGAGGAGCAAATGAGATACCAATGTTTCTGTTCATCCGGATAACCCACATCTTGCCGCAGAAGAACTCTGAGGGGCGGAGAAGCAAGGGTGCTTCCGCTTAGATCATTACTAACCTGCCACTGCCAGGCAGAGGCAGCGCTGCATGGCCGCTGAGCCTGCAGACCAGCTGTGTGACTGGCCTTGGGGCAAGCTGTGCAGCCCTCTGGGCTTTAAGATGCAAACAGTAGTTGTGCCCCAGTGCCCACTGAGGAACAGCTGCTCCTATTATTCTACAGGCAGGGGAGTACTGGCTTCAACGATGAGGTGTCTGTGCCCCTGCCTGAGCTCCGTGACTTTGGCAAACTTGCTTTAGCCTCCCCCTGGATGACTAGTTTCAAGCCTGGGGGCTATGCCTTGCTTGTGGCACTCAGCTCTGACTAGCAGAATTGGGGATGGGGGGCGGGAACGGGGCAGTCATTGCAGAATGAGGCACCAAGGCCCTGCATTTATGACTGACAGCAGCTGCTAACCTTGGCCCAGTACCCACTCCTATGCCTATTTATTTATTTAGGTATTTTGAGACAGGATTTCTCTGTGTAGCCTGGACTCGCTTTATAGACCAGGCTGGCCTCAAATTCACAGCGATCTGCCTGCCTCTGCCTCCGGAGTGCTGGGATTAAAGTCATGCGCCTCTTTTTTTTTTTTTTTAAGATTATTTATTTATTTATTGTATATGAGTGCTCTATTTGCATGTACACCTGTTATGCCAGAAGAGGGCATTAGATCATATTACACTGTGAGCCACCGTGTGGTTGCCAGGAATTGAACTCAGGACCTCTGGAAGAGCAGACAGTGTTCTTAACCGCTGAGCCATCTCTCTGGCCCCCTGTGGCCTCTTAAACCCTCGCTCTTGTCCTTCTGCAGCCCTAGCTTGCTCACGTGCGGGACAAGATGATATTCCTCACCACACTGCCGCTGTTTTGGATAATGATTTCAGGTAACGCCTGGGGAGACGTCTCCCCAGCTGCCACATCCCCTGCTCACTGGCCCCTGATGGCAACTGTTGGAGACAGTGGGGTGAGCTCCGCCCCTCAGTTCTGTGCTCCTGCCCACCTACAGCTTCTCGAGGAGGCCACTGGGGTGCCTGGATGCCCTCGTCCATCTCAGCCTTCGACGGCACATGTGTGTCCATCCCCTGCCGCTTTGACTTCCCTGACGAGCTCAGACCAGCTGTGGTGCACGGCGTCTGGTATTTCAATAGCCCCTACCCCAAGAACTACCCACCAGTGGTCTTCAAGTCCCGCACGCAAGTGGTCCATGAGAGCTTCCAGGGCCGCAGCCGCCTGCTGGGAGACCTGGGCCTACGTAACTGCACCTTGCTTCTCAGCATGCTGAGCCCAGAGCTGGGAGGCAAATACTATTTCCGAGGGGACCTGGGCGGCTACAACCAGTACACCTTCTCCGAGCACAGCGTCCTGGACATCATCAGTGAGTCGGTCCCCCAGGGTTGGGTGGGCTCCAAGGGGCTGCAGCCATCGTGGGAAGCTGAGAGGAACGGGAAGGGCAAGTGGGAGGAGCAGAAAGAGCAGGTGGGTGTCCGAGACGCCAGGGCCACCGTCTCAGGATGACTGACCCAGAAGAGGTCAACTTAGTTGGATGCAAACCCCCAGTGTTCATGTGAGCCACATGGATGGCAGACAGCAACATGGCGGACCCTAAGTAGTCTGGCTGCCCTCTGAGGTTGCTCATCTTGTTCTAGAGGCAATTAGAGTTAAAGACAGAGGGGATGTGGAGGTGAGAGGGAGAAAAGAAAGAGGAAAAGAAAAGGGGGAAAATCTGTAGGTAGCTATGGCCAGGTTTGGCAATTAAAATACAGGCCCCTGCCTGGCTTTAGGGACTCTGGCTGTCTATTTTTTTTTTTCTTTTTTGGTTTTTCGAGACAGGGTTTCTCTGTGTAGCCTTGGCTGTCCTAGACTCCCTTTGTAGACCAGGCTGGCCTCGAACTCACGGCGATCCACCTGCCTCTGCCTCCCGAGTGCTGGGATTAAAGGCCTGCGCCACCACGCCCGGTGTCCGCTGCCTAATTTCTGAGTGGCATCCCTAACTAAAGATCTTAGGCTAAGTTTCCCAGCAGGCTTTGGCCTTTGTCAGTAGTCAGGCTGCATACAGCCCTGAGGCCAAAAGAGACCACGCCACATAGCATACATACAGCACACCAGAGAATGCGTGGATCGCAGAAACACACACACACACACACACACACACACACACACACACACACACACACATGCCTATAGCATGCCTGTCTTAGTCTGCCATTTATCACTGTGATAGATGCAGGGCCAGAAGCAACATGGGAGGACAGAGTGTATTTCAATTAAGACTCAGGTCAGAGTCCATCACTGAGGGGATCCAGGGCAGGAACTCAAGGCGTGAACCCAGAGGCAGGAGTTGAAGCAGAGGCCACAGAGGAATGCTACTTACTGGCTCGCTCCTCGGTCTCACATCCAGCAACTTTTATTTTTTCACATTTATTTATTTATTATGTACACAGTGCTCTGCCTGCATGTACACCTGAGGCCACAAGAGGGCGCCAGATCTCACTATAGATGGCTGTGAGCCACCACGTGGTTGCTGGGAATTGAACTCAGGACCTGTGGAACAGCAGCCAGTGCTCTTAACCTCTGAGCCATCTCTCCGGCCCTCAGCAACTTTTCTTAGACCTTCCAGGACCGCTTTCCCATAGATGGCACCGCCCACAGTGGCTAAATCCTCCTATATCAATCGTTAATCAAGAAAATGGCTTCACAGACTTACCTGCGGGCCAATCTGATAGAGACCCCGTTTCAATTGACGATCGTCTTCTCACATGACTCGAGTTGACACAATATCGAGTTGATATTGACCAAACAGGACAATATCACATACTCACATATACACACCGCACCCTGCCAATCCCCCCTTCTCTCCAACCCAGCGGCTCACCCAGGGTTAGGGCACGTACACAGGGACCAAGGGAGGAATGTAGTGAAATAGAATTCACATATGCCACAGAAGCAAGGGACAAGGTCTGGAGGCCAGTTTTACACTTCTGTATCTGTGGCCTCAACGTCTTCCTAAGCAAAGTGGGAAAAATAACAGCACCTGTTTTAGTACTGTAGTCACTTTATTCTCGCAGCCTGACAGGCTCTGTGCAGTGCTTGGCGTTGGGGGGGGGGGCGCTGAAGCGTGACCAACACCAAGAAAGGGTGGGGGAGGTCCCAGGAGTGGAGCTGGACAGGTGGGTCACGCCTACGGCCCGAGACTGCTTCCAGAACTCTCTTTTTCCTCCTCCTCCTCTTACACAGACAGCCCCAACATCGTGGTGCCTCCAGAAGTGGTGGCGGGAAGGGAAGTGGAGGTCAGCTGCATGGTGCCTGACAACTGCCCGGAGCTGAGGCCAGAACTGAGCTGGCTGGGCTACGAGGGGCTCGGGGAGCCCGCTGTGCTGGGTCGGCTGCGTGAGGATGAAGGCACCTGGGTGCAGGTGTCGCTGCTACACTTTGTGCCCACTAGAGAGGCCAACGGCCACCGTCTGGGCTGTCAGGCCGCCTTCCCCAACACCACCTTCCAATTCGAGGGTTACGCCAGTCTGGACGTCAAGTGTGAGCCTGGGTGCGGGTTGGGGCAGGGGCGGGGGCTGGAAGAGACTGGACAGGAAGCTGCAGGGTAGGGAATCTGGTGGGCGGGGCTCGGGTGGGGAGGGGGCTGGGGGCGGAGCCTTGTTGGTGGGCGGTGTATTGGGGTGGGGAAGGGCCTAGGCTGGTTGAGCAGGCAAGGAGAAATGGGGGGGGGGGGCTGGGGTTGAGTTAGGCTAGGGGTCTGGTGGGTGAGTGGGTCCGGTAGGAATAGGACCCAGAGAAGGGGCCTGGAAGGTGGGGCCTGGGGGCGGGGCCTGGGCTCGTAGAGCGGGCCTGGATCTGATCTGCTTAGCTGACCACCCTCCGCCTTACCCCCCTCCCTCCCTCCCCGGGCCTCAGACCCCCCAGTGATTGTGGAGATGAATTCCTCTGTGGAGGCCATTGAGGGCTCCCACGTCAGCCTGCTCTGTGGGGCTGACAGCAACCCGCTTCCGCTGCTGACCTGGATGCGGGATGGGATGGTGCTGCGGGAAGCAGTGGCAGAGAGCCTGTACTTGGATCTGGAGGAGGTGACCCCGGGGGAGGACGGCGTCTATGCTTGCCTGGCAGAGAACGCCTATGGCCAGGACAACCGCACGGTGGAGCTGAGCGTCATGTGTGAGTCTTCACCCGGGGCATCCATAGACACCCCGCCCCCCCCCCCCCCCCCGCAGGAAACAAGACTTTGGGAAAGACGTTGCTCAGAGGGACTGGCCTTAATCACCAGCAACGTACTTAAAATAAGGACAGTTGTAGATCAGAGTTTTTACATTTGTGTGTGTGTGTGTGTGTGTGTGTGTGTGTGTGTGTGAGCGCACCAGGAAGCTGTGTGGAGGTCACAGGACAACTTTGTGGGGTTCAGTTCTGGCCTTCCACCATAGGGAGGGGGGGCCCAGGAATCAGCTCGGGTCATTAAGCTTGACAGCAAACTTCTTTCCCCGGATGAGCCATCTGGCTGGCCACAGCAGTCGTTTCACGGGAGGGCTGAGGAGACCCCACTGCACCGACCTGGTTGTAATAGGAGACAGATGTTGTCAGAGCAGGGACACTTAACTGAGAATCAAGCCCAGGCCACTCATGGACGTATCCATTCATTCATTCACAAATATGTACTGAGGCACAGTGCCCAGGCCTGGGGATAATAAAGACAGTCACAGCCAGTGCTCACTCACTCAGCACTCCGTGACTGCCTCACACACATGCCCTTGGCCCTGGCACCCCCTACACCTCCTGCTCAGCTCACTCAAGCCTTCTCTCACCGTCCTCCTTAGAACCATGACCACCTGGTTCTTGGTTTGTGTTTTGGTTTGGTTTTTGGTTTTTTTTCTGACAGCACAAATCCTCTGGCTGAAGACGTATTTCATTTCCTTACATAGAATCTTTCCATAAGGGACTTGCTCAGCTAGAGCAGTGCCTGCCACTCTGCAGGGTCTCGCCCAGCGTTGGGTGATCATCCCTATTCTATGGGGCTGGAATCAAAGTCCCAACATTAAGACATGGCGGTGCACACTTTTAATCCCAGCCCTCAGGAGGCAGAGGCGGGCGGATCGATGTGAGTTCGAGGCCAGCCTGGTCTGCAAAGTGAGTCCAGGACAAGCCAGGGCTACACAGAGAAACCCTGCCTCAAAACAAAACAAAACAAAACAAGACATGGGGGTCTGCACAGCTGGGAAGGGGTAGGTAGTGCCAGCATCCAAAGACAGGCTCCCAGACCACACACACGTAATTCCAACATTCAGGAGGGCAAGACAGGAGGATTGCCAGGAGTTCCAGGCCAGTCTGGATTATATAGTGAAATAATAGACCGGTGAGGTCTGTGTGACAGGAGCCTGACTCAAAAGTAAAAGAACAATTAAACAGTATTTAAAAAAAAAAAGTCAGGCACTCTGCCTATAGAACGTAAATGTTCCTGTAAGTAATGCTGCCAGGACTGGATGGGGGGTGTCAGGGGGTCACTGTTGGTGGTGGGACTTGGCCAGCAGATGGAGCAGTTCCCAGGGGGTCTGATAGTTTGCCTTGCCCCTCTCCCCAACACCCCCAGATGCACCGTGGAAGCCCACAGTGAACGGGACAGTGGTGGCCGTAGAGGGGGAGACCGTCTCCATCCTGTGCTCCACACAGAGCAACCCGGACCCTATTCTCACCATCTTCAAAGAAAAGCAGATCCTGGCCACGGTCATCTACGAGAGTCAGCTGCAGCTGGAACTTCCTGCGGTGACACCCGAGGACGATGGGGAATACTGGTGCGTGGCTGAGAACCAGTATGGCCAGAGAGCCACCGCCTTCAACCTGTCTGTGGAGTGTAAGTGTCCTCCCCCCAACCCCCACCCTGCCCGAGACGCTTTCACCATGTGGCTTAGTGGGGACACTTGGATGACTGGGAGACACCCATGCGTCCGTCCCCACAGCCAATTGACACCGGATAAAGCTGGAGGAACAGCAGGAAAGCTGAATCCACACTAAGGAAAATGAAACTCCCATAGCAGGACACCAAGTCCTGGGAGTGCGAGCAGCCTTTGACCATGGGAGTTCAGGATCCTGCAGTTACTGCTCCTCTATAGAGTTAAGATGAGCCGCAGGGACCCGTTTCATCTTTGTGACATCAAATGCCCACTTTATAGACAAGTAAACTGAGGCCCCGAGGGATTAGGACACTTGCTCAGGATCACACAGCTAAAGAATGGCAGATTTTGAGAATGAAACCCAGCCCGGGTGTGGTGGTGCACGCCTGTAATCCCAGCACTTAGGAGGCAGAGGGGCAGGCAGATCTCTGTGAATTTGAGGCCAGCCTGGTCTACAAAGCGAGTCCAGGATAGGGAAGGCTACACAGAGAAACCCTGTCTGGAGAGAGAGAGAGAGAGAGAGAGAGAGAGAGAGAGAGAGAGAGAGAGAGAGAGAGAGAGAAACCCAGTCAATCTGGCTCTACTCTGCACTGCCTAGAGTTGACTACGCTGAGCTCATACAGTGAGCTGTTGCGATGTGCTCTCAGGAGGTGGGGGATGGGACCAAAGGGGATGCCGAGCTTGTTAGCAGATACAGTGCTGTCCGAGGAATGCTAAGGACACATATATAAGCTAACCTTGGAAGTGGAAGTGACTATTATACTGGCAACTAACACTTGGCCTGACCTCTCTGTGGACAACTCCCTCCGCTCCACCCAACCTTACCCCTGTGGTCCCTACACATGGTAGCAGCCAAGTCCCAGTTTTTAATCCTTTTCCTCAAGCTGTCCAAGAATTACTGAACAAAGAAGGCATCTCATTGTTCCAAGTTCCCCTGGCTTCCTTCTCAGCTCTGCCTGGCCCACAGCACCGATCTCTAAACTGCAGCTTTTACAGTGCCGAGGATGGAACACAGGATTTTATGCATGTCGGAGGGTGCTCTACCACCCAGCCACGCCCCCAGCCCCTCACTGGGGGATTCTAGGCAGGGGCTCTACCACTGAGCCATACCCCATCCCCTCACTGGGGGATTCTAGGCAGGGGCTCTACCACTGAGCCATACCCCAGCCCCTCACTGGGGGATTCTAGGCAGGGGCTCTATCATTGAGTCACACCCCAGCCCCTCACTGGGGGATTCTAGGCAGGGGCTCTACCACTGAGCCACACCCCCAGCCCCTCACTGGGGGATTCTAGGCAAGGGCTCTACCACTGAGCCACGCCCCCAGCTCCTCACTGGGGGATTCTAGGCAGGGGCTCTACCACTGAGCCACGCCCCAGCTCCTCACTGGGGGATTCTAGGCAGGGGCTCTACCACTGAGCCACACCCCAGCCCCTCACTGGGGGATTCTAGGCAGGGGCTCTACCACTGAGCCACACCCCAGCCCCTCACTGGGGGATTCTAGGCAAGGGCTCTACCACTGAGCCACGCCCCCAGCCCCTCACTGGGGGATTCTAGGCAGGGGCTCTACCACTGAGCCACGCCCCAGCCCCTCACTGGGGGATTCTAGGCAGGGGCTCTACCACTGAGCCACGCCCCCAGCCCCTCACTGGGGGATTCTAGGCAGGGGCTCTACCACTGAGCCACGCCCCAGCCCCCCACTGGGGGATTCTAGGCAGGGGCTCTACCACTGAGCCACACCCAGCCGCTCACTGGGGGATTCTAGGCAGGGGCTCTACCACTGAGCCACACCCCAGCCCCTCACTGGGGGATTCTAGGCAAGGGCTCTACCACTGAGCCACGCCCCCAGCTCCTCACTGGGGGATTCTAGGCAGGGGCTCTACCACTGAGCCATGCCCCAGCTCCTCACTGGGGGATTCTAGGCAGGGGCTCTACCACTGAGCCACACCCCAGCCCCTCACTGGGGGATTCTAGGCAGGGGCTCTACCACTGAGTCACGCCCCAGCCCCTCACTGGGGGATTCTAGGCAAGGGCTCTACCACTGAGCCACGCCCCCAGCCCCTCACTGGGGGATTCTAGGCAGGGGCTCTACCACTGAGTCACACGCCCAGTCCCAGGTCCTTTTCTGCAAAAAGAGATGGCAAAAAACACCTCACAAGTAAAAAGACTGTGAGGATGAAACTAAGGAGCCCTATGCATTCTTAGACACCATCGTTTTGTTCTATTGGCCTTTCCTTGGGACTTAAGTGGGTGTTTGTCACTGTGGCCAAAGCTTGTTCTTTGCTATGCAGATGTAAATGCTAGTCTGGGATGCTAAGCATTTCATATGCACTCATCTGCATGTCTTTGGAGTCCCCACAGCTGCTTATGAGCTGACAGCATCTCCCCCTTCTTCAGGGGCTGGGGAAGTAGCTCAGTTTGGAGAGTGCTTACCTAGTTAGTGTGTATGAAGCCCTGGGTCCCATCCGCAGTGTTGCATACACCTTGCGTGGTAGCACCCCCCACCCCCCAATCCCAGCAGCCAGGCAGTGCAGGCCGAAAGTTACCGTGGTTACCTAGGGAGCCTGAGGCCAGCGTGGATATCTAACTGTCTTCCGTGTAGATGTTGTTCATACTCTTACAAAAGCGATTTTGGGGGGAGCCATGTTCATTTAGCTCGTGTTTCTAGGCCATATCCAGCCATTGCAGGGACATCATGTTGACAGGAACTTGAAGGGGCTGGTCACATCACAAGCATAGTCAAGAGCACAGATTGATGAGTTAATGCCAAGCTCTTGTGTGCTTCCTCTCTCTCTCTCTCTCTCTCTCTCTCTCTCTCTCTCTCTCATTCATTGGAGGGTGGGTACCTCATGAACAAGTGTGGTTCATGTTCAGGGTGGGTTTTCCTGTCTTCACTTACCTCAATTAAGAACAATCCCTCACAGGCGTGCACCATCAGGCTCCTTGCGACTCCTTCCATCTCTGGGTACCTATTTGAAGGCGCACTGCCCACACGCAGCCAGTAGATGGCAGAGTTGGGATGTCACAGCCAGGCATCCCTAAAAGCCCAGTTCTTTGAATACATACAGCCTTTTGACATGATTCAATACACAGGTGAGGTACCAGTTTTACCCAGGGGTCCCCCTCACTGGGAGATTCTAGGCAGGGGCTCTACCACTGAGCCACACCCCCAGCCCCTCACTGGGGGATTCTAGGCAGGGGCTCTACCACTGAGCCACACCCCAGCCCCTCACTGGGAGATTCTAGGCAGGGGCTCTACCACTGAGCCACACCCCAGCCCCTCACTGGGGGATTCTAGGCAGGGGCTCTACCACTGAGCCACACCCCAGCCTCTCACTGGGGGATTCTAGGCAGGGGCTCTACCACTGAGCCACACCCCCAGCCCCTCACTGGGGGATTCTAGGCAGGGGCTCTACCGCTGAGCCACACCCCAGCCCCTCACTGGGGGATTCTAGGCAGGGGCTCTACCACTGAGCCACACCCCAGCCCCTCACTGGGGGATTCTAGGCAGGGGCTCTACCACTGAGCCACACCCCCAGCCCCTCACTGGGGGATTCTAGGCAGGGGCTCTACCGCTGAGCCACACCCCAGCCCCTCACTGGGGGATTCTAGGCAGGGGCTCTACCACTGAGCCACACCCCAGCCCCTCACTGGGGGATTCTAGGCAGGGGCTCTACCACTGAGCCACACCCCAGCCCCTCACTGGGGGATTCTAGGCAGGGGCTCCACCACTGAGCCACACCCCTAGCCTCTCACTGGGGGATTCTAGGCAGGGGCTCTACCACTGAGCCACACCCCAGCCCCTCACTGGGGGATTCTAGGCAGGGACCCCAGCTTCATTTTTGAAACAGACTCTTGCTAAGTTCCTGAGTGGACACCTGCCACCAGAGTGCTGACTGTGGTGCCCTGAATGACAGTGTATCAGGAACTTTCTGGAATCCTCTTTTACTGTTCAGACTTGGTGCTACTCACTTCCTTGGGGCTGAGATGACCCCGCACGACTGTGGTGAGCAGAGTGTACGTGGGGCCTATCGTTTTGCAGGCTCGGACATGTGCGTTGAGACTCCAGCTGGAATACCCACCCCTGGTGCAAATGTATCGGCTCCGGTGATTTTCTGCCCATCACTGTATTGGCCCATACCTCGGGGCTCAAAAATGAGTATAGTCAGTGCGCTGTGACAGTCTTGGCCCGTGAGAGTGAATTTGGGTCAGAATTTACTCAGTATCAGCACGTAGTCTAGAACCAGCAGAGAAGTGTCAGATGGCTTAAGACAGGTAAAGAACATAGTCTTAAAGTATAATTTAAGGGTTGGGGAGGTGGCTCAGTGTGCTTCCTGTACAAGGGTGAGGACCCTAGTTCAAATTACATACACCCATGGAGGAAGAAGAAAAAGAAGAAGAAGAAGAAGAAGAAGAAGAAGAAGAAGAAGAAGAAGAAGAAGAAGAGGAGAGCTATTTGTGATGGCAGACACCTGTAATCCTAATAGTAGGAGCAGAGGCAGGAGGAATCCAAGGACCTGCTGGCAAGCCGGTTGGTGAGCTCCAGTATTAGTGAGAGACACTGTCTCAAAAAAAAACAAGTGTAGAGTGATAGAGAAAGACACCAAATACACACTCTGGCATCCTCGTGCACATACATCAATACACGCACAACTGCACATATATGCACAATTCTCTCTCTCTCTCTCTCTCTCTCTCTCTCTCTCTCTCTCTCTCTCTCACACACACACACACACACACACACACACACATACACACACACACACACACACACACACACACACACACATACACATTTAGCTGGGCATGGTGGCTCAAGCCTGTAAGCACTTGGGAGACAGAAAATCAGAGCTCCAGGCTAATCAGAGTTCCATAGCAAGACTCTGTCTCAAGAACAAACAGAAAGCGTCTCTCAATGTTCTAATATAACTTCTATTCTGAAAAAGAAATGAAAAAAAATTTTTGCCGGCCATGGTGGCGCACGCCTTTAATCATCCCAGCACTCGGGAGGTAGAGGCAGGAGGATCGCTGTGAGTTCGAGGCCAGCCTGGTCTACAAAGTGAGTCCAGGACAGCCAAGGCTACACAGAGAAACCTTGTCTTGAAAAACCAAAGTTGGGGTGATGGGAGAAAAAAAAAGAGTCCTTGGGTGTCACAGTGGCTCATGCATGTTTCTGTTAGAACTTGGTGCCTTCCTCAGGTACAGAGTGGGAAGCAAGTGTCTTTCTGAGATCCTGCCATTTTGTACTTAAGTCTATATCTCTCTTGAATCTCATCATGACTTTCATCAAGCACAGGGGCTCTGGTGCTCTCTGAGTGTGGTACGGATGTCGGTCTAGGCTGGTGGGTTTGTTTGTTTGAGCCCGAAGGGTCACTATGTAGCCCTGGCTGCCGTGGAACTCTCAGAGTAGACCAGGCTGGCCTTGAACTTACAGAGATCTGCCTGCCCCTGCCTCTGGAGTGCTGGGACTAAGGCGTGAGCTATCACACCGAGTGCTGGCTAGTGTATGTCAATGCTTGGGGTGATCTAACCTACCCTAACGCGGCCCATGAAGGCCCAGGTTGCTGCCTAGGTGTGTTTAGTATGAAGGGAGAACACGCAGTGGGCAGGGTTGCAGAGTCGTTGGGAATTCCACGTTTCTGGGCCAGGATCTACACAGAACCAGCTCACCTACCTGGCCTTGCTCCTACCAAGGAGTTCTGGAGGCCCAGCCTAACCCTTGACTTTGGTTTTGATCTTGCAGTTGCCCCCATAATCCTGCTGGAGTCACACTGCGCTGCGGCCAGAGACACGGTGCAGTGCCTATGCGTGGTAAAATCCAACCCGGAACCCTCGGTGGCCTTTGAGCTGCCTTCCCGCAACGTGACGGTAAATGAAACCGAGAGGGAGTTCGTGTACTCAGAGCGCAGCGGCCTCCTGCTAACCAGCATCCTCACGCTACGGGGTCAGGCCCAGGCCCCACCCCGGGTCATCTGTACCTCCAGGAACCTCTATGGCTCCCAGAGCCTCGAGCTGCCCTTCCAAGGAGCACGTGAGTGATGTGACCTGGGGGTAGGAGCCACAGGAAAGCCAGGGGGGGGGGTTCTTGTCTCATTCCATCCCTACGCGAGCTGATCAAGCCACTGAGCATGCGCCAGCTACGTAGGCTAATAAGACAGTGAAAGAGGTTATCCAGTGACATGGGAAGGCTGAGTTCTAAGACCGCTCAGGCAACTTAGTAAGATTGTAACTGGTTGCCGGGCGGTGGTGGCGCACGCCTTTAACCCCAGCACTCGGGAGGCAGAGGCAGAGGCAGGCGTATCACTGTGAGTTCAAGGCCAGCCTGGTCTACAAAGTGAGTCCAGGACAGCCACAGAGAAACTCTTGTCTCGAAAAACCAAAATTAAAAAAAGAAAAAAAAATGTAACTGGCTCAGTGGTGGAGCCCCTGCCTAGAATCCCCCAGTGAGGGGCTAGGGCGCGGCTCAGAGGTAGAGCCCCCTGCCTAGAATCCCCCAGCGAGAGACTGGGACCCAGGTGTCAAGCATTTACTCAGGGCTTGGGAGGCCATGAGTTCAAACTCCAGTACTAAAAAAAGGGAGCGAGACAGAAAACAAAACGCCCCTCACTTTGTAAGTGGTGAACAGAGGCTGCCTGAAAACGTGGCGTCTGACTTTCTTGGGTACCCTGAGAACCCAACCATGCCTCCTGGTCCTTCCTTCTCTGTCCCTAGACCGACTGATGTGGGCCAAGATCGGGCCTGTGGGTGCTGTGGTCGCCTTTGCCATCCTGATTGCCATCGTGTGCTACATCACACAGACCAGGAGAAAGTGAGTGCCTGCCAGGCTGATGTGGGGGTGTGGCGTCTCCAAGTGGGCTGGTAGGAGACTGTGGAAGGCTGGGGTGAGCAAGCAGGGGTTGGTTCTGTATGTGCTAGTAGGGCAGATGCTGCGCGGACAATGGCCTCCTGGCCTGCTTGGTGCTCCCTGCCTGTCAGCAAGCGCAGCAGCCCTGGATGTAGGGAAGAGAGGAAGGCGTGTGTGGTGTGTGTGTGTGTGTGTGTGTGTGTGTGTGTGTGTGTGTGTGTGTAGGGGGTGGCCCCTGGGTAAAACTGTCCCCGAGCAAAACTGATGTTTCGTGCCTTCCTGCAGAAAGAACGTCACGGAGAGCCCCAGCTTCTCAGCGGGAGACAACCCTCACGTCCTGTACAGCCCAGAATTCCGAATCTCTGGGGCACCTGATAAGTATGAGGTGAGAGCCGCACCCCAGTGGCTCCCAGTTAGCTAGGGATGACAAGGTATCAAGGTAGGGGTGGGAGAGGTCTGTGAGGCCAGGGCAGAAGGGAGGCCAGTTTCATGGGCTGGTGGGGAGGGAAAGGTTGGAGGGCTGGACTGGGGCTGGAGTTTGGGGGAGGAGACCCCTTGCTGAAGCTGTGCAGGAAGGGGGGGGCTGCGGGTTGAGGGGGTAGGGCCTGGGCAGCCCGCCCTCTCTCTGCCTGTGCCTGTGACTACATTTCCTTCCTCAATAGTCCAGAGAGGTCTCTACCCGGGAATGCCACTGAGAGCCCCAGGAGGTAGGTTCCGGGGGCCTCAGTGTGCCAGCCTCCTGGCCCTAGCTGGGCCTTGGGATTGGTGTGCATGTGTGTGTGTCTCAGCCAGGCGTCTTTGGTTAATCCCAGCCTTGCTCAATAGCTTTGGCCTTGCCTCTTCTGTCCCTTTGCTGTTCCTTTTTTTCCTGTCTGTGGCCACTGCCCTATCCTGTGTCCAAATGCTGGTGGGGTGGGGGATAGGAGTATCAGCACTGGGGAAATGAGGCGTCACGGGGTGGGGGTGGGGGACCAGGATCTCCTCAGCCGAGGAAATTAACTCTGCCATATCCAAAGAGAGAAAGGTTTAACTTTCCAAAAGGGTGGTCCAACCAAGATTTCACCTAGAGAAGTGTTGGGGTTAAGTCATGCACCCTCTAAGGTTAATTTCTCAAAGAGGCCGTCTTGGAGCCTAGGATTCCTAGACAACTGTTGAGGTTAGCAATGAGAAGACTGGTGTTCGTGGTGTCAGCGTTGCAAAGCCTTCTACCCCGAGTGGGACTCATGACTGTGGAGCACCCTAAGCTGGTGACCCCTGAGAAAAAGGTGCCAGGACCCCCAGTCTTTGATGGAAAAGGTCAGAGAGGACCTTGGTGATGGGTCGTCTTCTCCTCTCTGTAGAGCGAGAGGCGCCTGGGATCTGAGAGGAGGCTGCTGGGCCTTCGGGGGGAACCCTCAGGACTGGACCTCAGTTATTCCCACTCGGACCTGGGGAAACGGCCCACCAAGGACAGCTACACCCTGACGGAGGAGCTGGCTGAGTACGCAGAAATCCGAGTCAAGTGAGGAAGCTGAGGGTTGGCCTCCGTGGCTCACACCCCTGTCAGGACCCTCGCTGGCCCCCACTGGCTGTGGGCTCCCCTTCCTCTTGAAAACAGTGGGGCCGGGGGCAGGAAGGGGCGGGGCGGGCGATAGTTAGGGGCCTCCCCTTCCTCCCCAGCTGTCCCTCCTTGCCAGCACCCCATGCCCACATTATAGCTCCCCTCTACCCTCTTTTTAACCTCAGCTGTTAAGAGGGGTGCTCTGGGGTGCTCTGTCTGTCCGTGTTATTTATTGCTACCCCTTTCCTGGTCTCCTGTCCCCCTTACCTGGCCCTGGGACCTGTATAAAAGGGACATGAAATAAATGTCCTGATGTCAAACACTAGTCTAGACCTATCCTTTGGAGGAAAGGGGGTATATTTGTAACTTTTCTTTTTGCTGCAACAAAACACTGGACAAAAACAACATTGATAATTACTTTTCTGAGATTTTCTGTGGGAAAATCCCACAACCATAAGGAACTTAGGCAAGAAAGGCTCTGTGGTTTTTGTTTTTGTTTTTGTTTTTGTTTCATTTGTTTGTTTTTTGTTTTGTTTTGTTTTTTTGGTTTTTTGAAACAGGGTTTCTCTGTGTAGCCTTGGCTGTCCTGGAATTCACTTTGTAGACCAGGCTGGCCTCGAACTTACAGAGATCCTCCTGCCTCTCCTTCCCGAGTGCTGGGATTGGCGTGCGCCACCACACACCAGCTTCATTTGTTTGTCTTTAAAGACTTATTTGTTTCATTGTATGTGTATTTTGCTTGCATGCATATAAATATGCCATGTGGAGGGCCCGCAGAACCTGAAGAGGCCATCAGATCTCCTGGATCTGGAGCTACAGACTGTTGTGAGCTGCGGTGTGGGTGCTGGGAATTGAACTCATGTCCTCTGGAAGAGCAGTGAGCGCTCTTAATGCCCGCACCGTCTCTCCAGTCCCAAGAAAGGGTTTATTTTGTCTTGTGGTTCCAGTATAGAATTCATCCTGATAGGGATGACTTGGTAAGGACGTGATGGCAAGAGCAGGGAAGTGGGATGGCCCCACCATATGTATCCACACACAGGGAGAGAGGGAAGAGAGAGGGAGAGGGAGAGAGGGAGGGAGGGAGAAAGAGAGAAAGGGAGGGAGAGAGGGGGGAGAGGGAGGGAGGGAGAGAGAGAGAGGGAGAGAGGTGGGGAGAGAGAGGGAGAGAGGGAGAGAGAGGGAGAGAGAGAGAGGGAGAGAGGGAGAGAGAGGGGGATGGGGGAGAGGGAGAGAGAGAGGGAGAGAGGGAGAGAGAGAGGGAGAGAGAGAGAGAGGGAGAGAGAGAGGGAGAGAGAGAGAGAGGGAGAGGGAGAGAGGGAGAGAGGGAGAGAGAGAGAGAGAGGAGAGAGGGAGGGAGAGGGAGAGGGGAGAGAGAGAGGAGAGGGAGAGGGAGAGGGGGAGGGAGAGAGAGAGAGGGAGAGGGAGGGAGGGAGAGAGGGAGAGAGAGAGAGGGAGAGGGAGAGAGAGAGGGAGGGAGAGAGAGAGAGAGGGAGAGAGGGAGAGAGAGAGGAGAGAGAGGGGGGAGAGGGAGAGAGAGGGAGAGAGGAGAGAGAGAGAGAGAGGGAGAGGAGAGAGAGAGGGAGAGGGAGAGAGAGAGAGGGAGGGGGGAAAGAGGGGGAGGGGAGAGGGGGGGGGGGGT